>NC_138118.1:11223120-11768120 GCF_964146895.1 Miniopterus schreibersii | reverse complement strand
GGACCAACCACTTTATAAGGAGATTAGTGTGGGCGTGAACCACAGAACCAGCCACCCAGCAGGAAAATTGCCAGTTTGAACTGAAGGGGATAGAGACAGGAAGAATGAAGGAAGGCTGCCAGACTCCTTGAACTTTACAGTAGGATATCATAGAGCTATTTTGGGTGAATGTGCTCTGTTCTTCATAACAAGATTTAAAAAAAAAAAAAAAAAAGGCCCGAAGGTAACAAAGAGATTGTCAGGCCCACTACCCCCTAGGTTTTAATAGGCAGACGGCCTCCTACGGAAGCCATGGAGGTGAGGCTCCTGGAGCCATGAGCGATGGTGTGGGCAGGGCCCCAACAGAGAACGGGCACGGGCAGCACCCTGCCAAGCTGTAGGAATGTTGTTGCCACCCCAGTGGGTCCAGAAGCCAGAACATGAAACCGGAGAGTATTCTTGAGCCTTGAGATCGCTCTGAATTTCGCCTTGCTAGGTTTCAGCTTGCTTGGGACCTGTCACTTCATCTTTCTTTCCTATTTCTTCCTTTCGAGATGGGAATGTCTGTCCTGTGCCTGTTCCACAACTGTATTTTGGAAGCACATACCTTGTTTGGTTTCATAGGTTCACAGCTGGAGAGGAACTTTACCTCAGAATGAACGATACTTTGAGTCCAGCCATATCAGATTTAGATGATACTGAGACGAGACTTTGGACTTTAGAGTCGATGCTGGCATGAGTTGAGACTTTCGGGGTTGTTGAGATGAAATGAATGTATTTTGCATGTAAGAAGGACATGAATTTGGGGGCGGGGGGCAAATGCTATGGTCTCAATGTTTCTGTCTCCCCCAAATTCATATGTTGAAATTATAATGCCCAGTATTATGGTACTAGAAGGTGGGGGCCTTTGGGAGGTGATTAGGTCCTAAAGGGAGAGCTCTCACAAATGGGAATAGTGCTTATAAAACAGGCCCCAGAGAGTTCCCTAGCCCCTTCTTGAGGATGTAACAAGAAGTATGCTGCAACCTAAAAGAGAGCTCTCACCTGACCATACTGGCATTCCAGTCTCAACCTTCTAGCCTCCAGAACTATGAGAAATAAATTCCTCTTATTTATTAGTCACCCAGTCTGTGGTATTTTATTATAGCAGCCAAAAGGGCTTAGATAGATCTTGCATTGGTGTTCTATTGCTGAGTAAAAAACTACCCCAAACATTAGCACTTAAAACAACCAACATTTATTATCACACACACATGTAGGTCAGAAATCCAGGAGTGGCTTAGCTGAGTGTTTCTGAGGTCTCTCAAAAGGATGCAGTGAAGGTGTTGGTCAGGCTGTGGTCTCACATGAAGGCTTGACTGAGGAAGGATCCATTTTCAAGGTCTCTCACATGGTTGTTGACAAGATTCAGTTCCCCACAGACTGTTGGGCTGAGGGCCTCAGTTCCTTGCTGGCTGTTGGTTGAAAGGCTCCCTCAGAGGTTCTTTGCCACGTGGGCTTCTCTGTAGATGGCTCACAACACCTACCTGGCTTCCATCAGAGTGAGCATGCAAGAGAGTAAGAGAGAGCACATAAGATAGAAGCTGGTCTTATTGCAGCCTAACCTCAGAAGCTGAATCCCATCGCTTTTGCCATAGTCCACTCATTAGAAGCGAATCACTAGATTGAGCCCACCCTCCCAGAAAGAGGGTTATAGAAGGGCATGAATGCTAGGAGATGGGGATCATTAGAGGCGATTGTTTACCACAAATGTAAAAGCCACAACTTTGATTAGACCTTTGCCTTAAGGCTATGTTAAAGCCAGCCTTCAAATTCTAAAATTGGGCCTCCTTGTTTTCCCTCTCAATTCAGTTCTCTTGTCCATGTATTTTTTGAGCTGATTTCTTTCTTGTAGCAACTTATCTAAATGAAGCCAGCAACAACCCACTCATACTCTATAAACATTCTGCCTCAAAATCTCTGTGTCCAGTGACACAGGTCTGCTAGGTACATTTTCTGTCTTTCACACTGTCACAGGAGACAGTTTTACTAAATGTATCACCTCTGCATAACTGTGTCACTATTTTTCTAACTTCCTATAACAGTTTCAACGCCATCTGTTGTTAGCCAGTCACAAAGCCAATGGTTGTCACATAGTTTAGGTTTTTGTTAGGACAGCATCATACTTCTAGGTATCAAGTTCTGTATTATTCATATGTTACTGCATTAAGTCCTCTTGTTTCCTTTCATATCTTCTGTCTGTTCTGTCCATCATCGTGAGTGGGGTATAGAGATCTCCAACCGTGATTGTAGAACTAGCATCTATTTCTTTCTTCAATTCTGTCCATTTTGCTTCATATATTTAGTGGTCTGTCATTAGATATGTAAATGTTTATAATTACTGTATCTTATTGTATTGAATCTTTTATTAATATATAATATCCTTCTTTGTCTCTTACAACATTTTTTAATTCAAAGTCCATTTTGTCTGATACTGGTTTAGCCATCCCTGCTCTCTTTTGGTTACTATTTGAATGAAATATCTTTTCCATCGTTTCACTTTTTGGATCTTTTGAGTCTGTTATAGACAGCATATAGTTGGATCATGTGTTTTTATTCTGCCAAGATCTTTCTTTTGACTGGAAAGTTTAATGCATTTACAGTGAAAATAATTACTGATACAAAGGGACTGACTTCTCTCACTCTGCTGTTTGTTTCCTATGTGTCTTACAGTATTTTTGTCACTCATATCCTACATTACTGTCTTCATATGTGTTCAGTTGATTTTTCTGTAGTGAAATGTTTAAATTCCTTTCTTATTTCCTATTTTGTCTATTCGATAGGTATTTTCTTTGTGGTCCCTGTGGGGATTACATTTAACATCTTAAAGTTATAATATGCTAAGTTTAACTTATTCCAGTTTACCTTCCATAACATACAAAACTCTGCTCCTATTCAGCTGCAGTCCCCTTTCAATGTTGATGTCAAAAAAGTACATCTTTATACATTGTGTGCCCCAAAACATACACTAATACTTTCTTTAAATGTATTAGTCTCTTAAATTACGTAGAAAACAAGATTTGGACTTACAAACCAAAGTTATGGTAGTACTAGCTTTTACACTAATAATAGTAGGGTTTTCTTTAAATGTTAGTCACTCATCATGTAGAAAACAAAAGGTGCAGTTTGAAACCATTGTTGTAATAATACTAGCTTTTATAACTGCCCATGTATTTACCTGTATTGAGATCATTATTTCTCCCCACGCCTTCAAGTTACTGTTGTCACTGGACTAAAGAGGTCCATTTCCCTGCAAAGCCCAATAGGACACAAACATGAGTTTGCAGCAAAGAAAGTAAGGGTTCATTTCAGGAAGCAGCCCGCGCCGGGAGACAGGTGAGCTAATGCTCAAAGGCCTGGCTCCCTGATGGCTTCCAAGGGGTGGATTATATAGGGGAAAATCATTAATCATGGTGATTAAGGGAATTAGGGTGGTGGTCAGGGTCACGGTCTCTACTGATTGGTCAGCGATAGGGGAGGGGGTACTTGATCAGTGCATCTGGTCCTGTTCTCAGGCATGGCGTCGCTTTGTTTGGCTTTGCCCATTTTATGGACCAGGAGCTAAAACTCAGCTGTGGCCTAGATGTTATCTCCAGTTTGACCAAAACTCTGTCTTTGGGGTCAACAGACCCAAGGCCTTGCTCTTAGCTTATTTGATGCTGCCAGAACCTCATTGTCCTCAGGGCTTAATGACTAAGGGAGTGGACGTGCAAGGGAGGAGGGGGCAGGTGAGTAAGGGTGCTGGGTGGCGCCAGTTTGAGTCAAAAGGAAAGAAAGCAGAAAAGGTCCTATTAAAGAAATGAACTCTTGCCCGGCCGGGTGCGGCCCAGCAGTTAAGCATCGACCTAGGATCCAGGAGATTGCGGTTTGATTCCCGGTCAGGGCACATGCCTGGGGTGCGGGCTTGACCTCCAGTCGGGGGCGTGCAGGAGGCAGCTGATCAATGACTCTCTTTCATCACTGATGTTTCTATCTCTCTCTCCCTCTCCCTCTCTCTTCCTCTCTCTGAAATCAATGAAGATATATTACAAAAAGGAAAAAAAGAACTTTCTACTGTGGTACATTGTCTAGTGTCCTTTCATTTCACCTTACAGAAGTCCCTTGAGCATTCCTTGCAAGGCTGATCTAGTGGTCACGAACACCCTCAGCTTTTGTGTATCTGGGAATGTCTTCATTTCTCCCTAATTTTTTCACTCTGCCAGGATTTTTTCTTTATTAAGCACTGTGAATATATTGGCACACTGTCTTCTGGCCTCCACAGTTTCTGATGAGAAATCTGCTAATGATCTTATTGAGGGTCCCTCTCATGTAATAATTTACTTCCCTCTTGCTGCTTTCAAGATTCTCTTTTTATCTTTGACCTTGAAAGTTTGATTATAAAGTATCTTTGTCTTGGTGTGGATTTTTTATTGCAAATATGTTTTTTATTTTAAGTATAGTTGATATAAAATATTATATTAGTTTCAGGAGTACAGCATAGTGATTTGACGTTTCTGTACCTTACAATGTCACCGTGTAAACCCATCACAGTATTATTGACTATATTCCCCTTCACCTTTCACCTGTCCCTCCAATGCCCGCTCCTCTAGCAGTCATCAGTTTGATCTGTTTCTGTGAATCTGTTTTTGTTATTTTGTTTATTCATTTGTTTTGGTTTTTTTTAGATCTAACATATAAGTTAAACCTTATCATATTTGTCTTTGTCTGTTTGATTAAAATCATTAAAATGACCATATTACCCAAACTAATCTACAGATTCAATGTGATCCATATTAAAATACCAATGACGTTCTTCTCAGAACTTACACAGATAATCCTAAAATTATTATGGATTTGGTATGGGTTTTTTTATTTCATCTTACTTAGAGTTCACTAAGTCTCCTGGATGTTTACATTCATGTCTTTCATTAAATTGGGACGTGTTCAGCCATTATTTCTTAACTCATTGGCATTTCTGGGTGGCTGGCTCCTCCAGTTCTAAGTCTGGGTATATGAGGCAAACACACACACTCACACACACACACACACACACACACACAAGGAAACTACTCAAGGTCATGTTTCTCCTTTGCTCCTCAGATCCCTCACCAGTTTGCCTTCTGTTTTCACCTTTTAGAGCCTCTTATATTCATTTTGTTATAATACCCAGTGTTTTTAGTTGTACTTAGAGGGAGGAATAGGAACACTACTTCATCTTCTTACAAGTGAAAATCTCAAGATATTTTATGTCTGCATATATACTGTCTTTGATTAAATGTTGATTTTAAATATGATTCTTTTATGTAGATAAAAAGCAAGAAAAAACATCTGAAAACAAAAAAGGAAAGAAATTCTGCCCTAGCCAGCCATCAAAATGCCAGAGAAGAGCAAGGGGTAAGTTAATTTTTAGATCTGGTTGTTAGCAGCTTCTGAAAAAATGATTGCAAGGGAATGGGGGTTATTTCCTCTACCCTAATTTTTTCCTCAGAAAGAGTTCATGATTAAAATGTTGCTCATCTTATTTACTGTTTATAAAAGCACTAAAGAACCTTGACAGATAAGAGGAGAGTCTTATTAAGGAGCGATATTTAAATTTCACTTACACTCACCTTACTCAGAAAAGCATTTGAGGCATCTTGCAAAGATGCATTGATATCTAGAAATAAAGCTAAGAGAAATTAAATGGGAATACAAAGGTATAGACTAGATGGTACTGGGAGATTAGCTTCCACATGACAGAGTGGGAGCTCTGCAGACCCATTCACTAGCAGAAGTGGGTGAAAATTATTTTTAAAAGAACAACAAAAAACATTTAAACAATGAGGTTCAAAGACTTTCTCCATAAAGAAATCAAAAGGCAGGAAGGCAGTCATCGATCCTGAGAGGAAGGAAGTGAAAGCTAAAGAATGTGTCATGTTCCAGTTCTCTGGGTGCTTCCCCTGAGTTTTGCTGTACTTTTCAGTTACAATGATGAGGTCATCTTTATTCGCAGCTCTGAAAAATTTTATACTTTTATAGTTTTTAGACTTTTCCATGACTGGAAGACTATACACCAGAGTTACCACTGGACATCTCTAGGGTATAGGAACACTTTGATTTTTCACTGCTTACACCCCTGTTGTTTGAATATATACAGTACTCTTGTAATTTTCTTGTAATTACAAGAAATTGTAATTGTAAGAACACACACACAAAAAGAATATTCTTTCTAATGGATTCAGCTACTTATCAATGAAAAAGTTGAACCTTTTGGTCAAGATTAAGGGAGGACTGCCCTGGCTGGTTTGGTGGTTAGAGCATTGGCCTATGGACTGAAGGGTCTTGGGTTCGATTCTAGTCAAGGGCATGTACCTCGGCTGCAGGCTCAATCCCTGGCCTCGGTCAGTGCATGTGCAGGAGGCAACCAGTCGATGTGTTGCTCTCACATCAATGCTTTTCTCTCTCCCTCCCTTCCACTCTCTCTGAAAAGCAATGGAAAAAAATATCCTCAGTAAGGATTAAAAAAAAAAAAAAAAGATTAAGGGGGAGGACTGGGGAGTTAGTATTGAAGGAGGACAGACTTTAGTTTGGGAAGATGAGCGAGCTTTGGAGATGGACGGTGGTGATGGTTGCACAGCAGTGTAAATGTGCTTAAGGACATTGAACTGTGCACTTAAAAATGGTTAAGATGGGGTCTTGGCCAGTGTGGTTCAGTTGGCTGAGCATAGTCCTGTGCACCAAAGGGTCTCTGATTCGATTCCCGGTCAGTGCACATGCCAGGGTTGTGGGCTCGATCCCCAGTAGGGGACATTCAGGAGGCAGCTGATTGATGTTTCTCTCACATCCATGTTTCTCTCTCTCTCCTTCTCCCTTCCTCTCTAAAAAAATCAATAAAAACATTTTTATAAATGGTTAAGATGGTAAATTTTGTTTGGTATATTTTATCACACCAAAAAAAAAAAGAAGATTATGGGGGAATTTAAACAGTGAATTATACACTGGCTGCTATGAGGTTGGGCTAAAGACTAAAATCAAGCACACGCAATCAGGGAAAACACAACCACGGGTCATATTGGCAACTCCTTTCAACATAGAAAGCAATGTCATGTATGTTCTTCTTTAATGAACTCGTTTGCAAGCTACAAAAAAATATTTTTTACCTTTTTATATAAGCATTGTTTTGTAATTGCTTATACATTTTTATACAATTTTATATATTTTCACCGATTGCACACTTATCTTCCTATATCTTTACTCTTTTCATTTCAGGAAGTGAGATTATAAACTACATTTTTTGTCTCTCATCATAAATAAGTTCTATATGCAGTGAACATTTTTTATACTCCCTTTAATGCCAAAATATAATATCAATATTTTCTTCTCATTGTTCTAGGAGAAAAGTAATGTTGGAAAAGGTATTAGGAAGTTCCGATTTAAGAGATTATTTTATCCATTCTAAACCTACAAGGATAAAATGAGAAATGTTGAAAACAACTCTTCCGTAGATCATATAGGAAATATACCTCATTTTCATTTATAACATAGTATTGTTTTCCTTCTGTGTTTCCATTAGGTTTGTGATAAGGGACATTTGGTGCAAAGACACAAAGAATCAAGTTCTGATGTGAAAGGTAATGTTTTACTTCTACCCTCTCATAAACAATTCATTCAACAAACACTGTTTTTGTGCCACAGCTTTGAGGTTCCCACTGTGCTTGGTGTTTAGAGATACTAAGACCTTATAAATTCCTGTTTGTGTATATTCTCAATTATTTATTTGTAATAGATTCTTAGAAAGGAATTGCTGACTCAAAGGGTATGAACATTTTTTAGAGTTTTGCTATAAATAGCGAAAATGCAACAAAAAATCATAAGATTTGACAACTATTTGTATTAATTTAATTGAACTAAACTACTGTTGATATATTATCTGCTAGCATTTTTATGTGGAAAAAGATAAAAATATGAAACGTAAAAGTCAATGAATTGTTTTCATGCTTCTAATCATCTTTTACCATCTTTTCTAGATACAAGGCCAAGTGTATCAAATAATCGTATATTTGAATATTTCAGAAGACAGTTTCCTAATCAAGGTATGAGTGAGTAAAATGGGAATATAGAGAGTAATGAGTGGTCACCTACCATTTGTATGTGAGCTATTTAATACTTTGTGTTCGATAAAGATCTATTTACAAGAAACTGGAAGAATATCTTCATATTGGATAGATAAGGAAAAATTTACCTTCCCAGAAATTTTGAATCTCAAATTTTTACTTTTTTTTTTTTTAAGTATGTCTTTATTGATTTCAGAGAGAGGAAGGGACAGGGAGAGAGAGAGATAGAAACATCAATGATAAGGGAGTCATGGATTGTCTGCCTCCTGCACACCCCCTGCAGGGGATCAAGCCCACAACCCAGCATGTGCCCTGACCGGGAATCGAACTGCAATCTCCTGGATCCTAGGTCGATGCTCAGCCACTGAGCTGTGCCAGCCAGGCTACTTTTCTTTATAGCTCTAGAAATATATAGAGGAAGCCAGTAGATATTCATTATATTTCATTTTGCTTTCTTGTAATCTTACCCAGTCAAAAAAAATAAAATAATTCATCTGACTGTGTAATTCTTTCATTCCCATCTCACTGACTCTTAGAGCAGAAAGAAACCTTGAGAGACTCTAGTCATACCTCCTACTAATTACAGGATCCAGCCTTTGATACTCATCCAGCCTTTGATATCTGGTGACAGGTCGTTTACGAAATTATAACACAGTTCATCATCCCATTGCTAGAGAGCTATAGCATTGAAAAACCGTTCTTTTCATGTTCAGTTAAAAACGTGTGTCCCTGTGAATTTCATCCACCTCGTTAATAATACAGAACCTTGAGTAAAAGAACCTTAAAGGTAAACATTTCTAACTGACTCATATTCCCTCGTTCCTGAAATAATGAGAATAAATGTAATGCCTCTTCCACATTATCATAAGTGTTTTTTAAAAGCTATTATTTATTTCCCTGAAACTTTCCCTTTACTTTTTTCCAACCATCCATAATTCAGCATGATTCAGGTTCCTCTACCATCTTATTTTGTTCTTTTCTATCACTATTCAAGCTTAAATGAAGCTGAACACAGTATTGCAGATGTCATCTAATGAGTATACAGGGTGGGACAGAAGTAGGTTTACAGTTGTGAGTATGCAAAACAATTCATTCTTGTATCATTATCTATTGTTGTATTATTTTCCATATGAACAACTTTCTTATAAGCCTACTTTTCCCCAAGCCTGTAGAATAAATCATCGTTCTCATTTGCTTCTTTCTAGATCCAAGATTTCCTTTGATGCTGTCTAAGATTACATCTTTTCTTTGAATATCAACATACTGGATTTACATATACTCACACCTATAAAGTATTATTTTCACAGTGTGGCAGCTAACTTATGTCTCCTCCAGCCTATACTTCTTCAATTTTGGTTTGGTATTTTGGTTCAAAGTACTGGTTCTTAAATTTATTCCTGCTAAATTAAGTCGTCTTCGATTCAGCCGTTCATGAACTCTTTTATCTTTTTTTTTTTTTAATCCTCACCCGAGGATATTTTTTCCATTTTCAGAGAGTGGAAGGGAGAGAGAGAGAGAGAAACATCAATGTGAGAGAGACACATTGATTGGTTGCCTCCCACATGAGCCCAACCAGGGCCAGGGATCAAGCCTGCAACCGATGTACATGCCCTTGACCGAAAATTGAACCCAAGACCCTTCAATCTGAGGGCAGTCACTCTAACCACTGAGCCAAACTGGCCAAGGCCCTTTATTCTCTCTTAATTTGGACCAGCTGCTCAACCTTTGTTATTCACAGCACTGGCATGTTTGAAGATTATGGGCCAGTTGTCTTATAGACTGTTCAGTTTTAAATTTTTAATGTATACAACAGTTACCTGAGGAACTTATGAAAACATCAGCTTCTGATTTGGAGTTGGTCTTTGTTGTCAACCTCAGATAATTCTGGGGTTGGTGAGGGATCTGCATACCACACTTTGCAACTCACCACTTTGGGAGTTACAGTGAGAGTTGGTGGAACCCAGCCCATCCAACCCATATTCATCCTGAATAGCTTCCTTACACAAATTTTCTTTCCATAAAGATCTGTTATTTAAACAAAACAAAAATTTTCGATGACCATTGGCTGCAGCATAGAAACCAAGTTTTCTAACATGAGGTACCTGATGTCCAATGAACGGGCCCTGACTACCTCTTTTATCTCTTGTGATTTTCTGCCTTTTACTCAACACTTGAGCAAAGATGATCTTCCTGTAGCCTCCAAATATGTGAGTCTTCTCACCTCATTGCCTTTACTCATGCTGTCTCCTCTGCCTGAACCATACCTTGCCCTCTCTTCAACCAGATTAGCTGCTCATTTAAGGAGTAGGTATCAAAGTTTAATTACAGTAAAAGTGAGATAGAGTGAGTGATAATGATATGCACAGATTGCTCTGGTGCTCAGAGGGGGACCTGATCCAGCCTTGAAATCTCGGGGAATGTTTTCTTGAAGGAATTGATCCTTAAATTCTGATGAGTCTTAACTGACAAGTTAGGCATTTAGCAGGGAGAGGAGAATCACTTCCTTGAATTCTTAAAAGATTGTTGTGGGTGATTTTGTGATCTTACATGCAAATTCTTATTTGACATGCAGTGTGCCTGGGACTAGACATAACTCATTTAGAGCCTATTGACTTTGGTCATCTCTTACCAATATTTATTCTAGTCAGAAGAAAACATTTGATAGAAAAGACAAACAATTTAAGATCTGAGAGATTCCAAGATGGCGGCAGATTGAGTGGAAGCTACACTGGCACTCTCTCAGGACCAAACTTGAATTACAACTAAAATATAGAAAAACCATCCTGAATAATCAACTGAAGATGAGCTGGAGAGCACCCTCATAACCCAGGACCTAAAGTGGAGAGCACATAGAGACTGGTAGAGAGTGTGGAGGCGCAAGAGGACTGGCTGGGCTCCCAAAGGCAGCATCTGAGTTTCTGGAGGGATATCTCAGCTGTGGGGGGTCCCACTGAGAACTCTGGGCCTAAACCCCAAGCTGGGCTCCCCAGCCCAGAGCACCAGAACTGAGAAAGGTGCCCACATAACATCTGCCTGTGAAAAGCAGCAGGGTTTTCGTCTGCCAGGGAGAGAAGGCTAGAAATGCAGGCACCCTCTTAAAGGGCCAACGCACAAAGTTTTGTGTGCAGCCACTCACCTTGGTCTCCAGCAGAAGGAGGGTAGAGTGGCTTGGAGTGCTGTGAGGAGATTCCGGGCTTGTGTGAGGAGATAGAGCTCAGACGGCAGCCATCTGGATTCCTGTGCTAAGTCATTCCCTTGAGAAGAGGACATCTTTCTCAAGCTGACCTTTGCCAGCCAGGCAGCTTTTGCCTGGGGGAGGGAAGCAATTGCCCCACCCTGTTGGAAAACCTTTCACCTCCAAGCTGTGGAGTTTAGGTGGCCTACAGCCTGAGGCTCATTAAGAGACTCAGATTACTCTGCCTGCAGGCAGAGGTGGACCTCTGGGTGCTTTTAGTCTTTGCCTGATCTGCTTCTGGACCTGGGCTTTGGAAAAGCAGACATTGGGGTGCATCTTGGTCCTTCCAAATATACCCAGCCCCAGCAGAGGTGAAAAGCAGAAAGCTTCAAACAGGGTACTCAGGGCCAGTGACAAACAGTGTCTGACATTGGCCTGCATCAGAGACTCTCCAAAAAGACTGAGAGCCCTAGCAGATCTACCTGATACACAGAAGCAAACCTAAATAGGCAGCCAAAATGGGGAGCCAAAAAACAAGCCCCAAATGAAAGAACAAGAGAATTCTCCAGAAGAGCTAAATGAACTGGAGATAAGCAGTCTATCAGATACAGAGTTCAGAATACCGATTTTAAGAATGATGAGAAAAGATAGGGAAACTATGAAGGAAATTAAGAATAACATAGCATAAAGAATACATTGGAAGGAATAAATAGCAGATTAAAGAAAGCTGAGGATCGGATCACTGAGTGAGAGACGGTAGAAAAAAATCAGATGCAAAAACAAGAGGGCAGTTTAAGGGAGCTGTGGGACAACATGAAACATAATATTTGCATCATAGGAGTGCCAAAAGGGGAAGATAATAAGGAATGGATAGAGAATCTGTTTGAAAAAATAATGACAGAGCCCGGGTGGGCATGGCTCAGCAGTTGAGCATCGACCTAAGATCCAGGAGATTGCGGTTCCATTCCTGGTCAGGGCACATGCCCGGGTTGCGGGCTTGATCACCAGTGGGGGGCCTGCAGGAGGCAGTCTATCAATGATGACTCTCTCATCACTGATGTTTCTGACTCTCCCCTCTCCCTTCTTCTCTCTGAAATCAGTAGATTTAAAAAAAAAAAGAAAAAAGAATGGCAAAAAACTTCCCTAACCTGGTGAAGGAAAAAGTCACACAAGTTCAGGAGGCACAGAGAGTCCCAAGCAAGAAGAACCCAAAGAGGCCCATGCCCAGAAACATAATTAAAATGCCAAAAATTCAAGACAAAGAAAATCTTAAAGGAAGCTAGAGAAAAGCAATCTGTTACCTACAAAGGAGCTCCCATAAGGCTGTCAACTGATATCTCATCAGAAATTCTACAGGCCAGAAGGAAATGGCATGAAGTATTCAAGGTAATGAACAGGAAAGATCTGAAACCAAGACTACACCCAGCAAGGCTATCATTAAAAATAGGTGGTAAAATAAAGAGCTTCCCAGACAAAAAAAGGCTAAAGGAGTTTATCACCACCAAACCAGCATTGCAAGAAATATTAAAGGGACTATACTGTAATAAGAAGTAGAAATAGAGACACAAAGGCATAAAGAATTAAAATGGCAATAGATAAGTACCTATCAATAATAACCTTAAATGTAAACAAATTAAATGCTCCAATCAAAAGATATAGGGTAGCTGAATGGATAAGAAAACATGACCCAAATATATGCTGTCTACAAGAGACCCACCTCAGAACAAAAGAGACACACAGGATGAGAGTGAAGGAATAGAAAAAAGTTTCCCATGCAGTTGGAAATTAAAAAAACGCTGGGGTAGCAATACTCATATCTGACAAAATAGACTTCAAAATGAAGACCATAAGGGACAATAAATGTCACTACATAATACTAAAGGGATTGATCCAACAAGAGGATATAACCCGGACAAACATATGTACCCAATATAGAAGCACCTAAATGTATAAAAAAAACTTAAGGAGGAATTTAAGGGAGAGATCGACAGCAATAGTCATAGCAGGGGACTTTATCACCCCACTGACTTCACTGGATAAGTCTTCTAGACAAAAAATCAACAAGGAAACAGTGACCCTAAGTGACACACTAGATCAGATGGATTTAATTAACATTTACAGAACATTTCACCCCAAAGCTGCAGAATAGACATTCTTCTCAAGTGCACATGGGACATTCTCAAACATAGACCACATGTTAGGACACAAAGCAAGTCTCTACAAGTTCAAGAAGCTTGAAATCATATCAAGCATCTTCTCAGATCATAATGGCATGAAATTAGAAATCAACTACAATAAAAAAAAAACATTCAAACACATGGAAGCTAAGTAGCATGTTATTAAACAGTGAATGGGTATCAAAGAGATCAAGGAAGAAATCATAAACTTCCTGGAAACAAAAATGAACACACAACAACCCCAAATCTATGGGACACAATGAAAGCAGTCCTGAGAGGGAAGTTCATAGCACTACAGGCTGACCTCAAAAAACAAAAAACTTCTAATAAGCTATCTAACCCTACCACTTAAAGATTTAGAAAGAGAACAAGAAAAGCTCAGAGTAAGTAAAAGAAAGGAAATAATAAAGATCACAGCAGAAATAAATGACATAGGGACTAAAAAAACAATACAAAAGATCAATGAAACCAAGAGCTGGTTCTTTGAAAAGATAAACAAGATTGATGAACCTTTAGCCAGACTCATCAAGAAACAAAGAGTAAGAACCCAAATAAACAAAATCAGAAACAAAAGAGGTAAAGTAACAACTGACCGAATAGAAATACAAAGGATTGTAAGAAAATACTATGAACAACTATACGCCAACAAGACGAAATGGACAAATTCCTAGAAAAATACAACCTTCCAAAACTCAATCAGGAAGAGTCCGAAAACCTGAATAGGCCTATAACTGCTGATGCAGTTGAAGCTGTAATCAAAAAACTCCCAGCACACAAAAGCCCTGGTTCCGACAGCTTCACAGGAGAGTTTTACCTAACGTTCAAAGAACTAACACTTATCCTCCTCAAACTATTCCAAAAAATCCAAGAGGAAGGAACACTTCCAAGCTCTTTTTACGAGGCCAGCATTAGCCTAATTCCAAAACCAGATAAAGACACTACAAAGAAAGAAAATTACAGGCCAATATCCCTGATGAACATAAATGCTAAAATCCTCGACAAAATATTAGCAAATCAGATCCAGCAATATATTAAAAAGATCATACATCATGACCAAGTGGGATTTATTCAGGGATGCAAGGCTGGTACAATATTCACAAATCAATAAATGTGATACATCACATAAACAAAATGAAAGACAAAACTCACCTGATCATATCAATAGATGCAGAAAAGGCATGACAAAATCCAACACTCATTTTTGATAAAAACCCTCAGCAAAGTGGGAATAGAAAGATCATACTTCAACATAATAAAGGCCATGTATGACAAACCTACAGCCAACATCATACTCAATGGGCAAAAACTAAAAGCATTTCCCCTAAGAACAGGAACAAGACAAGGGTGTCCACTTTCACCACTCTTATTCAACATAGTACTAGAAGTCCTTGCCACAGTGGTCAGACAAGAAGAAAACATGAAATGCATCCAAATTGGAAAGGTGGAAGTAAAACTCATTATTTGCAGATGACATGATTTTATTACATAGAAAGTCCTAAAGACTCCACCAAAAAAACTACTAGATTTAATAAATGAATTCAGCAAGGTAGCAAGATACAAATTAACACCTAGATATCGATGCCATTTTTTACACCAATAATGAACTCACAGAGAAACTAAAAGAACAATCCCGTTTACCATTGCAACAAAAAATTAAGATACTTAGGAATAAACTTAATGAAAGAGATAAAAGACCTATACTCAGAAAACTACAGGATGTTGCAAAAAGAGATAGAGGTAGATATAATCAAGTAGAAGTATATGGATTGGAAGAATTAACATCATTAAAATGACCATACTACCCAAAGCAATCTATAAATTCAGTGCAATCCCTATTAAAATACCAGCAGCATATTTCACAGATCTAAAACAAACACTTCAAAAATTTATATGAAACCAAAAAAGACCCTGAATAGCCATGGCAATCTTGAGAAAAAAGAAAGCTGGAGGCATCACAATACCAAATAACAAGTTATACTACAAAGCCACTGTAATTAAAACAGCCTGGTACTGACACAAGAACAGACATATAGATCAGTGGAACAGAACAGTGAACCCATTACATTCAATTTATATTTGACAAAGGACGCAAGAATTTACAATGGAGTAAAGACAGTCTCTTCAATAAATGGTGTTGTGAAAATTGAACAGGTACATTCAAAAAATGAAACTAGACCACCAACTTACACCATACACAAAAATAAACTCAATGGATAAAAGACTTAAATGTAGGACTTGAAACCATAAAAGTCCTAGAAGAAAATGTAGGCAGCAAAATCTCAGACATCTCTCGTAGTAATATGTTTGCCGATCCGATACATCTAGGACAACAGAAACAAAGGAGAAAATGAACAAATGGCACTACATCAAAATAAAAAGCCTCTGCACAGCAAAGGAAACCAACAGAATGAAAAGGGAGCCCACTGTATGGGAGAACATATTTGCCAGTGACACATCTGATAAAGGGTTAATATCCAAACTATATAAGGAACTCATACAACTTAACAAAAGGAAGACAGACAATCCAATTAAAAAATGAGCAAAGGACCTAAATAGACACTTGTCCAAAGAGGACATACAGATGGCCGAGAGACACGAAAAAATGCTCAATGTCGCTAATCATCAGAGATGCAAATTAAAACCACAATGAGGTATCACCTTACACCTGTTTTCAGAATGGCTCCATCAACAAATCAACAAATGACACCTGCTAGCGAGGGTGTGGAGAAAGGGAACCCTGGTACACTGCTGGTGGGAATGCAGACTTGTGCAGCCACTATGGAAAACAGTATGGAGTTTTCTCAAAAGATTAAAAATTGACCTGCCGTTTGACCCAGTGATCCCACTTCTAGGAATAGATCCTAAGGAACCCGAAACACCAATCAGAACTTATGCCCCCCTGTGTTCACAGCAGTGCAATTTACAATAGCTAAGATCTGGAAACAGCCCAAGTGCCCATCAGCAGATGAGTGGATAAAAAAGCTGTGGGACATTTACACCATGGAATACTATGTGGCTGTAAAGAGGAAGAATCTCGTACCCTTTGGGACAGTATGGATGGAACTGGAGAGTATTATGCTAAGTGAAATAAGCCAGGCAGAGAAAGATAAGTATCACATGGTCTCACTCATATGTAGACTATGATGGACAAAATAGATCCGGAGACATAGAAGCATGGATCAGACTGACAAATCTCAGAGGGAAGTCGGCGGTATGGGGGAGGGTAAGGGGAGAGATTAACCTAATAACTTATATGCATAACCCATGGACACAGACAATATTGTGGTGAATGCCTGGGGGGGGGAGCAGGCGGGTGCAGGGGGAATCAATGGGGGGGAAAAGGGGACATCTGTAATACTTTCAACAAATAAATTAAAAAAAAATAAAAAGTTAGTCACCCTACTATGCATGTAGATGTCCTTCATAGATCCTAACATACATAGAATCAGTTCTCAATTTTTGACAGTCATTAGATAGGCATTTCTACTGTTTGCTATTCTGTTGAAACACTTTAATTAAAAGGCTTCCAAGTGGAATATGCACTAACATATTTCATATGTCTGAATGAGACAATGACAGATTAATTGAAGGTAAGCTCAATTAAGTTAGCCATTAAATATGTGAGATAATTGGCAAGAAAGTAAAACATTTAAGTTTTGTTAATCTTAAAAATCTAAGTTCAGAAATTTTATGGTATATTTTTTTTTTTAGTGAAAATGCCTAGACCAGTCCCTTCCTGGCTTCTAAAAAGATACTTGCGGTAGGAGAACTACTACCTGACTCCTTTTTCTCTGTTTTATAAGATTTTTATTTTGAATTTAAAAAACAAGTAAAAGTCACACTTTGATAACAATTGCTAATCTGATATCTCCTTATATTCTGTCTAGTATCTGTGACTAGGTCAGTTTTATATATATGAGTGCCCATGTAATGTGTTTTGAAGAGTTCTAAGATTTTAATATCCCCAAACTATCGCCAATGAATGCCTTAAAATCTACAGGCATTTATTTCTATGCATTTTGTCCTTGCATTATCTGAGTTTCTCTTTTTAAAAAGAAATAGGTCTGTCATAATTACTTAGCACTTTAGAATGAACGACCATCAAATGTTTTGCTGTCCATACTAGCAGTTGGAGCACTGGTGACGTAGGGCTGATACTACTACCTAAAAACTGAAAAAAGAATACCTGAAAGAGAAGTCAGGGGTAACAGAGATAAACTTTGTAGTTGTGTCTAAACCAGTAATTTGATACCACTAGCTCCCTTGGCAAGTTTCCGTTCTTAGGCATAATCTGGAAAACCATTGGAACTGTGGAACAGGTAAGTATTTGAGAACAGACTGACAGTGTCTAACAGAACTTGGTTTCTGTTCAATAAAAATGGCTTCTGTTGAAATATGTAGCCAGGAGCCCCCAAAACTTAAAAAATAAAGTAAGAAACCATCTTGGGCATACCTGTACTTGGATCTAGAATTGATTGATTTAAACTAAGACTTAAATTTTAAAAATATATTATCATATCTAAGGAAAGAAATCAAATGATATATCAAGATAAGAGAAAGTGATAGAAAAAGTACTGAAATTAGATGTGAATCCTAGACCTGCCCCTCCCTCGTATTAGCTGTGCGATCTTGAAAGCAAGTAGCTTAGTCTCCCGAATTCCCTGGCATCCTCTCACATCCCCTCTGACGTAAGACGGAAGGTAGCATTGGCCGTCCTCCTGTGTCGCAGGGCTGGTGGGAGCCCCAGGAGGGCAACATCTCTAAGGATCCTTTGCGTGCTGCGGTTGTAACCTACAAGTACACGATGGTATGACAGTGCTCTTGATAGATGGTTCACTGTTGATAGAGTGCCCAATATCTTTCAGCTCCCAAAGTATGACTGAGAGGCTTAGCGAAGACCAACAAAGACATTTTTTAGAAACCGGTAAGAGACCAATCCAGGAAAGAGTTCAGCCCAAGAGCCCTGATTTGTATGGAGACTGCTTCAAAGTGACGCCCTTGAAGTGTGCCCTGAGCAAACAAGCTCCCAGTTGGACTGAGAAGAAAAGGACACCAACAGAAGGTTTTTTTATTTTTACTTTTCAGATTTTAATAAATGCAAATGTGGCTTTCACTGTATCGTCATTAATAAATCCTATGGAATCAGGATTTGGAGGAACTGCTTTTGTAAACAGGGATAATTAATAGCCATTTTATTCCCAACGCTGAAAAATGCTTGCCTTGAAAAAAAAATATTTAATTCACTAATTCCCAGTATCTCCTTGTGGCTGTTTTTTTTATTACTGCTTCAGTTTCCTTAGTTCAGCACCAATATCTCTGTTATTGATGCCTCTCAGTACCACAGAATGAAGAAGCAGTGAGCTGCTGACACAGCATGGATAACTGAGAATCACTGTGCCAAGTAAAAGAAGCCAGACACAGAAAAGTAACTTACATGATGCGTTCTTATTCATCAAGACAGATCTGGGAATTAGGAAGCTTTCCTTACCCATCCCCAAGTAGTAGTTGAAGTCCCACTTCTGCAATTCTGTATTAAGTTCCCTGCCTTATCTCTGTAGAAATATATACTCTGATTGATGCTTTACTTTTCTCTCTCTAGTCCTGTTAGCATATTAATGACAAGGACTATAGTTTTCATGCCTGTTTAATAAACCAAGTATAATGCCAGACACATGATAAGCATTCAGTGAATGTTTGTTGACTTCATTTCCGTTGCAGGCATTGCTGGACGCTGTATCAGATGTTCCCTCGTTCATTATCTTTCAAGTCCAGCTAATGCAATGAGTGCTTAAGGCACTCGCTTCCTTTCTTTTTAGTAAAGGCTAATTCCTTTTCTAAAAAAGTTTTATTGTAGAAATTTCAAACATAAAAGTAGAGAGCCTAGAGTAATGAACCCACAGGTGTCCATCATCCACCATTAATAATTATCAACATCTCGCTAGTCTTGTTTCATCTATAGTCCCACCACTTTTTTTTTTTGCTAAAGTATTTAAAGCAAATCCAGCAAATCATACCTTTTTGCCCATAAATAGTTCAATTATATATCTCTAAACAATGTTTTCAAATTCTAATGTATTTCTTTTATTCTAAGCATATTCTACTTTTCTTATGCTGTCTACATGACAGTTCAGGCATTATAATTGTAAATACTGCTGCCATAGCCTTTAAAATGTTGACTAGTCTTCCTTCATCTCCACTCTGGGTTCTTGTTTCCCCCTCTCCTTTCTACATATTGAATTTTTAATTGTGTTACAATGCACCATCTTAACTATTTTTAAGTATAAAGTCCAGCAGTGTTACATACATTCACTTTCTTGTGCACACAATCTCCAGAAGTCTTTTCATCTTTCAAAACTGAAACTCCATACCCATTAGACAGCATCTCGCATCCCTCCCTCCCCTGGGCCCCGGCAGCTACCCTGCTTTTCCCCATGACTTGACTACTCTAGGGAGCTCATACTAATGGCATCAGTACTTGGAAGATGAGAACAGTCTTTGTCTTTTGGTTACTAGCTTAATGGCCTCAAGGTTCATCTCTACTGTAGCAGGTGTCAGTTTCCTTCGTGTTTTAGGGCTGAATAGATATTCCATTATATGTGTACCACATTTTTTATCCATTCATTCGTCAGTGGGCACTTGAGTTGCTTCTGCCTTTTGGCTGTTGTGAGTAATGCTGCTATGAACAAAAACTTTTTGAGACTCTGCTTCCAATATGAGGGTCATTTACCCAGAAGTGGAATTGCTGGACCATAAGGTAGCTCTATTTTAATTTTTGAGGCCCCACCATGCTAGTATTGTCCACAGCGGATGTACCATTTTCCACTCCCACCAACAGTTCACAAGGTTCTAATTTTCTCCGCGTCTTTGCCATTGCTGAATCCTGTTCTGGGTTTTTGGATAGTTGCCACCTTAATAGGTGTGGAGTAGAGGAAGTACTTTTTAAACAGACTATTTTTAGAGCAGTTTGATAAATACTTTTTAAAAATGTTATACTTTTATTATAACAATTAACAAAATAAGTAATAATTCCCTTCATATCATCTAACAAATGGGGTTTCTAACGTGCACGTCCCACAGTTTTCCTCATATCTCCATTCTTTTGTCAGATCAAAAGCTTTGGAGCCACCACTGAGTCGTCTTCTCTCACCCACAGCTAATTCATTAGAAAACCCCAAAATATATCTAGGATCCCACACGCACACTTCTCACCCTTCTGGCCATGGCCATCACCCTGGGCCAAGCTGTCATCCTCTCTCCTGGATTATTGCACTAACCTTCCAAGAGATAATGTTACTATTTCAGTAACCTTCCTGCTTGTCCAACCTTGACCCTGTTTAATCTGTTCTTACCTCAGCAACCAGCATGATCCTGTCGAAACAAATCTATGATGTGACCCTCCTCTGCCCAAAGCCTTGCAGTTACTCCCCATTTCATACTCAGTAAAAATCGAAGTCCTTACAGTAGCCTCTGTGGCCCTATGTAAACTGAGCCCCCATAGACCTCTCTGAGCTCTCACCTCTTTCCCCTTGTGCTGTGCCATCTTGAACACACTACCATGCTCCTAGCTCAGTGCCTTTGCACTTACTGTTCCCCTTGCCGAGAATGTTCTTTCCCGTGAAAGCTGCCTGACTCTCTCCCTGACTCCCATAACATGGCGTCACAGGGAGGCCTTCTCCAAACCCCTTTTTATTTTTATTTTTTATTTTTTTAATATATCTTTATTGATTTCAGAGAGAGGAAAGGAAGGGGAGAGAGAGATAGAAACATTAATGATGAGAGAGTCATTGATTGGCTGCAGCCCGCAACTCGGGCATGTGCCCTGACCGGGAATCGAACCCCGATCGCCTGGATCCTAGGTCGACGCTTAACCGCTGAGCCACGCCCAGCCGGGCTCCAAACCCCTTTTTAAAAACAGAAATCAACCTTTCCCCAAGAATCCCTTGTTTCCTTGCCCAGCTGTATGCTGCCCCATAAACATCATCATTATCTAACATACTATATATTTTACGTGTTCATTTGCTGCTTTTCTGCCCCTATACTTAAAGAATAAGCTTCAGGTGGGTAAGAATTTTTAGATAGAATTCTTAGCACATAAGGCTCAATAAGTACTTGTTGAATCATTTCAGTCTCCATATCTAAACATATTTTTGTGGTCGCCCCCCAGATCTGCGTCACAACCTAAAAAGCAAAATGAAACAATCTACATCTTTCCAAAGCAAGAAGACTGGTGTAAATTGGACAGATGATGAAAAAAGAATCTACAGGGATAAAAGAATAGCTCAGACTGAAGAGATACTGCAGTATTTGATTCCTATCATGGATAGCACTAAAAATATGCAAACCACTCAGATAAAACAGATGTTCAATGCAAGAACCGACTTCCAAATCCAGCAGCAGTAAGTCAATACAATTTTGTCATCCTTAACTATTCACTACATTCTTTTTTAAGGAAGCACAGCTAATTAATTCATTATCCTAAGAATCACAGGTGGGCAAAGGGCGGCGGAGAGGGGGATACTTGCAATTATGTCAACATTAAAAATTCTTAATAAAAATAGATAAATAAGTAAATTAATTAATTAATTAAAATGGTGCATACACTGCATTGCACGCAGGGACAAAGGCCGAAAGCCATAAGAAAGCCTTGGCTTGTACAAGAGTAAGTTGTCTGGCCTCATGATATTGTTTATGTGCATGAAACCGCTCGTTAATTTGGATCTGTGAATCAGGTATACATAAAGTATGGCCATAGTCTGACTTGAGATTTCTCTCAGGTGTGTTTAAACTTTATAAGCTTAGGGGGCAACCAGAATTAGAAATAATTAACCTGAGTTACTTCAGCTTTTGATACTCAGAGAAAAACAGGAAGGATGAGACTGGATTTCTTTTTATTAAAGATAAAAAAAATAAAACCAAAACTAAGGCAAAAAGGAAACCTATATAAATAAAATAAAAATGATAAGCTGAAAATAATAAATATACTTATATTTTAAGCAAATTTTCAAAAACTACTTTCTGTGCCCTGGCCAGTGTGGCTTAGTGGTTAGGGCATCAGCCCATGCACAGATTCTCAGTCAAGGGCACGTACCTGGGTTGCAGGTTCAATCCCCAGCCCTGGTCCGAATGAAAGCAGGAGGCAGCCACTCGATATGTGCCTCTCACATCAATGTTTCTCTCTCTCTCCCCTCCCTCCCTTCCACTCTCTCTAAAAATCAATGGAAAAAATATCCTCTGATGAGAATTAACAAAACCAAAAAAACTGCTTTCTATGTGCTAGACATGGGTCCATGTTTACACGTGCACACACACACATTTTACATCCTACACATAAGGAGACTGAGATACAAAGAGGTTAAGTAATTTGTCCAAGGTCACACAGTCAGTAGGTAGCAGAATTGGATTCAACCGCATTCTCACTCCAAAGTCTTTCGTCACTACACTTCAAAATTTCTCTTTATAATAAAAATGAAAGACAGAGAGGACTCATATACTTAATACTCAAAAATAGCCTACAAATCAATGACAAAATTATGAATATTTCAATAGGAAAATGGGCAAAGGCGATGAACCAGAAATTCACAAAGGAAGAAAAAAAAAACATGGCCAATGAACATTTTAAAATGTTCAATCTCACTTAAATCCCAAGAGGGCAAATTAAAACAATAATGAAATGCTACTCATTTTTGCCTCTCAGTGGAAGAATTCATTCACTAATTGTTGGAATGTAAACTTAGGGAGTTTCTGGAAGACAATCCAACAGTACAAATGAAAAATCCTTAATATCTACATTCATTTTTATAAGAAACTAAACCTTTAGAAATTGATCCTAAGGGGGTAAAGCTAGGTAAGGGCTAAAAGATTTCTGTAGTGATGTTCATTTCAGCATGGTTTATAAGAACCAAAGAAAAAAAAGAAACAATTTTGAAAAAGAATAAAGTAGAAAAAAACAGTCTATCTGATTTCAACACCTTTTATATAGTTACTGTAATAAGAGTGTAGTATTAGAGGAATAAACATATATATTAATAGAACCAAATAGAGAGCCCAGAAATAGACCCATACAAATATGCTTGACCAATTTTGACAACAATGCAAAAGCAATTCAATGAAGGAGAGAGAGAATTTTCAACCAATGCTGTTGGAACAATTAGACATCCATAGGCCAAAAATATGAAACTTAACCTAAACTCGTTTCTTATACAAAAAAAATAATGATAATTTAAAATGGATCATGGACATAACTACACAGCATAAACCTATAAAACTTTTAGGAAAAAATAGGAACTCTTGCCCTGGCTGGTTTTGCTCAGTGGTTAGAGCGTCGGCCCTCGGACGGAAGGGTCCCGGGTTTGACTCCGGCCAACGGCACGGACCTTAGTTTCAGGCTCTATCCCTGACCCCTGTCAGGATGTGAGCAGGAGGCAACCAATCGATGTGTGTGTCTCACATCGATGTTTCACTCTGTCTCTCCCTCCCACTCTCTCTGAAAAGCAATGGAAAAAATATCCTCGCGTGAGGGTTAAAAAAAAAATAGAAACTCTTCATAAGAGTTGGGCAAAAAGTTATACTTTACACCAAAAGCATAATCCATAAAGAAAAATGGATACGTTAGACTTCATCAAAATAACTGTGTTTGCCCTTCAAAAGATCCAGTTAAGAGGGTAAAAAGACAACTATAAAATAGGAAATATTTGCAAACCACATAAATAAGAGACTAGTATCTAGATTAAAGAAGTTTCAAAATGTAACAGTAAGAAAACAAATACTTCATTCAGAAAATGAGCAAAACATATGGACCCATTACACCAAACAGAACATACAGAGGTCATACAACCACGCAAAAAGATGTTCCACATCATGAGCCATTAGGGAAATGCAAATTAAAACCACAATGAGATAGCTACACACTATGGCCAAAACAAAAACAGTGATAACACGGGATGTGCCGAGGGTGCGGAGAAACTGCAGCACTCCCACGTTGCTGCTGGGAATGTCGATGTGCGGTCACTCTGGGGAACAGTTTGACGGTTTCTTTAAAAACCACCCATATAACTCTAACTGCCATAGAACCCAGAAATTGCTCTCCTGCGCATTAATCCCAGAGAAATGAAAACACGTTCACACAAAAGCCTGTACACCAGTGTTTATAGCAGTTTTCCTTGGAATAGCCTCAAAATGGGAACAATCCACATGTCCTTCAGTGGAGGAATGATTAACACTGTAGTACATCCAGGCCCTGGGCTCGGCTCAGACACAGAACAGCCTGAGTCAATCTGCAGAGGGCTGTGCTGGGTGAAAAAAGCCGGCCCCAGAGGTTACACACTTAGGATTGTGCTTATATAACATTCTTTGAGGTGATAAAATTATGGAATTCAGACAACAGGTTAATGATTGCCAGGAGTGAAGGAGGGCCTGGGCAGGGAGGAAAGCAGTTATGTCTATAAAAGGTAAACATGAGGAAACTGTTCTGTACCTTGAGGATACCAATGGCAATATCCTGGTTATATTATTGTGCTTCTCAAAATTAAAGTTTTAATTAAAAATATAGTTGAAAGTTTGTGGTAAAAAATGGAATTCTAAAGGAGACTGAGGGACTTTAAGCGGCTGCAACTTGTAATTTACCAAACCCTCTCTCTCGAGGAAAACTTCCCTTTCTTGGACTTACAGTGATCTTTTTACTGACTATAGGAAAAACTTATAGTGTGTACACTGAGTTCATTCTAATAGAATAAACAGATTTGTGAAAACTTAGAGAGAATTTCCTTTCACTAGATGTATAAGTAAGGAGCTGAGGCCCAGAGTGACCATTATATCAGGAAGCCTGGGGTCAGGGCTGGTATCCAAATAAACATAGCCTCTAGGCATGTAGAATGCAGAATTGGAGTAATGCTGAAAAATCATGACCAGAGATGCAGTGGTAAAAGTCTTGAGGGAAGAAAAATAGACTTACCCTATTACAAATACCTAGGGAACATGCTGGGCAAAAACTCACGCATTTTCTTTCTTTTCTAGACTAAACCCAGCTACTTATATAAACATAAAGAGATACAGTGCATCTTGGGCACCACCCAGACATCTCCCTTTTATAAGCCAAAGGCACCTTATGTCAAGCTCTCCAGAATTGCTCCAGTCTGTGTCCCAGAGGTCATGTGAAAGCCTGTCACCTCTCAAAGGGCACAAGAAAAGGAAAACACGCTCTCAAATCAAAGCCATGAAGACTAAAGACATGAAACCTGTCAGCAGCGAATGGGAAGTTGCTTCCTCAAGTTTTGCGAAGGATACAAATATTATCAAAGGCAAGAGTCTTCAAGCTGAGGAATCCAACCAGCAGAGCTCCGTGCAGACAGCCCTCCCCCATCTGACTCAAAATGAGGATGAGCAACAAAATTAGAATGATGGACCACCCGCCTTCCATTTGCAGTTCCAGAGACAGAAATAATCTAGCTCTTTGCTGCTCTGAAAACTGTGGATGAAAGATGACATGCTCACCTATTAAAAAGGAGAGAGAAAAGCCCTCCCCACCCCTCTGTCACTGTTCCTCTCCCTACACATGCATATGCATATACTACACTACCAATCCTAGGTACCCCATCTTCTTTAGTGGGAACATCTTTCAGAGATATAAAAAGAAATCTGGAGCCCTGGCCAGTGTGGTGCAGTGGTTTGTGTCGGCCCATGCACTGAAGGGTCGCAGGTTCGATTCCCAGTAAAGGGCACGTACCTGGGTTGCAGGTTAGACCCCTAACCCCAGTTGGGGCGCATGCGGGAGGCAACCAATCCATATGTCTCTCTTACATCTGTCTCTCTCTCTCTAAAAATCAATGAAAAAATTATCCTTGGGAAAGGATTAACAAACAAAAAAATCTGGAGAAAAGCTAGCAGATTTAAAATTTTCTTAGGTACTTATATTTCATTTTTATCAAGATGGGGGGGGAAATCTCTAAACTTTTGACTTCTTCCAAAATGATTTATTCATGCAACACCAAAAAACACCCCTAAGAGCTCAGGAAGGAATGACCTGTACTCTCACTGACTTTAATGTCCCGACTAGACACTTGAATGAATTAGTCAACAAACATTTCCTGGATTTCTGTTATATCTATAGTGTGCTAGAAACCACTGGCGATTTTTTTAAAAAGACATTTCTCCCCACTAGAAGATTACTGTATAATTGTACATATAAGACAGACATGACAAAAATAATTACAGAATAAAATCGTGCATAGTAAAGTGCTAAGATTTGAACAAAAGCGTGGCACAAAAAGACACTGGAATGCATAGACTATGGTTCAAATCGTAGTTTTCTCAAAATTTAGCAGCAATGTAAAAGATGAGATGTGCAGTTTCCCTTAGAGCTGAGGAATGTATAGCTCCAGCCATTTATCTGCGTGGAAGCAAGTAGAGGACCTCACAGTTTGTCATTCGTACAACAGTGAGCACTGGTGAGATTCCTGAAGGACACCGCAAGGAAACAGGTGTGTCAAGCAAATTAGGCAGGATGGAGGGGGTAAACGAGAAGAGTGTTAACCCAGCCTGGAACCGCAGGTCAGCAGTGGCGTATGTTACAGGACGAGGCTAGGAGTGAGGATCATGCAGGAGCAGTGCTTAGGCCACAAGCCTGATTAGGTCACGATAGCAAGAGGACCTAGAAAGACTGAGGTTGCATAGTCTACTCAACATTTTCAGTAGCCAAAGATGGTCCAAAGAGAAGTTTTTAGAGAAGTTTTAGGGTCATAGAAATATGGAGCAGGAGGTAGAGATTTTCCATATACTGTACTCCCTGGCCCCCACACATCCATAGCCTCCCCATTATCACCGTAGCCCACCAGGATGATACATTTGTTACAACTGATGAGCCTAAATTGATATTATCTAAAGTTCATATTTACATTAGGGTTTACTCTTGGTGGTGTACATTCTATGGGTTTGGACAAATGTATGATGGAATATATCCATTATTATAGTATCATACAAAGTAGTTTCACTGCCCTAAAAATTCTGTATGCTCTGCCTTCTAACCCTGCGCAGCCACCGATCTTTTTACTGTCTCCACAGTTTTGCCTTTTTCAGAATACCATACAGTTAGAATCATATTAGTGTGTAGCCTTTTCAGATTGGTGGCTCTCACTTAGTAATATGCATGTAAATTCTATCTTTTTTTTTATGGCTTGATAGCTCATTTTTTAATGGTGAATATTCCATTGTCAATAAAATTTATATTCTACCAATGTTAAGAAAAAAAGACAAAGGACTAATATCAGAAATGAAAGAGGGGCCACCAGTACTGATCCCACAGACATTAAAAGGATAAGGGAATATTATGAATAGCTCTTGGCCCACAAACCTAGATGAGAGGGACCAATTCCTTGAAAGACAAAATCTGCCAAAATCCATACAAGAAGAAGTAGACAATCTGAATTTAAAAATTTGAATCGGTAATATCTTGCCAAAAGAGAGATCACCAGGCCCAGGTGGGTTCACTGATGAATTCTACCAAAAATTAAATTTATACCAACTCTCTACAATCTCTTCCAGAAGATAGGAGCAGAGGGAATACTTCCTAACATATGTTCTGAGACCATTATTGCCTTAATACTAAAACCAGACAGATATATTGTTACAAAAACAGGAATATTGCAGACTAATAGCTCATGAACATAGATGCAAAAATTCTCAACACAGTATTAGAAAATAGGATCCAATAATGTGTAAAAAGAGTTATACAATGTGTCAAGTAGGCTTTACTCCAGGTATGCAAGGCTGGTTCAATATTGAAATGTCAATCCATCACAACTGATAAAGGAACTAAAATATCACATCACTAGATGCAGAAAAAGCACTTGACGAAATTTCATATCCACTGAAAATACACGAAATGTTAAGACATCGACAGTTCCTCTGGATGTCTCCTGAGCTCTTATCATTGAAATCCCGATCAGTGAGGCCCTCATATCTCTGACTCAGCACGTCTGCACTGACCAAACACAGGCTCAGTAGAGCCTACAGGGAAGGGGCCTCCCTGTAACCTTTGTGAGCAGGGTCAGATTTCAGTGCTCCGGAAGGAAACTTCAGAAGACCCACCTCACCCCGGAATGTGAGCAGGTGAGTCCACCGCAGCCTGACTCACCCTTATGGCCTCATGTGCAGGGAGTGGGTTATAGCACGAAGCTGCTGTAAGTCTCCAGCTTTGTGTAGTAGCAGGTAGGGCCTGGGGTAGCCAGAGCTCGTGGGCTAGTCTCCGCTGTCTTCAGCCTGTTACGTTACCCCCATTGCACAAATCATATCACTTTCTAAGTGTGCAAGCAGTGAACAGCAGAGTGGACTGTTTTATCCTGCCTGGCTCACTTGCCTTGCCCACTGCTGAGCTGGCCTGGTTGCCGGGCACTTGTTTGTTCTAGAAGCACAGCAGTCCACAGGGTTCCAAGACGGCTGCAGGGGTCGCCAGGCGCTAAAGGCCAGCAGCCAAGTTTCAGTGCCCTTGAAGCGGTGGAAGGCCTTTGACTGCCACAAAGATATCTGTCCAGCTTGTCCCCAAGCGGTGCTCTCTGATATTAGCTGACCACTGGAGACGGGCCCTTTGGGTTTCCCTCCTATGCTGCTATGATCTTTTTTGTTTTTGAAGCCAACATATTTTTAAGGAGGAATGCCCAGGTTGAGGAATATTATTATGTTGGTGAAAGATTAACAAGTTTACACAGCCTAGGACACCCTAAGGTCACCTGTCATGAAGGCGTAATGGCTCATCGTCAAGGACAGACATCAGTCAAAGGTGGATCATTTCCTCCCAATCCTAACTGACTAATGCCAAAGGCATCTCAGGAAAAAAAAGTAGAACAACTTTAGAGGGAAATAAGGGACGGTTTGGATGAAAACAGTCATCTACAGGAAAGCCCAAAGCTGCTTTTCCAAGAAGATGGGGCACAGAAAGAGTGTGGGGACTGAAGGACCAGGTGGCTGAAAAGTAACACACATGAATGAAGCGGGCTGTAAGTAACGAAGGGAACCCTAAAATCTCCGACCAAAGCCCTGCTGCAGGCGCTATTTCCCTGCCCTCTAGAGAAGAGCAGACAGCGGATGGCCACCTCCCCTTCCGAAGGAGGAGAGTTTCGTCCTGAGGCCACCTGCAGATTCAGATTCCAAAGCAGCCAGCCCTGAATATCCACACCCCCTGCACGACATCTGTTTCTTCTCTTTATTTTTTCCTCTATTTAGTTTAACTGCTGCTACTTAATTGTATTCTTTGTTTACTCTTGTAGATGTTTGATAGCATTTTAATTTCTAAGAGTGTTTTTAAATATAGATGGTTTTCATCTAATCGTGATACATTATTTCCATTTCATCGGGCATCCTAGAATTAGATGACTTAAGTATTGTGTTTTTGCTATTATTTGAAACTACCATTGACATTTTACACAACCACGTGGAGATATCTGAAACCAAAAAAAGACTATTTCAATATATCTATTATTAGAAATCTGTAAGAGTAGCTTAATACTTACCTCCATAAAATTTTATTGGTTTTAAGAAAACAAAACACACCAAAACAACAACAAAGACATCCCTGGTTGAACCTATTAGTATTTTTATCAGTTAAGTCTGAAATTCATAGATTAATATAAGGGACTTGAAATTTATAACCATTTGTTTCTTACTTTGTAATTTTCTGAAGTTTGTCATTTTATTTGTTTTTTCTTTATCTTTATTGTTAAGAGTATTACAGGTGTCCCATTTTTCCCCCCCAATTGACCCCCTCCACCTCACTCCCATCCCCTCCCCAGGCCTTCACCCCATCATTGTCCGTGTCTGTGGGTTATGCATATAACTTCTTTGGTTAATCTCTCCCCACCTTCCACCCCCTTCCCTCTTTCCTCTGAAATATGATTGTCTGTTGCCTGCGTCAACGTCTCGATCTATTTAGTTTGTCAGATTCTTTTGTTCATTAGCTTCTTCTTAAAGAAGACCCTTCAACTTTTCCTGTAGTGCTGGTCTGGTGGTGATGAACTCCTTTAGCTTTTTCTTATCAGTGAAGCTCTGTTATCTGACCTTCAGTTCTAAATGATAGCTTTGCTGGGTAGAGCAATCTTGGTTGTAGTTCCATGTTTTTTTATCACTATGAATATTCCTTGCCACTCCCTTCTGGCCTGCAAGGTTTCTGTTGAGAAATCAGCTGACAGTCGTATGGGGGCTCCCTTGTAGGTAACAAACTGCTTTTCTCTTGCTGCTTTTAAGATTCTCTCTCTGTCTTTAACCTTTGGCATTTTAATTATGATGTGTCTTGCTGTGGGCCTCTTTGGGTTCCTCTTGTTTGGGACCCTCTGAGCTTCCTGGACTTGAAAGTCTATTTCTTTCCCCAGGTAGGGGAAGTTTTCTGTAATTATTTTTTCAAATAGGTTTTCAATTTCTTGGTCTCTTTCTTCCCCTTCTGGCACCCCAATAATATGAATGTTGGGCTTCTTAAAGTTGTCCCAGAAGCTCCTTATACTATCTTCATATTTCTGGATTCTTTTTTGTTTTTGCTCTTCTGGTTGGGTGTTTTTTGTTTCTTCATGTTCAAAATTGCTGATTTGATTCTCAGCGTCCTCTACTCTACTGTTGATTCCCTGTAAATTATTCTTCATTTCAGTTCGTGTAGCCTTCCTTTCTGATAGGTATTTTATTAGGTCATTGATGGTCTCAGTTGTTTTCATAATACTCTTAATAATATGATTGAGCATCATTATAAACAAAATTCTAAACTCTGTATCTGTTAGCTTGCTTGGATCTATTTCACTTAGTTCCTCTTCTAGAGATTTCTTCTGTTCTTTCCTTTGTGACATGTTTCTTTGCCTCCACATTTTGGCTGCTTCCAGGTGTTTGTTTCTATGTCGTAGGTAGAGCTGCTATGTCTCCTGGAATTTGTAGAGTGGCTTTGTGTAGTAGGTGTCCTGTAGGGTGCAGTGGCTCAGCCTCCCCAGTCACCTGAGCTGGGCCTTCTAGGTGCTCCCCTGTGTGCGCTGTGTGCACTGTTCTGTTGTAGTTGAACCTTGGTTGCTCTTGGCGTCACTGGGAGGAATTGACCCCCAGGCCAATCGGCTGTGAGGACCAACTGCAACTACAGCCAGAGAGCTGCTGTGCTGGAGACACCCCTATGGAGCAGGATTTACTTCAGTGGAGCTTTGGTGTTCACCAAGTGCGCCCCTTGATTGTGTCACTCATGAATGTGGAAGGGTTGTAACCCAGCGTGGTCGAGTCTGACCACCAGGTGCACTGTCTCTGGGGCCTCCTGGGAGGTGCAAAGTCAGCCTGTGCCAGTGCCTTGCCCAGGGCCACCCAGCATGAGCTACACAGCAAACCGTAGTTGGCTGCTGCTTGTGCTGGGCTTGGAGGTGCCCAGGAGAGGCCAAGCTATGAGCCAGTGCAGCTGCCGCTAGTGCCAGGCCTGGGGCCGCTTATCGAGCCGTATGGGGCAGCTGCTGCTTGTTTGAGAGATTTTAGGAAAGTCCTAAGCATGAGGCTCGAGGGGCCACTTGCACAGAAAAGCCCCTGGAAATGGCCTGGATGAGCTGCAGGTGGGGGGCAGGGCCTCCGGGAATCACGGGGCGGGGCCAAAGGGGTGAGTCACATGCTGGCGATTTAAACACGGTGCCTGCCTCCCCGCTAGCTGTGTGCGGTGAGGACTCGATAAAGGAGCAACGGCCTCCGCCAGCCCTTCTGCCTGGGAGGAAGCCGCCCTCCGCCTCTCGCCCCGACTTCAGGCAGGTTAGTTCCTCCCCGAGTGTCCCGGGTCCTTTCAGGCTGCTCCCGGCGCTGGGCTCAGAGGGAGCGTCCGGGTGAGTCCGTGCCGGGCCCTTTAGAGGAGCTGCTGGGGCTCCCGCAGCCTCTGTGACCCTCAGGGACAGTCCCCGCTGGGGGCCTGCTGTGGGGTTGGGACCCCTCTCCTCCAGGAAACCCCCACCGCTGAGATTCCCTCTCGGGTTTAACCCCCGGCACCGGGTGTGGGCCCGCGGCCCTGTCTCCCGGATCCAGCCCTGACCCGCCCGCGTCTCCGCCCTTCCTCCCTTCCTCCCGGTCTCGGTGCTTCCTCAGCTCCCTGGCTGGGGGGCTTCTGTGCAGCCCGATCTCAGGAGGCTCTGCGGGATGGTTCTGTGTTTTAGTTGTGATTCTGATGTGGTTGCGGAGGCGGCCTGGAGAGCTGCTTCCTGCACCGCCATCTTGTTTTCCGTCATTTTCGATTTGTTCATGACGTTACGCAGTTGAAACTTTCCCCTGTGAAAATAAATGGACAGAGATCCAGTTCCAGGAAGGCAGCCTGAGGCACCTGTCCACTGCTGCCCAGTGAGAATACCAGAGCTGGTAAAAATAAATAATAAATAAATGGAAGGAAAGGAAAGGAGGGGGGAGGGGAGGGGGGGAAAGAAAGGTCTCTGGACGTTGTCCTGAGGACATATGAAGCAACATTCACTCTCAGTAAGAGCAGTGACAGTCTATGGCATGTGGCCAGAGCTCCTTCCCTTCCCTTTCCTTCTGGAGGCTGTGGGACCTCCCGGGAGAGACGGGCCGCTGTGTTTCTAAGGTCCCTGCCTGTGTGGCAGAGGCTGTGTTCCCGGCAAGCACAGCCAAGAAGTCAGGGCCTCCCTCCCTCCACCCAACCAGAACATCAGGCCAAGAGAACTAACTAGAGCCCGGGCGTCCGCTCGAGCTCGGTCCCGGGCGGAGGCTCCACGCAGGGAGAGGCAAGCTGCAGAGGCCAGAGGCTAGGGCCCCACTCAGCCCCAAGCTCAAAAAGCAGAAGTGCCTCTCCAGGAGAAACGGTCACTTTCTCCACCCCCAGCCGCACAGCAGCGGCTCAAGCATTTGTCCCAGGAAGAGAGGAAGGGTGCTGTCAAAAGCAATGGGGATTTTGTCGGTAAAAAACCAAGAGGCTAATAGCTTGATTAGAGCAACCTGCTTAACCAGAGTCCAGCTGTGTTGCCGGAGGGAATCAAAGAGACACAAATAGCCCACCTAGGGTTTAAATTTTTTTTTTTTTTTTTAATTTCTGGTTAAAAATGGCAAACTGGACACACACTTAATTTTGCTCCTTCTCAAAAATCCACTGAAATAACAATCATTTTTTTAAGACAAAGCTTCAAGAATGAAAATAAGAGAGGAGACTGTTTTGGAAGCTAGAAAGCAAAATGGTTTTAAACTTCTCACCAATAACATGAAAGCTAGATGAAACGGAACAGGCTTTCAAAATTATAAAGGCGAATTATTTTTAACCTAAAATTCTATACTCTGTCTAATTTTGAGAAGTTACGTTTAAAGATAGGGGAAAAAAATAAGTCAGAAAAGCCTTTGGCGCTGGAAATAGATCCAACATAGGATGGAAGCAAAGGGAGTCCCAGGACTGTGGTGGTGAAGTGAGATTCCAGGGCGACGCTGAATGTCAGGCGACCAGGCCCCCAGCCCAGACTGGAGCAGGTTGGGAGGCACCGGGGCAGCCTTTCTCAGGAGGAGATCACAGACTATACATACAAATTTCTCAAAAAAAGATTTGATGAAGATTTGAGGGTTAGATGAGTGTTAAGTACATTGAAAGCCAAACAAAAAATTAAGGCAGTTATCTCCAAGGCAGACAGGAAGTTACGCAGGGGGGAAAAAAGAACTCACAATTTTTTACATGCTCAGCTACTGTATATGGTATTTACGTAGTACAATATTGTAGACGTCGAGGATTGATTTACACAAAACTCTAACCAGTTTGGAAGGAGGAAGGAAGTAGGACTTGCCTCATGGAATGTGAAGTCAGGGAAAGAAACCTCAATCTCCATCTGCTGTCGTTGAGAGCAGATTATATCTGAAACAGGAAGATCAAGTACCGATATAAGCGTGTTATTTAGAGAATTCAGGTAAATACCTAAAGAATGAGTTAAAACAGGTGAAAGTACTTGCCTCTGGAAAAGACGAAAGGCTGGGTGTGGGATGGCTGTTTCTCATAATAAACTGAAAAATATTTGACTCTTTAAAAACAAATACACATTATAACTTTGAATAATTTTAAATATATATATTCCTATCGCTTCTATATTGCACCCCTACACTCACCAGGGTTCTGTTTGCAGAGTAACTCGTTTATATTAGTACCAAAATGTTAATTTCGTCTCTGCCTTGAAGACACTATTAGGAAGGCTAAACCAGATATTTAGAAGATTTGCTTTTAATAAGAACAGTTATCATTACTATGTGCCCAGTACTGCCCTGAGCATTTCCACAACAGCTGTGAAAGGTTTTGCTTTCATTTTACAGATGAGAAACTGATGCTCAGAGAGGTTAAAATAATTTGCTAATTAATCCCTTGCGGAGCCCCCTGATGCCGAGGCCTCTGTCCTTGCTCTCTTTTAGATCACATCACCTCTTTCTAGGGTTTGCGTTTAAAAGAACTGCAAGGGGGAGGGAGGAATGTAGCAGATCAAAGAACTCATTTGGGGAAAGGGGAAGAGAAACCCCAAAGGATTCAGCAATATTACTAGGTAATAACCAAGTTTAACCCAGCTTGGAATTTCCAAATGGTCATGTGAGCAAAGTAAACAATATTTAAACTCTGGCTAGGAGTCCCCATGATTTCAAAAATAAAGCCTCGTTCTGCTCTTACTTTGAAAGGTGATCCAGCTGCTCCAGCAGGGACCTCAACAGCCCCGTGAGAATGCTTGTGTCCAGAGAACCCAGGTCATTCTACCAACCTGATTTCTGAAAAGTAGGGGACCCGATGGCGTAACTGGTGCCCAGCGGGTGTGACCTAGGTCCAGAGCTCAGACCAGATGACCTTGAAGGTCCCTTCTAAATATGATTCCTGTTTGTGTTTATGCTGGAGTTTAAGTCACCTGGAGGTTTGAGTGTCTCATCCAGTTTTTTCCTGGAATTGTTGCGTGATATAATCAAGGCGTGTACCTGGTCGGGTCCAGTTTGGGTAGAAAGCACGACAGCATTGTTTTTAAACCTTTCTGAGAAGTCACGTGCCACTTACCAGTTAGAAATGAAAGTAAAATCTGCAGACAGTGACAGCTAAGTGGACTGAAGTTCAGAGAGCTGTTTACTCAGTTAACCACTGCAGATGCAAGCAGGTCACAGGGTCTGCCACTCCCCTCACCACGTCCAGCTGCGGGAGCCTGACATTCTCGCAAGTCAGCAGGAAACATCAATCAGCTGAACCTGAGCTCCCCGCCGGTTTTAGGAGTGTTTGTGTGGGTCCTGCATCTTCTTTTGGTGAGTGCCAACCCTCCCTGCACTGCCATTTGCCCAGACGCCTGCCACTCGTCCTTAGATGAGTTTGTTTTCTCCCGAGACCTTTCGCCTTCCAGCAGTGGGCATGGGAAAATTAGTGTCTGTGACCTTCTGCCCCCATGAATGATCTACCCTGTGCTCTCTGCTCTCCTTTCCTCCTTTCAGCATCACCTGTGTCTCTCTGGCCTCCAAAGTGGTGAGGGGTAACACCGACACCACTGGGTAGAAACACAGGGACAACCGCGGGCAGCAGGGGCTTGCGCCAAGTCTGCACAAACGCCTGCGGCTGGTGAGGTGGCCTGTTCTTCAGAAGCAGGCAGACAAAGGCAGATCTTGGACTTGCAGTCCCAAACTGCTCCTCCAAGGCACATTCTAAAAATACACAGATTGTCAGAAAGACCTGGCTCTTGACTCGATAGACTAGCATAGGGACTAGGGGGTTTTTCAGTGCCTGTGTGACTAGAGGCCATTGCTTCTCACACCTTGATGGAAATTCATGGTGGGATTTTAGACGTTAGTGCACACCTTCAAAGGTTTTGGTTTTTTTTTTTTTAACACGGGCTGTTTCCTTAATAACTTGCATTATGTTTCTTCTCCTGTAAGGCCAAAGGATTCTTTAAGAAAGGAAGAAAAATGCATGCATATATGTGACCCCTTCTTTCCTTCCCTCATGGCAACTAGGTACCCTTTTGAGTATTTTCTCCCTGTACCCCAGCCCTCCCGAAGTCCCGGGTGTCAGGGTCACTTCGAGTGATGCTCTCCTCGCACTTTGCACGTAGGAGTTCCGTCCCACCGTTCTTCCCAGCTTACTCCCTGACCTAATTACCGAGGTGGCTTATGTTGGTTTGATCACTTCACTTTTTCATAACTCTAACACATAATTCTGGAAATATCTTTAATGCAAAAAGAGGAGACGGTTGCCCATAATGCCACTCGCAGAGCTACCACGGCTAACATTAATGTTGTAGACCGTTTCCTGAGTGTCCCTCTTGTCATACGATACAGTGTGACTTTAGACCTGGTTTTTCTAACGGTTGCATAGAGTTTCATCATCTCGATAAGTCTTCCTTTAATTCTGATGCTGGCATTCACGTTGCTTTCCATTCTTTGTCAAAGTAATACTGTGACGGACATTCCTGTACAGGAATTACGGATTGCATTTCTGATTGCCGTTTAGGATGGACTTGTACGTGGAATTACTTGGCCAAAAGATGTGACTATTTTTAGGATTTTTCGTGCGTATTGCCAGACTGCTCCCAGGAGGTTTATAAGAATTTTAAACCGTCATTGTATGAGTGAGTCAGTCTTACTGCGCTCTTGGGACCCAGTGTTTTTATCTGCTGTTCTGATGAAGCTCATAGGTGGTTTTCCTCGGCGTGTCTTTGATTGTGTTACTGAAGGTGTAGACTTTTTGTGTTAGATACTGTGATAGTGATTTCTGGTAAATACATGTTTGTTCTTTGTTCCCATTTCTGGCTCAGAGCTCCTGAAATCTTGGGATTTCCTAAGTGACAATGAGAGAAAGATGTCTTATTTATCCATAGCAAGCCCTTTTAAACCACTTTACGTTAATGAGGAAACTTCTGGAAAGCCCCTAAGGTGGCCAGGGGGAAACAAGCACATGATTAGAGGGCTGGAGCTTTCAGCCCCACTCCTAACCTCCAGGGAGGTGAGAGTGGCTGGAGATTGAGTCAGTCGCCAATGTCCAATGATCTGATCTAATCCTGCCTGTGGAGCGAAGCCTTCATAAAGCTCCCTGAAGCACAGGGTTCGAGAGCTTCTGGGTTGGTGAAGCCTGGAGGTGCTGGGAGGGTGGCATGTTACCTCCATTCCCCTCTCCCCCCACACCTTGCCCTAGGCAGCTTTTCCGTTGCTGGCCCTGGGCTGTATAATCTTTTATAATAAACCAGAATCTAATAAGTAATCTGGTGGGGTTTTTTGTGGTTTTTTTTTCTGTGAGCCACTCAGCAAATTCATCAAACCCAAGGATGGGGTCATGGGAACCTCCCAATTATAGCCGGTCAGTCAGAAGCGCAGGTGATCATCTAGGCTTGAGATTAGTATCTGAAGTGAGGGTGCTCCTTTTGGAACTGAGCCCTTAACTTTGTGGGATCTGATGCTGTCTCCAAGTAGATGGGGTCAGAATTAAGTTAAATTGTGGGACACCCAGAGAACTGCCTGGTGGAGGGAAACGCGCACACATTCGGTGGAGAAGACAGAGAAGGAAAGACAGTTTTTTACAGCTAACTACTATTTTGCATTCCTTCTTTTGTAAAATATTTCTTCATATTCCTTGTCTACTTTTTTTATGTTTGCAAGAACATTTTATATATTAGGTATACTAATCATTTCATGTTTGTTGCAGATAGTTTTCATGCTCATGAACTTCTCATTTATGTTGTTTGTTGTGTCGAAATGTACATTTTAAGTAGTTAAATCTGTACAATTTTTCCTTGCGGTTTCAGTTTGCTTTTAAGCTCAGAGTGTTATTTCTCGCTCATAAATCAAATATTTACCTGTTTCTAGATTTTTTTTGGTCTGTTCACTACATTTTACTACTGGATCTATGTGCAATTAATTTTGGTACGTGGTGTGAGTAAGAGGAGGACCTAAAATGGTTTTGTTTTCAATTAACTAATTGCTCCCGCAGTAATAAAAAACACACAACCATTTGTCTACTAAATTATAACGCCATTTCTAGCGTGTATGAACTTCATGTGTACGGCTTTTCAGAGACAGTCCACTCTCCTGCCCTGTCCATCCAGGTCCCCTGCCCTTCTGTTTTATTTGGCCCAGTTTCCCCTCCAGTTATTTCTAAAAATCTACCTGGGGGCCAGAGACTTCAATTACTTCTGTGACTCTAGCCCACCATAGGCCTCCAAGTTATACATCTGAAAATGGATTAATAAATATAACAAATATATTTAGCAGCTTAGTTTTCAAATCCACAGATAGTATGTTCTCATTAGCAATTGAGATTTTCCTCGGCCTGTCCCCCTGGCTCAACAGCCTCGGCTTCCTCAGCGCTGTCAAATGATAAAACTAAAGCAGTTTAGTAACCAGTTCACTCCCTCCTTTAGTCAAGGGAACACAAGCCAGGAACTGGAGGAGCGCAGCGCCTCACAAGCAGTGGAGTCTCTCCCCGAGGGATGTTGGGCAAGAGGGAGTTTTATGGAGTTTAGAAGGAGGCTTCAGGGAAATGGGGCAGGATTGCCTGGGAGGTGGGGGGATTTCCTTTCAAAGCCAGGGGACCTATTTTCTGGGGTCAGGTATTTGAGCTGAAGCTGAGTTGGAGGGCTATGACTGGTGCGTGTTAGGTTTCCACGACAGGTGTCTTGCATCAGTGTAGGCTGACCTAGATTTAGATTTGTGGCAGGGCCAGGCCACTGGATGAGGGGGGACCTTCCATTTTGTGGGTCCTGATAGATGAATTAACTTTATTGGCCCAAACCTAGACCTCAGTAGACTTTGGGAGGTGACCCCCAGATCCCAGATACCTTTTGTCCACTTGGCAGCAGTAGGGAGGTGGGATACTAACCGGGACGTCCTGGCCCAGCAGAGAACAAGAAGGAACGGCCGTCCCTGCCCCTCCTCGGGCATCCTGCCCACTGGGAAGTAGAGCCACAGTGAACCAGCCCAGGGGTGACCAGGGAAAAGTCGCTGTCTGAGGGTCCCCAAGGCTGGCGTGAGGGATGGAGGGGGAGGCCCCTTAGCATCTGCTACTGGATCTGTCTGTGGTTTGCTCTCTGAGTTATGTTGCAATTGTTTAGGAGCCATTTCACATATATTAGAAGCTCTTGTAAGAACCATCTTGTGTGGGGATGGAGGTGAAGTTCATGTAAAACTTAGCCTCCCTTCCAGCCAACTCTCAAAATACGTTCTGCAAAACTTAAGGTCGAGGTCTTAGTGACTGTCTATTATTCTTTGCCTTGGTCGCTATAATCCTAGGACTGTTAGGTACAAAGTGCATGAACGGGCCTTGGTCCTTACAGCAGGGCTAGTGGGCAGCATGGCCCTTAGTTAGAAGGGCACAATCCAAGCCTCTCACCTTGGCCTACAAAGCCCTTGGGGATCTGGGCCCCACTCGCCTGTCCAGTTTCATCTCATCCCCTCTTCTTAGTCACCGGGCTCCAGTCTGTTCCTCTCCCAACGGCATGTTTATAACCATTGCACCTCCTCCCAGAAGGCGCTTCTCTTGACCTGACCCAGGAATGACCTTTCACACCCCTCAGGCCTCAAACCCCTGATCCCCTAATCTAGACTCACCACTTCCTCCTGCCAGCGTCTCTCCTCCGCTTCACCCTGTTTATTTCCCTCCCTAAGTTTTTCAAAAGTTATAATTATCTTTTTTTTAAAAATATGTGTTTGGTGTTTGTCCTACAAACTAGAGCACAAGCCCAATGAAGGCAGGTGCCTGGCTCACATTGGGCGTTACTGATTCCCTGGCCTGTGACTCAGGGAATCATCCACAATGTGTCCAATCGTGGACGGTCAGCAGAAGGGAGACCAGGAGGATGCACACGAGCGGGCTGGGCCGGGACCGGGTTCACAGCCGGGGTCCCTAGCTTCTGGTCCTGTCCGTCTTCTCCTCTGCTCTGAGTCCGTGAATCTCAGCCTCCTGTAAACTTGACTATAGAGTCCCACCGATCAAAGCAAATGAGGATGGCTTCCAAGGTACAGGCGTTTTCTCACGTTTTCAGGATTTTTTTCTCCCTCTAAATTTCCTTTTCTTGGCCTTTGTTCCTAGCTGGGTCATCTCTAGCAAAGAGCTAATGAGTAACAAAGCAGGTGACCAAACAGAAGTTAATATTAATGGGGCCTTTGAAACAGCCGGTCTCAGTAGCCTGTCCTATGGGGAGGTGGTGGGACCCATGCTTCGGGCTCGCTGGATGTTGCCGTCGCTTGATGTCATATATCTGCTGATAAAGCTGCTTTTATTTTTACCCGGGAGAATGAAGTGGGTCAAACGTCGCAGCATTTCCTAAAGAGCCGGCCGCAGGCCCGGCCGCCCCAGAGCACGCTGGGAAGCCCAGGCTGCTGCCCCCTGAGCACCTTCGGGAACCTGCTGTGGCCCCGTTTTGAAGCAGAGGGAGCCCAGGCTCATGTTTCTTTCCCCTTCCCCTTTTATTCCGGCTGGCGCCGCACCCAGACCATGAACACGCTGCTCCTGAGTGTGCAGCCGGAGAGGCTGGGGTCAGGCGGGCGCCGCCTCGGCCAGTGGGGCGTCAGCCTGGCTCTCCCTGCTGTCGGCTTCCCTGCCCCCGACTTTAGTCTTTTCTTTGGTGCCCTGATCAGGAACCAGACCGACAACCTTTCTGTGCACGGGACCAGGCCCAACCCACTGAGCCACACCGGCCAGGGCTTCCTGGCTTTATTCCGCTAACGTTTTCTCCCTGGGCTTCGCGTCTCTCTCGGCTCCGTTACACCCCCAACCCTCCAACTCACTCCTTCCTCAGTTCCCTTTCCTCTCCCTGAATCGCGGCTTCATCGGCATCATCAGAGCAGCCATGGGTACCAGTCAGTGTGGGTAAAATGGACCCGTTGGCGTCTCACAACAGCATTGAGAGAGAGACTGTAGGAACAGGTGCTAAGGGACGTGCCCAAGGTTACGTGGCGCAGCAATGGGAGCCCAGGTGGTCTGGCCCTCGGGTCCATGCCCTTAACCGCCACACCCCCGTGACAGCTGCATCCCAGGGTCCTCGTCGCCGAGCCTCGGTGAGCTCAGCTGCCGGGACTTCGGGTCTCCTCCTCTGCTTTGGGTCCAGCGCCGGCTTCCTCCCTGGGAATTTCACCACTGGCAGGCTGTGCGACCCTGGGCTTCACTTCTCTGACCTTCACTTTTCTCTCGGTGATAAGTAGCGCTTGCTAGGTAATGTTCCCCGTGCTGTACTTAAATTACCTTATTAAATTTCTAGAACATGTACAAAATAAATTTTATTATTATAAATTTTATTATAAATTTTACAATAATTTTATTAATTTTATTATAATTTAATTTAATATGAGAACACTAGACACAGGGATGTTAACTAGGGTCCCAGAGCTAGTAAATGGTAGAGCTGGGATTTGAACCCAGGACACACGGCTTCAGAGGCTATGCCCAGAGCCCTTACTCCACACTGACGGCCGTGGCAGGAACGCCCGCCGGACCTCAGCAGGCGTGTGCTCAGATAGAGGCGGGTTCTCCCGTGGTCATGCCCATCCTGCCTGACACACTTCTCCATCCACCGCTGTGTGAACGGATCCTCACTCAGCCTCAGTTTTCCCCTCTGGAAAATGGAGATAATAGTAAATCTGCTCCCATAGGGTTGTTGAGAGAACTTACTAAGGCAAGACCCCCTAAGAGCTTAGCACTGGGCCTGGCATAGAGTAAACGCTCAAGACATTTTGAGGACTGTTTTTATTTGTAAGCCCTTGATCAAATTAGATTTCTTCTTAAGCCCCTTCCACTGGTCAAAGAGAATTCTTGAAGAGAGGAAGGGAGAGAGGGAGAGGGAGAGAGAAACACTGACCGGTTGCCTCCCATGCGCGCCCCGACTGGAGATCAAACCCACAACCTAGGTATGTGCCCTGACCAGGAATCAAACCCGCAACCTTTTGACGTACAGGGGGACACTCCAACCAACTGCGCCCCCCGGCCAGGGCCCGTACCGCTTTCTTAAATCATTGAGGAAAAGAAAGGCCAGGAGATGAACTTGTAACTGGTAACAGCCCAGTAACCTACCTATTTTCTCTATTCAGTCTTCTGTTCTGCGATATTTGCAAAACGTCTAACATCTGACAGCAAAAAATGAAACATCCCAATTCTAGCAGGCAGCCCTCAAGGCCACAGTAGGGATTGTTCCGGGGGGCGGCAGGTCAGGGGGAGCTGCTGTCCTTGACCTTAGCCGTCCCCACATCTCACGTCCTTCCTCTCAAGGGGCCTCAAAGTGTTCAGCTCTTGAAGCTATAGTGTTAGGTGACATACCCAAGGAAGAGAGGAGAACCTTGTGGGAAACTTTTATTTAGAAAATGGATAGAATAAAAAAATTAAGAAAGACCAGGAGTAGGAGAACCGTGACAGAGAAGTAGGTAAAAATAATCACAGAGAGAGAAGTTGAAGAGAAGCTCTGTGTGCCACTGCTGACGTTCATTCAGTCATTGACATGTCATTCAATAGATATTTATTGAGTGCCTACTATGTGCCAGGTAGTCCTGGGAGTTGGGGATATAGCAGTAAGAGACAGGTTTTTGACAGATGATAGATAATAGATCGATCGATAGCCAGCCATAGATATATAAAAGCGAGTAACAGACAAAAATCCTTATCCTCATGGAGTTTCCATTCTACTGGGGGTGGGGAAGCCAATAAATAAAAGATTTAGAACGTTAGATGGTGGAAATGCTATGAAGAGCAGAAAAGGGGCATGGGGAGTGCCAGGGCTGCAGAGGGGCTGTTACAGTTTTAAAATGCCAACCAGGATGGCCTGATGGAGAAAGGGACCTTTGGGCAGAGAGCCAAGGGAACTTTGGGCAGAGACCCAAGGGAGGTGAGGGAGGGGAATATTTACTTAATGGAAGAGCATTCCAGGCAGAAGGAATGGCAAGCACGAAACCCCAAGCTTGCCCAAAGTTTTTGGAAAATTCAGAAGAAGCCGTTGTAACAGAGGCTGGGGGGGGGTGAGGGGAAAGCCAGAAAAGCACAAGAGCTCCAAGAGGTGACAAGCGCTCCAAGAGATCCATCCAGAGCATATAAATTCCTCCGGGTGGAGGAATTCAGATGTTCCGGAGTCCAGTCCCCACCCCCTGGAGAGGGAACGCCAGCTGAAGGGGACATTCTCTGTGGGCACGCGCGTTCCTTTCTGCTGGGCACACCGTGGGGCTTCGCTGAGCTCAGACCGGCACCGGCGGGGGACAGGCGGGAGCTGTGCAGGCACTGCTCCGTGAGGCCGCCCCGGCGACCAAGGCCTGCCGCTGGGGAGCCAGCTGAACGTCGGGAGACTAAATAAACCAAACTCTATTAAAGTCCAGTTACTGAATATCATCAGCCACGCAGGCAGGAAGAATGAATTGGAAAAAAAACAGAAGGTGGTTTTTTGTTTTGGGGGTGGTGGGTGCTTTTGTATAAGACAAAACAGAGGCAAAGGGAGTTTTGTGGGGATCTCAAACGCTGGGATAGGATGAAAATGTAACGTGCAAAGCCTTAGAGCAGTGGCGAATCAGAAGTGATAAGTGCGTGATGGCTGCTTGATTCCGAGGTACGCCTGGGAGACGGACGCTGGCGCTGGAAACCTTCCCCTTCGAAAAGGCACAGACACGACGGGCACTTTGTAAAGTTCATTTTGATGCTGCGACTCGAGAGAGCAAGTGGCACTTCGGCATCTCAAGTACACGGGCAAGTGCGACCAGCGAGACAGGGCCTCCCGCTCCCTCCCTGCCCTTCCCGAGCGCCCCGTGCAGGCAGGTCCCGCGCAGAGCCGCCGGCCCGCAAGCAGATGCTCCCGCCCGCCGGAGTCCGCACCCGGGGCCTGGGCAGCCACAGGCCGCAACCCAGCGGGGCGGACGGCAGAGGGATCTCCCAGTGCCAGTCGGCCAGGATTGCAATCCTCCCTCAGCCTCAGGGGCACGTCGCTGCTTTCACATGAAGGTGACAGGACCAAAGTTTAATACAGGATGTGATTGTGTGTCTCTCAGTTACTATCCCATCAGCGTGAAAATTTTAGAGATGCTTCAACTAAAACAACAACAAAAACGACCTCAAATGAGGAGCCCGAGAATCTTTTCCTTCTGCCTCCGGAACTGGGGCTCCCAAGTGACCGTGGTCAAGCCTGAACACACTGGTTTGGAGTCTAAATTTGGCCCAGGGGCCCTGGTGCAGCAGAAGGGTTGTGCTTTATTATGACAGGGATGACGCAAGAGGCTGACCGCCTTCATTTCTAAAGGGGCTCGTACGGACCCAGAAAACAAAAACCAAAACTCGAAATGACAAGAAAAAACACACGAAGGAACTGAGTACATCCCAAGAGAAAAACCACAGGGAGCCAATAACCACTTGGAAAATGTGGAGCTTGACTCATTAAAGAGAAACGGTGACCGTGACGTGTCATTGGCTGTGATCAAAGGACTGGAGAGTATCCAACGCTGGGGAGCCTGGGATGGGACCGGCGCTCGCTCAGACCGCTGGTGGAGGGCGTCAGTGTAAGAAGCGTTCGAATTTGTAGGGAATTTTTAGGAGTTCTTTGAGCCGCAGTGACGGCTTATGCCAGAAAGCGGGATCTCAAATGCTCCGGGGAACGGCAGCTCTGCAGCTGCTTTTATACATTACGGTCAAAGGAGAGGAGGCGGGAAGATAGTGAAATCCACCGGTGGTAGCTTAAGGAGGCGGGAGGAAGCAAAGCAGGGAGACCTCTGGGGTGGCAGAAAAGGCAACGTGGGGGAGCACACACCTCTTCCCCATCGGTGGGTCAGGACAGCTAATGACCATGGCAGCACATGGAGGTGGTATGCGGGAAACGCGGTAAGAACGAGGGCTCCGTGGTCTTGTGCTCTGGTGTGAGCGGCTGTGCTTTCGAGGGGTCCGGAAAAGAAAATTACTCTGACACCTCAAAGATACCTCATCCTAGATGCGTAAGAGCAGTGCACAGAGTTCGCGTAAGGTAAGGTGGACCTCTCGCTGAGGAAGCCGTAGGCCTGGGACGTGACTGCCGGCTCTACCTGCTGCGTTAGGAATTTACGATCAGGCCATCCTGTGTGGTTACTTTGGGTCACTGAGTTTGTCAGGCTGCCCTGTCCCCCCCCCCCAGCTTGTCAGGTTCATTGCACAGCCCCTGTTCCCTTCACAAAGGATAAACTGACTCACAAGCATATTCACCATAACATTATTTATAATGTTCCAAAGTAATGTTATAAAACATAACACATAGGCCCTAGCCGGTTTGGCTCAGTGGTTTGAGTATCAGCCTGCAGACTGAAGGGTCTCGGGTTCGATTCTGGTCAAGGGCAGCCGTACCTGGGTTGCCTGCTCAGTCCCCCGCCCAGCTGCAGCTTGTGCTGGAGGCAACCAATCGATGTGTCTCTCTCGCATCGATGCCATTCTCTCTCTCTCAATCTCTCTTCTCTTCCCCCTTCCACTCTCTCTGAAAAGGAACGGAAAAAATATCCTAGTGTGAGGATTAAAAAAAAAAAGTCATTCAAAATATCCTTTAGGACTTGGCCAGCGTAGCCTAGCCATGGAGCATCAGCCTAGGATCCAAAATTCAGTTCCCGGTCAGGGAACATGGCCAGGTTGCCGCCCGATCCCCAGTCGGGGGCGTGCAGGAGGCAGCCGATCAATGACTCATCATTGATGTTTCTATCGCTCCCTCTCCCTTCCTCTCTCTGAAATCAATAAAGATATGTTAAAGAAAAAAAAGTAAAAACACTCTCCTTTAAAAAAAAATTTGAGTTCCTACTGTGTATCAGGCGCCATTCTGGGGAGATAATGAAAAGCAAGGCATGATGGAAATTGTGCCTCATAGAGATCACAGCATACATTCTAGCTTCCAGCTAAATCAGAGTGTGGGCTGACGTGGTCCAGGAAAGCGAGAGCAGGGCCTCACTAGAGAATTCCAAGTTCAAGTTCTGCGTCACACCAGATAGTGGAGAGCCCCTGGCACCAGGCATGGGGGCTGGGACTCAGCTCTTTTCATGCACAGAGAGGTGAGGAAAGACTAAAGGAAACCAGAGGCTCTATCACCTTCTCCACATGCCTGATCAGGGGCTTCTTAGCTCCACTTCTATGTTGTTACACTTTTTTTTTTTTTTTTTTAATGATTTCAAAGAGGAAGGGAGAGGGAGAAAGAGAAACATCAATGATGAGTCATTGATCAGCTGCCTCCTGCATGCCCCCTACTGGGGATCACCCCACAGCCCGGGCATGTGCCCTGACCTGGAATCAAACTGCAGTCTCCTGGATCCTAGGTCAATGTTCAACCGCTGAGCCGCGGCCACCGGGCTATGTTGTTACCCTTTATTAGAAACCTCCAAAAGGCCAGCTAAGAGAAAAACAGGAAGTGTAAAACAAAGGCCTGCAGGACGCGCGGTGGAAGGTGGCTGATGCAATCTCCGAGGAGGCGTCATTCTCTTCCCATGGAGCCGTTTTCAAGACAAAAAGTTTTGTTGTTGTTTTTTAATATATCTTTATTGATTTCAGAGAGAAGGGAGAGGGAGAGAGAGAGAGAGAAACATTGATGATGAAAGTCATTGATCGGCTGCCTCCTGCACGTCCCTGTCTGGGGATGGAGCCCGCAACCCCGGCGTGTGCCCTGACCGGGGATCGAACCACGATCGCCTGGATCCCAGGTCAACGTTCAACCGCTGGGCCACGCCGGGCAAGTCAAAAAGTTTTAACAGTGATTTTTTTGAACCCAAATGTCGCTGGCTCGATATAGGAGAAACAAGAAGGAGCATTTATACAAATGCAGCTATCAAACTGTTGGTTTCTGGACTAGGGGGCAAGTCAAACCTTATTTCCTTCAGCACAGCGATGTAAGTCGGGTTCCAGCCCTAGAAATCCATTCTCCACCCTGAAATAGCTAACTCCACTAAAAATGCAGAGAGAGGCTTATACAAGCATTTGTTAAATGTGCAAAATATGCCTCTGTTGGGAACTTCTCCCCTACTGGGCCCAAACTGGTTAAAACTTCTCATTCGACCAGTCTAAGCAAGTATGGACTAGAGACACCATTTTCATTCCTGATCAGTCTCTCTGTAGCGAGTGTCATAGCTCCAGGAATCTCCCCACCACCTTCAAACGGGGCCTTGAGCCTCTTGGGTTTTCACTAATTCAGGCGTCCCAAGATAAGTGGTTCCAGGGGCAGCTCCCAGGGCTCCGCTCAGCTGGCCCCTCCCTCTCCACTTCAGAGTTGCACCGCCGAGCTCCCCAGGGAGATGCCAGGGGCAGATGCCTTCACTGTGCACATTGTTTTACGGTTATATCCTAACAGGCATCTGCCTCATCCCCAGGCAACAACCCTAGGTCTCTACCAAGAGTCCCTGTCCCTCTGGCCCCTCCCTCCCCTGCCCCTCCCACTTCCCAATGTGATGCTAGGAGGTGGGGCCTTTGGAAGATGATTAGGTCATGAGGGTGGAGCCCTCAGGAATGGGACTGTGCTCTATAAAAAGAAGGGCTTCCCCTCCCACTTGTGAGAACGCCACGAGAATATGACCTGTGAACCAGACAGAGCCACACCAGACACGGAATCTGCTGGCACCTTAATCTCGGACATCAGCCTTCAGAACTGTGAGGAATGAATTTCTGTTCTTTATAAGCCGCCCAGTCGATGGCGTTCTATTATAGCAGCTGGTAGGGACTGTCCCACATCCTGCCGTTTTTCTTCCATTTGGTCCCTCTTGGTCCTTGCAGAACAGGTGTCAGGGGTGGTCAGAGGGACCCTCCAATCCACTCTAGGAAAGAGGAGGGAGCATTCCTCCTAAGGGCTCCCTTCAGAAGTTGACCTCCAGGGCTGTGTCTCCGGGCCTTTCCCCAGGGCCACCACTGGCCACTGCTCATTGCACTTCTGGACGCCACCTGGCACTCCTGGCGGGGGGACTGACAAGACACCCCTCTGCATTCTGGCCCTAGTACCACATGTCCCATCTGGCTTCCAGCACTGGGTTCCTAGGCACTTCAGGGTGTAAGGGATTATTTTGTTTCATGTTGGAAAATTTATATAGTGTGTAGACTATAGTTTTAGATATCAATTGGGAGAAGTCCTTCTGATTAAAAGTGTAGTGAAAAGACCCCTGGGTGGTGTGGCTCAGTTGGTTTTGCATCACCCCATGCACCGAGGGGCTGCCAGTTTAATTCCTGGTCAGAGCACGTGCCTGGTTCGTGGCCTCAATCCCTGGTGGGGGGCATGCAGGAGGCAGCCAATCAATGTTTCTCTCTCCCCCTCCCTCTCTAAAAGTCAATAAAAGTTTTATTTTTATTTTTAAGTATATCTATTGATTTCAGAAGAAAGGAGAGGGAGAGAGAGATAGAAACATCAATGATAAGAGTCATTGATCGAGCCCACAGCCCGGGCATACAGGGAATCAAACCCCGATCGCCTGGATCCTAGGTCAATGCTCAACCGCTGAGCCACGCCCGGCTGGGCTAAAAATGTGGGGTTTTTTTAATGTAGTGAAAAGATTTTTCAAAAATAGTGAGGAAGGTGTATACTGTATACTACAATTAGCAAATTTTCTGTAGATAAATTTGGCACTATGCAATAAATCACTAAAGTGTCTCTCCCTTTGGCCAGGTAATTGCACTGGGACATAGCACTTTCCGACTATCAATTACAGTGGTGAAAACTGGGAACCATTTGTCCAATGAGAGTGTACTGGGTAAATCTCTGACATGAACTACTACGCAACCATTGACCATGTTTTGAAGAATATTTAACAGCTTTGAAAAAATGTTCACAATATTCAGTGAGAAAAGCATTATGTTTCATGGCATGAATATTTGAAAATACCTCAGCATGAATATTGGTATATTAACAGTGGTTCTACGTACATAGTGGGGAAAAGGTGGTTTTTATATATTTTTTTCTTATAAAAAATATTTTTCAAGATTTTTTAATAATCAACATATATAACTTGGGGGGGGGGGAAATACTATAGTCGTTTTAAAAGTAATGATGTGATTTCATCACGAGGCAGCATCTCAGCCCAGTGATGGGTTCCCAGAGGCAGGTAAACTCTGGCAGTCTAGCAGCGGTCCTCAACCCTGCTCACCTTAGAATGAGCTGCTAGAACACCCCAGCACCCAGCCCCAACCCCAACCCCAGTTCTGGTTTGACTGACTTGTGGCTGAGCGATGGTGATCTTTACAGTTCCCAGGTGGTCTCATGGGTTCCCAGGGCCCTCAGCATCTGCCTCTTCCTTCAGGACCCCAGTAACAACCTTGTCCCTTACCCTGGGCAAGCCCGCCCTCAATAAGATCTGAGAAACCCCTCATAGATGTCTCCAATGGCACGTGGTGTGTAAGCTGCATGTTGGAGGCACTCAGAGCTGCCGGGGAGAGCCCGTCCTGAACTCAGCCAGAGACGGCTGGGGCCTGGCAATAGGCTACCCAGATTCCTTTGGGGCGGGGAGTGGGAGAGCATGGGAGTTTGCCACAGGTTTGTATGCAATTCCAGAAGGGACAGCATGAGCTTGTGAAGAAACTGACAGGGAGAGCTGGACACTCACTGGTATGACTTCCCTCAGGTCCCCAGAAGGGCAGCGCCGCCCAGAGTGAGAGATGACCCTCCCCAGGCCAAGGTGGGGCAAGCAGCTGCTGTTCCTCGGAATCATGCTCCTCGTGGCTGTGGCCATGTCCCTGCTGTTCTACGCTCTCCTCTGGAAGGCCGGCAACCTCGTGGACGTGCCTAACCTGAGAATCGGCTTCTACAACTTCTGCCTGTGGAATGAGAGCGCTGGCTCCCTGCAGTGCCACCAGTTCCCTGAGCTGGAGGCCCTGGGGCTGCCTCGGCTCGGCCTGGCCCTGGCCAGGTTGTGTGTGTACGGCGCCCTGGTCCTCACCGTCTTTGTCCCCCTACCGCTCCTCCTGGCCCACTGCAACAGCAGCGAGGGAGAGTGGCACCTGGCGGTGAGCTTCCTGGCGGCAGCGTCTATGCTGCTGGCCGGCGGCCTGGGCCTGTTCCTCAGCTACACCTGGAAGTGGATCACGCTCTCTCTGCTGGGGCCCGGGTTTCTGGCTCTGGGTGCTGCCCAGGCCTTGCTAATCCTCTTGCTCATAGCCACCGCTGTGTTTCCTCAGAGGGCAGAAGAGCGCAAGCGCCAGCTTGAGAGCTGCTAGTCCCGACCGAGGCTCACGATTGCCAGGGCTCAGTCTGAACAAAGCTGAGGCGGTACTGGAGGAGTCACGGGTTGGTGTGTTTCCTTGGCCACCCTGTTTCACGGCTAATGCTGACCTCAAGCGCTAGCAGACGGCACCCACCGCGGGGACACCCGGTGTCGAGGAGGCCGCGGCACCTGTGGCTTCCTGGTGTTGGCCTGTCTATCCTTTGAGACTAACACCACATAGCTCATTGTCATGAGAATTCCCACTTAAATTAACTGATCCGAGCAAGCCATTCTTACTTCGAAGGATGGTGGAGACAGAAGGGTTCCTGTCACAGGGCGATTTCCAGGATGATCAGCCAAAGGCAAACTGAGACCCAGGGAAGGTTCATGGTGACAAATGGGGAAACAGAGAGCACCCGGGTGTGTCTAGGGCCCTGACTAGCAAGCTCTCCCCTCCTTCCTGCCTTCCCCATGACACCACTCCCCAAGGCGCAGGAGCGATCTCAGAGGGAGTCACTGAAGACAGCTGAGTAAGGTGGCTGGACCTGGAGCCAGTCGGCGCAGGGGTGTGAGCTGGCACCTGACGCCTAACGTGGGGCCTGGGAGGTTGGGAGCAGAACGCGCCCTGGGCAGGGAGGAAGGTGAACAGGCCTGAATGGTTCCACAAACGCCGCATCCCTTCACTGCTCAAACTAGACCTAGAAAGGATACAAGTGCAACTTGGGCATGGGGAATTTTATGTATTTTTCAGCACCTGTAAACTGGAAAACCTGTACAGCAAATGGTTGTCACATTCTATGCGTATCCAAGGCCACAATGAATACAGAGGCAATATGGACTCTGCTTGTGACCTCGTTCTTAGCGTCCACCTTGGGGTCCTGTCCTGCTCTCACTTGAAGAGTGGTCACGGGCCAAGGCCGCGAGGTAGACAGGAGGAAGCTTGGGGGAGGCCTGTCTGATGGGTAGGCAGCTTGTACCAAAGGCACCCCGGGAGCCCCAAACTCCTAGACAGAGCAGAGCACTGGGCAGAATGTGTCTGCAGGGCCGATGAGGGAGGCTCAGGGGTTGACTGGCTGCCTTGTGCAGGAAACGCCCTTTGTTAGGCTTCCTCCTCGGGCAGAGAGGGTAACTGCCCGAACTGGACAATTCCAGTGTATTTAGCAGCCATGCTCTTTCTGTTTGAAAAGTATTAAGTTGACTCCTTGGTGCCAGTAAGTCTGACCACCAGGGCCTCATGTTCCCTGGAGCCTGGTAACAACACAAAGACAGGGCGGCTGCAGACCTCTGAGCTGGGGGCGGACACAGTGCAGGGAGGAAGTCTAATGGCAGCTCATTCTGATCCCCACTTCCTGGGCTGCTGCTCCAGGTGGAAGGGCATCGAGCTGAGAGCGGCCCCTGGCAGAGAGCCAAGGCCCGCTTCCTTAGCTGCTCTGGATGGAATGTCCTGGGAAGCTGTCCCTCAGCTGAAGAAAATCTCTCTGACATACCTGAACGCATCTGCACCCTTGTCTTCCTCGGGGCTCCTGCTGCTGGCAGAGTCCGAGCCTGCAGCCCCTGGAGGAGGCCCGAGGCCTGCGGGGGGGGAGCCTTCCCCACTGGCATCCTCACTTCTCTCGGGAGAACTCGGCCACTCCCAGTCGGAGCAGGCTGGGGACAGCTCTTCCTTATCAGCGCCTGGCAGGGGTGTCTGCTCCAAGTCCTTTTCCTGTTTGGGGCACTGAAGTGGGAGAAACAGCAGACAAAACAGGTCATTTATTTTCCTAACGTGCTGGTTTGCCCATCAGGTGTGGAGACCATGCCCAGAGGCAACTGCAAAGCCAGCGTGTGACTAGGTCGGGCACTGGTCCCAAGTCAGTGGCCTCTCCAGCTCCTTCACCCCACTGCTGTCCTACCCACCACCTCCCCACAGCTCTGGAAGAAACCAAGACCCACTGGGAGAGAAGGGGGCAGGGGTCTGAGGAATATCTGAGTACAAGAGAAAAAGAAATACATAGAAAAACACATGTTTAGGAACACAGGGTGACAATGGAAGAAGCACAGGATATAAAACCCCTGAGTGCAGGCCTATGCTCTGTCCCTTACGGGCTATGCGATTAAGGGAAAGTCCCTGCGCCTCAATGTCTTCATCTGGAAAATGGGAATAACAGTATCTGAAATAACTATCACCAGGTTATTGCAAGGCTCAAATGAGGTAATGATATATAAAAATACCTGGTTGCCCTAGCCAGTTTGGCTCAGTGGTTAGAGCGTCGGGCTGCGGACCAAAGGGTCCAGGGCTCGATTCCAGCCAAGGGCATGTACCTCAGCCGCAGGCTCAATCCCCGGCTCCGGTCAGGGTGTGTGGGGAGGCACCCAATCGATGTCTTATATCTACGTTTCTCTCTCTCCCCCCCTCCCCTCCACTCTCTCTGAAAAGCAATGGAAAAAAACATCCTCAGGGAACAATTTAAAAAAAAACACCTGGTCAATTATATCACCTCTAAGGTGATATAATTATTATTTGCTTCAGGAAGCCAGGAGGCCTCAGCACTGCTCTGCTAAGAAGTGCAGAGGCCAGAAGTCATCTCACCTGACTGAGACCCTTCAGAGAACACTCACAGTTAAAGACTTCCTGTCCCCTCTGCATCCACCCCAGCAGTGTCACCCCACACAGAGGGCTGCCCTCACTCACAACCCTCCCCAGACATCCAGACCAAAATGCTTGGTTGGTGCACAGCTCCCAGGGCAGGGAGGCCAAGGGAGGTGTGACCTGAGAGATTCCTGAGACAAGGGGCAGGTGATAGACATGGACTGAGAGGGCGTCTGTTCTACTGACATTAACCAAGGGCCGAGTCTAGCTTCAGCCCATAAAGAGTTTGAGGTCAAAGAGTAGGAACAGACATGGCTGACTTTACCTCAATCAGGACCCCCAGGGCAACATCGACGAGTTCGGCTTCATTCATGCAGTACACGGTCTTCACTGCGGGCAGTCTGCAAGAAAGGCACAACCCTACAGATGGGGACAGGTGGCTCTCCAGTCTCACGAGGAGGAAGGAGAGCAAGAGCTGCACCCCTGAACCTTCCCCCCGGGAAGAGAGCAGCAGACTTCCTCATTCTTGGGAACAGTGACTGGCAGAGGGGGGTCATGGAGGCAATAGTGGGGGCTTCCCACCTCTGCCAGCTCCCCTAGGGATCTAGAAATAGGACCTGATGGCCACTCCTGAGAACCAAACTGACATATACACACTAGATGTGAGCAGGACAAATGGACCACCAGGCCGAGACCTGCTTGACACCGAGCTGAATGCATGAACACAGCGTGGAAGGGCTGTGACCATCAGAGGGAGGCTGGTCAGGCAAGAAACCTTAGGAAAGGAAGAGCCAGAGGGGTAGCAGTGAGCACCTGGTACCCCATCAGAGTTCAGGGACATCCCCTTCCTGGCAGCCTGAAGACCCCCCAGTTGCCGTCATTCAACTAGCCCACCCTACAGCCCTGATTTCATGCCAGCCCAGTGGCTTGCTGCTCCCTCTGTCCCAGGAGATCTGCCCAAAGGAAGACTGGACGACCTGGTCCACTCATCCTGCCCACCTGAGGGTCATAATTGTTGCAAATGAAGAGAGGGGCATTTTAGACAAGTGGTGCTTGACAGCTTGGCTGATGTGTGCAACTCCGAGAAGGGGAGCCACTATCTGGGAGTTGGGGGGCCTGACAGTGGAGATTCACCAAGAGGCAGGGGCGTCTGTCTGTGGATACAGGTCACTCAGCCTCTTGCATGTAGCCTGTGTACCTCAAAAGAGCTGAAAAGACATGGACTGTAATGCCCGCCCACCTCACCGATTCTACCAACACTAGAGGACCCAGCCCCAGCAACAGTGATGTCCCCAAGTGCCTCCCCTCCTCCTGATTCCCCAGGAGGACCGGGGCCCGAAGCTGTCCCACCTTGCTGCAGCCGCCGGCCCCGCTGCCATTCCGCTCTTTGGGGTCTTCACTGGCACCACTCTCTTCTCAGGCACCTGGGCTGTCATCCAGGTGGGAAGGACCCTCTTTCTATCCGCAGAATTTAAGCCTTCCATCTTTCTGTCGCCGGTGAAGAGAGTCAGGACCCACGCCTACTGCCTTGCTTTTCAAATTCAGGACAGCGAATCGCACTTTCTCACCACACCAGGAATTGTAGGTCCGTTTGTCCTGGAATGGGAGTCACGCTTTAATGCCTACACAGAAGAACGAAGCCCAGTGGATTCTAACAAGCTAGAGTGCTGCCAGTCATTAGCCTGGGGCAGGTCACAGGGGACCCGGTTGGTGAGCAGGGCCAAGGGGCGCAGACGGGCCATTCCCAGGGTGGCCAGGGAGGTGTGGCAGTGGGCAGGCTGAAGGTCTCTGGGAGAAGCAGCCCTCTGACCTGCAGCCGCCCCCCTCCCCTCCGGGCCACAGGCAGGCTGGCCCAACAGAAATGCCTCTGGTAGCCTCTGCACTGAGCTACCGAACACGGAAAAGGGCTGCACACCCTCCCAGGAGAAAGGAAGAAAAAAGGCCCCCCCTTCTCACCACCCCAGATGCTCACTGTGCCCAGGGCGCACTGTCTACCCTACCCCTAAAATCTCCCAGTGCTCTCTCCCCAGGCTACTCATCCCCTTTACCTCGGTGTGCTTACAAGAAACCCTAAGGACACCTGATTCACATAAGGTTTCACCGGCCAACACCCCCCCCCCCCCTTAATCCAAAGATTCTTCTGGGCGGTCATTTTCTAACCAGCAGTAGGACCGGGGACAGCCGCGCCTGGCCTCCCGAAGCGGAATCCAGAAGGGCTCCCGGGCTCTCCTCCAACCCGGCCCCTCCGCCCCCGCCCCCGCTCGAGCCCTCCCCAGCCCGAGTCCCACCCTGCGACCCCGGGGCGCAGGGCGCCACCTTCCCGGACAGCCAGCGCGGCGAGCGGCTCCGGGCTCCGCCTGGGGGCAGTTCACGGGCCACCTGCGATGCCTGTGTCCAAGAACAAAACCCAGCCGGGCATCCCCCGGCCTGTCCCACAGGGCGCCGCCCTTCGCCGCGGACTCACTTAGTTCAAAACCCAGGCGGGGATCAAAGTCACCGGCGCGCAGGGCGGAGCGCAGGGCCCACCCGGGCCGCGGTGCCGCGGGCGTTGGTTTGACCCCGAGGCCGATCTTACTAAGCCCGCCGTACAGGCGGGGAACTTCCATAAGCCACGGAGAGTCGGAAACTCCCGCGGGGCCACAGCCAAGCCGGGCGGACTCCAGTCCCGGCGGGCAGCGCGGAGGCCGCGCTGGGCAAATCCCGGCAGCCCGCGAGCACGCCCCGCGCTCCGCGCCCCCACGCCCTGCCCGCCCCGCTCCAGCGACCTGCCCTCCCGCCCGCGACCCGCCCAGCGCCAACACGCAGGGCTCGGGGCCCGGAGACGCGGGGAAATCACCTGGGCCTCGCTGGCGACCGGAACCGCCCCGAACCCGGACGGCGCGCGGCTCCAGCGCGGGGGTCCGGCCTCCCGGGCTCGCGTCCCCTTCTTGGCTTCCGGGGCGAGCTCAGCAAGCGGATTCGGGGCGACTGTGCGGCCAGTCGGTCCGCCCAGACCCCAGGGCCCCCGGCCCCCGGCCCCCGGCCCGCGGCTCCCAGCCCCGCGCGCACAGCCGCCAGCCCCCGGCCTCCGCACTTCCGGTCTTCGCACTGCCGGTCTCCGCGCTTCCGGCTCCAGCGGAGGCCCGGGCGCGCCCCCTGCAGGCCGCTCGGGATGCCCGCACCCCCGGCGTGAAGTCGATCCCGCTGTCCTGGGTCCTGACAGTCCCTCTTCGCCCAAACTGAAGCCAGGCTCCTCTCAACTCCTCTCGCCCTGACTCCTGGGCGTCCGGGTTTGCACTGCAGGCTCCCACCCTGGGAGCGCCGCGCTGTTCTTTGCTGGTCCGAAAAAGACCACGCGGGAGAACAGAGGGGAGACACAGCTCTGACTCCTTACCTCCGGGGAAGGCGGCGGCTGCTCCTCAGGAGTTTCCGCACCGGGCAGGGCGGGCTAGGGGCTCACCTACGGGGGGGGGGGGGGGGGGGGACCTAGCAGACGGGGGGAGAGGGAGGGCATTGCGCTGGGAAAGGCCCGCGTGCAGACCGAGGACTAAGCCTGGTGAGGCTTGTTAGCCGTCAAGTGCATGGGAAGCACCTGGGGCTGCGCTGCGCTGCTCCTCGCGGCCACTGGCCAGGCCGACACCTTTCCACTGGCTGGGAGGGGAAACTGGGCTATACCCTCGTGTGACCCTAGTGTTCATCTCCACATTGTCCAGTTTTAGCAAGAATTTTAAGCTGGTTTAGCCAGTCCACCCTCAGTACTTGGTCACCCTAGAATCTGACGGGGTCCTCATCCTCCACTACGCGACCGTCAGGTGATGTCTGATCACCCAGGTTGCTGTGGGCAAGATTCCTGATAGGTCAGTTTAGCCAGAATCCCCCCTTACCTCCTCTCAGTCATTTTTCATCCATTGACCCGCCCCCCCGCCCCAATATGCTCCTTGGCTATAAATTCCGTTTTCTCTGCTGTATTAGGAGTTGAGCCCAATCTCTCCCCCACTACAAAATCCCACTGTAGTAGCCCCCCTTGAATACAGTCTGCCTTATGGTTCCTTAACAAGTGTTATGAAAAGTTTTTATTTAACAGAGTATGTTTTTAATGGTCCCCAAATGGGGTTCCATTTGAGTTTTGCTGATTGGTCTTTGTTAAACTGTGGACTCCCAAGCCCCCTGAATCAGAAATTAGGGGGAGGGAGGGGCATAAGGTAAGTCCCTAGAGTGCAGGAAGAGAAATGAAAGCCACTGTTTACGTTATCTTAAAATAAAGAAGGTATTACTAATATTTCCTATTCAAATTGGCGGTCAAGGTGTTCACTCCGCAGACAGGGCGGCGCCACAAAGCTGCCCACGTGTCCTCGCTGGTTTACTTTCAGCCTAATGCTGAGCAGCGCACACTGCACGTGGAGTTAGCATCTACCTTTAATTAAAATCACACGCACAGCTTAAAGCAGCCTAAAAGAGGCCGGCAAAGAAACCCCCAGGTGGTAGACCGAAAACGCAAGCACGGGCAGTCACAGGTGAACCTTCTCCAACTGTATTTTGGGGCCAAAGGATGATCAACTGACAGCCTGCCCCCCAAATGCAAAATTACCAAGACAGCCTTTTGAAACGTGATTTACAGCAAATCAGCTAATATTAGAATAATACTCTCTGTATACTAGAGATTCACGATAGGGGAGCTTGGAGCCAGCTCTCCCCTCCACCTGTGTGGTGCTTCTGGTTTCTCCAAAGCACTCTCCCCTCTGCCTGAATATTCATTTCAATCCTGGGAAAGTTTAAATCAATCAAGGCTTAAGGAGATCAAGTCACAAGAGCAACCTGCTAAGCATTGGTTTAAACCCAAGCTCTGCCTCCAGCCTCTGGAGAGCAACCTACACAGGCAAGGACTGCTTTCCTGTTTCCACGAAGGGGCTAGAGCCACTGACCTCTCGGATCTTCCGCTCTCACAAGTGGTGAACCAGGACAACCCCAATTCTAATTGGTGGAGGTGATGCCTTGTCTTGTTTTGCAGTCAGTAGAACCACTCCTTCCATATTTGTCTCCTTGACTAACCCCTCCCCACAGCCAGCTGAAAATGAGGTCTGAGGAGGAAACCTGTGTGTCTGCACAAAAAGCTTTGTTTGAAAGGTGAGAAGCCCAGGCAGGGAGACACCTGAGCCATGGGATTTGGATGCATTGGAGTCAACTCCAGACAGGTCCCAGGGCAGCAAGGGAAATGCACCACTAGGCTCTCGCCAGAGCCAGACTCGGGCACCTGAGGCTGGACTAGCTTGATGGTCTCTTCTACCTGCCTTTGCCCAAGACAATGGAAGAGCCTTGCTGGGGTCTTGGGTAGACGCTGAGCAGGTATTGTGAAGGGGAGGTAAGTCTAAGTTCTGACATGCTTTATTGGAGGCTATGAGCTCATCCTGGGGGGAGTGGATGGGACAGGGAGGACCACGGGGATGAGGGCACTCAGGCTAACAAGCACTCAGATGGAGTGAAAGTTGGGGAGAAACAGGCCAGAGGGGGCAGGGTTGCCCACAGCACATAATACTGTATTTACTCATTTCAAAAGGTCAGGTTTTGCTGTCGAGCAACGAGCAACGTTGTGGTTTGGTTTTGTGGTTTTAGGCAGTGTTATGGAGCTCTCCTCCCACCATCCCTCCTAGTGGGGCCTCCATCGCATCCAGCCAGGGGCCAAGCTCAAAGCAAGAGGGAGGTGGGTGTCCTGCCCAGAGCAGAAAGGAAATGCGAGAAGAGGCAGCCTAAGTGTCCTTTGTTTCTCCACGCTCCTCACGGATGTTGCAGCAAGCTGCAGAGACCGTGTTGAGAGGGAGAATGGGGACTCAGCAGGGAGCAGCTCCACAGCGAATCCTGGAATCAAGTGAAACACGTGAACCCTTTTTAAATGACTTGCAGAATCACGGGGGGGAGATAAGGCTGCTGTTTCAATGCAGGAGGTGGGAAACATGGTAAATGGAAAAGTCTTGGCTCTTTTCATCTGAAGGGAGGATTACCAGGGAAGAAATCGGTAAAAATGTGTAAGTACTTATTACCAAGTCTCTGGTGTTTTCTCATAATTGAGCCACATACATACCTCCCTACTTTCCCCCAAACTCCTAGCAGAATGGAGCCAAAGCTTTCATACCAATTTATTCATGATTTTCTAAAAGCAGGTACTAGGAGTACTCCCACTCCAGACCAGCACCCCATGACTGGGCCGGTGCCCAAAGAGGCAACAATGACCATTCCTAGCAGCGTGGCAACAAGTCAAGTGCTGGAGCCTGAGGCACAGGCCTGAAATCCCAGCACGAGGCTTATCAGCTGACTCTGCCTCCCTCTCTCAAACAGAAAAGGAAGTGGGAGAAGGAGAGCTGCTCTCTTGTTCTTGCGCACCCTGTGAGAGCATCTGATTCTTCAAGGTCCCACTCCAGCCGGGGAGCAAAAGGCAGGCCACAGGCAGGGCTGTGGACGCTGGGGATGAACTTGGCCTACTTAATCCAGTCATCCCCCTACTCACCAGCACATGGCACTAGCTGCCGGCTCAATTCAACCTCAGGATGTGAAGTTGAATGAGAGGACCAAGGACAGAGGTACTGGGAAACCACAGGCACCAGGTGGAGGGGCAGCCAGGAGCAGAAGCCTCAGACCCTGCCCTTGTCCAGAGAAGCTTCTTTACAGAAGCTGCCAACTCTCAGGGAAGAGAGGAATGCTATGGCCTCCTTGACTTTGGCCCAAAGAAATAGGGGCAGCACAAACCTTAGTTAGCCAGTGGAACGGGAGAGAGGACATCCTCGTACAGCAAAGCAGCAACGAGCAAACATCCCATATGGCTCAGCCCCACAGCCGGTGAGGGAAGAGCTGGGGTGGGGGTCCTGGGCTCACAGCTGACCGTCGGGGGTCACAGGGCGAAGGGAGAGAGCCCACTGCACACACATTCTAGAAAGAGACTCCAGGTAACCACGAGAGCATTCTTTTTTAAAAAACAGAAGAAAAGTAAGCAAATATATACAAAATACTGTCAATCTCTCCTGGGCAAACAGAGCAGCCATCACAATGCTTCTCCTGCTTCCTGAGCTTTCCTCCCGCTGTCTGGAGTGTGCTCGGGCACAGCCCCGCATGCTGGGCTCTGGGGCACATGCACCACTACTCCATGTGGCTCCTGTTCCAGTCACCACAGCTGGACATTTCCCGGGCCCCCCAACAGCCTTTTCCTGAAGCCCCCTGCCCTGGCAGGGAGCCGGAAGTGGAGCATCCGGTCTTCCTGTCTCATCTCTCCCCACCCCCTGGGATAACACTGCTTCTGTGGAAGTACTTTGGGGCAGGTCCCATCAGACTTTATGGGCCAGGAGGGTGGTCAGCTTGATTTTGCCATCCATGGAGGCAGTGAGGCAGGTCCCGCAGTCCATCGCAGTGCTCCAGTCCACAGTGACCACAGGGGCTCGGTGGCCACCCAGGCTCAAGCAGCTTTCCAGAACCTTCTCATCCCTGCCCAGCTGTAAGAGGACAGGAGAGAGGAGGTGGTGTGAGCGGGCACTGTTCACAAATACATCCATGTTATCCACTAAACCACCTCAAGCCTGGGGGCTGCCACCCCAAGGTGAGGATGTGCCAGGCACACATGCCCACCTGTCCAGAAAGCCTATTTAATTTCTTGGACCAGGAAATACCTTCATTGTCCTGACTACAGTTGCTCCTCCATCTTAAGTGGAAAACCAGTCCCTGATATGCTCTTAAGACAGAATTTTCCCTGCCACCTTTAACTTGCTGTGGGCCAGTGACCTCTATGCCACCCCAGCTGCTCTCTTCCAGCATCATCCCAGCTCCTGTGCATTTTATCATGTATCCACTTCTTTGTTCTAGGTCTGCTCCCCCTAGGGATCGCAGCTGCGAGGGCAGATCTTAGCCAACTCCTATAATGTGGCCAGCCTGCAGCACCCAGAACCAGCTGGCACCAGCAGGCCCTCGATCAATGCAAGCATGGCTCTCTTCTGTCCCACAGCACCAGCCAGGATGCAGGCAGGTGTGAGAAGTCAGAAGGTAGTAAGGAAAGGGAAACTAGGACCAGACTGAATGATGACTGATGCAGCCACAGATGTCTCCCATGAGCAAGAAGTATATGACCTTCATAGAGAAAACATCTTTAAAAATCATATATTGCTTACAGATTGTAAAAATGGGATCTGAAATTCATTATATTCCTTAAGTAATTAGAACCCATTACTGGCATTTTAAAAATTATACAGAGGAAAATCTTTTAACCCATTAATTGGTTATACAGCAAATCTGTCTGCAAGTCACATAAACTGATCAGGACAAATGACAAAGGCTGCATGATTAAAAATAAAATACATACACAGGCACACAGCATATATACAACACATAAATCACAGAGCAGAGGATGGCCTACCTGAAACTCAATTTTCAAATAATAAAGTAAAGTTAGGCTTGTAAACAGAAAGCTTTACAGTATTTCCCAGTAGCAATTACAAAACATTATGGAGCTAAAGAGGGTAAAAGCCACCCAAAGCATCATAATCTGGAAAAGAGGAGCCTCACTGAAAGTGAACCTAGGCTGTGTTCCAAGCTGTTTTGGGTCAACAGTCTAGAAGGCTCCTTACTCACCTTTGCAGTCCCCTTTCCCTCACCCACCAAGGCCTGCCTTCCTCCCGATCCTCCCAACTCCTCCTCCACAGGCCTCAAATCCACAGACCACCCCACTAGGGGTCTTCCCTGAGGACCCAGCTTCCCTGCTCTGAACCCTAACACTGCTGCCCCACCCCTGGTGCTCCTGTGTCTTTCTAATGGGAGTGGGAGGGGAGCAGAGAGAGACTCTTCTGTGTGTCCTGTGTGCAGGACAGGCCTCGGCCAACGGCCCCACACAGCTGCTATCCACGGTGAGCTGTCTGCCACGGTGAGCCATGGCCGTGGGAGCACGGACAGCCCTGGAGCAGAGAACATTCCCCTTGTGACTCTTCATTCCTACAGAGTATGCACCACCATCAGGCAGAGTTAACACTGAGGCTACGGACCGAATTCACCTGGTACCAGAAATACGCGCTTAGGCTACAACACAAATCCTCACCTGACTATTTGATAACACTGGTAAAATAGAAGACATTTATAATTTCATACAATTATACAAAAAAGCTACAGGAACCAGAGAAGCTCTGACATGAGAATTAAAACAAACATAATGAGGGACAAAACAAAGGAACAACTTACATCATGGACTGAAAAATTCCACCCCAGATCTGTCTCAGCCATGGGTCCCCCAATGCCCCTGACCCATGGATACGATAATAAATCTGTTCCAGGTTAGAGTAACTAAAATGGACCACGTAAGCACTTACCTTTTTGGGGCGTGTTCCTCCAAACCAACATGCTTCCCAACCCTTCTGCCCATTTCTTACTGTTTTCTAAAATAGGTATTTTTATAGAAAAGGGAGACAGAAAAGGAGCAGAGTCTCACTGAAGGGCAGTGAATGAACTAGCAGAGGGAGATGGCGTGTCACTCTGCCCCAACGCCAATGCCCATGCTCGGCTCTCCCTGAGCTGAGACTCGGCCCTGCAGCAAGGGGGCTGTGGGCACTGTCTATCCTGGGTCAAAGGCTTCTCCATGGCCACGTGGGGCAGGAGTAGGGACAAGGGCCCCTGCTCAGCCCTTCCTCTGGGGAGGAAGCTCCCTACTCACCCCAACACCCCCAGGTACCTTGTAGATGACGCCCCCGGTGGCAGAACATGTCAGCATGTAATTTCCCTCAGAGTCAAAAGCGAAGAGCCGGCCCCGGGGAACTTGAACCTGCTTGTAGCCACTGTAACCGGACAGCACAAAGGGACCCGTGGCGTCCGCAGGGAGTCCGAACTCGGACACCTTCAGGCCACTCTTGTGGATGTTCCACTGGATGAACTGCAACCACAAAGCACAGCCAGGGTACTCTCAGCAGAAGATCGGCCTGAGAGGAATGGGGACAGCCCCAGAGCAGAGGCCATGGGCCCACAGGCCACCAGGAGAGGCAGTGGGATGACCCTTCAGTTCCATCTCTTTCCAACACAATTTAAGCACTTTTCAAGAAAGAAATTCTAGAAAAAGGGTCAGTAACCTCACATGAAAGTCGGGACTTTCTCTTTGGCCTGATCCCAGGAGGAGTGCTCCATGTGACTGTTGTTGTTAGGATTAGAACCCAACTAGATTTCTCTGATTTAGGAATTCCCAGAGTAGAGAGGACAAATTCCAAACGCACTTCCAATATCTCAGCAATGCAATGAACTGAACGCAGCAATGCAGCTATCAACTGAGTGCTATGTACTCTGGTGTATAACTCTTTAGCCTACCCCAGGGGCAGGCTACTGCATGTGACCACCTCTTGAGAATCCTGCCCAAATAAACAGGAAGTCTGGCTTTAATTTAAAAGTCCCCTTCCCATAGTTTCCAAGTGAAGATTTCATTTTGCAATTACTATTTTCAAATGGATAAAACAGGCCAACAGGATAAATTCCAAAAGGTACAGGAGGGCACATGAAAAGCATGTCTTTCTCCCGCCTCTTTTTACCCCACTCCCAGCTCCCTTTCCAAGGACCCTGACATCTTTCCAGAAAGAATCCACAAGGGGCACTTGTTTTTACTTTTTTCCTGCCTTCCTTTTCACATTACTTGACTCTGCTCAGTCCTACACACACTGCCTCTGGGAAGCTGTCCCCAGACCGCAGGTAAACTCTACACGTCCATGCTGTGGCCACCCAGTGATCAAGCTCATGGGGGCATATCCCAGCCCCAAATCCAGACCCCACTGCTCCATGCCCAGTGGGATGAGTCACTCTCTACAGCCAGGAGAAAGGATGTGGGTCCTCCCCTTTCATTAAAATGGCAGATCCCACTGAACTCATTTAACCCTCACAAAGATCCTGTGGAATTGATTACTACTATCTCTATTCTACAGATAACAAAACAGACACAGGGAGAGGCCATGGTCACAGAGCTAGTAAAAGGTATGGTGAGAACTTAAACCCAGCCCATCATGCCATTCCAGTGTTCTCTAGACTCTCAGGTGCCTAAACCAGGCTAGGGAAGCCCCTGACCTAAGGCCTGCGCCCACCTACCTTCCCGTCCTCGCCAATGCTGTACACGGCATTCTCATCATAGCTGAACTCCACGGAGCAGACCTCCCCGCAGTGGGCCTTCCAACTCATGGCGCACTCGTGCTGCTGCATATCTGAGGCACCAAGAGGGAGACGGTGCTAAGATTCCTGCTGGGACCCCAGGGAGGCATCGCCCATGGCAGGAGGCACCTCCCACCTTCTGCCCAGTGAGTGGGAGCTGTTCTGGAGGCAGAGGGCCTCACAGAGCTGAGCCCTGCTGAAGAAGGGTCACTGGGTGCTTCAGTTTGCTAATTCTCCGCTGTATCTACTCTCCTATTTAACCTATCTTAGAAGCTTCTTCCACTGGGGCTGGAGTGAGGTTCAGGAATCCCTGGGTGGAGCCTGAGCTCATGTGTAAGTCTAGGAGGACACACAAGTCCTTCCTGGAGGCCTCTGTAACTTCCCACTAGGGATCTGCTGAAGACACAGACCCTCATCCCATGCCAGGCCCTCTGACTCCGAACCTCCTGGGACATGCTGGCATGGAGATCTTTAAACAGCATGCCGGATGGTTCTGACGCACACTGTTCTAACACTTTACAGGGACAGCGAACTAGCCGCACCGAGAGGACAGGACAGCATTACTCTCATGTGCCCTCTTGAGTCTCAGGCAATGAGGACTCAGATGGAACAGCCCAAGACTGAAGGGCTGCTAAGCTCTACCTCTCCCTCCTGAGACCACAGCAGATTCTGACCAAAGGTAAGTTCTATTATGAACATCATGAATTGGGGTTTTCCTTCTAGTCCAGCTGGCAAAAATCCAACTCCCTTCCCTGGGACATTTAAGGAGGGCCCAGGGCTGCCATGAGTATGCTTGTTTACCAAACAGCCGGATGACGCCATCGGCCGCCCCTGTGACCAGCAGGTTCCCATTGTGATTGAAGGCTGTGCAGTTGATAGCAATGGGCCCCGGATCCAGGGAGAACTGAAGCTGGAAAACAAACAAACAAAACAAAACTAAATTTTAAAATGTAAGAGAATAATAAACCAAAATTCAAGACAAGCTCTGTCTGAAAAAGGGCAGGAGACCAAGATAAGGGAGAGGAACACAGAACATAGAAAGTACCGGTATAGTTCCATCTTTAAACTGTGGTGGTACACAGGGGCTCACCTCATGGCTTTTCCTCTCGTTACACCACACCTATGAGTTCAGTATTCTCTTGTATGTATTCAGTATTTAAAATTTTAACATAACAAGTAAACATGAAATTACAAATCATAGTGAGTGCCTTAGAGAATGACAAGGTTGAGGAAGACCTGATTAAACTGGGCTGTACAAGGGAAAGCAGCTAAGAGATGCTGGAGGACAGAGGCTTGCAGACAGAGGGGGGTAAGAAGCTCCTAGAGAAGAGGCCACATGCAGGAAGGGCCTGCACTGCAGGATGAAGGCAGGAAGCACCAGGGGGCTGAAGCGGTGGGGAAGGGCAGAGCATGCAGGGCCCTGAGGGGCTGTGGATGGGACACCTGGAGGAGCAGGAAGCACATGCTACAGTGTCTGCCTATCCCGGGCAGTGGTGGGAAGGACGGGCAGGTGGGCGTCACAGCAAGAGAGGTCCTACAGCTGTCCAGCTGAGGGGAGCTAGAGAGCGGGTCTCAGGTATGTCCCTGGAAACGCAGACAAGTGGTCAGACTGGAAACACATTTTGGAGGTGGCACTGCAGTGTTTGCTCATGGGCCCAGAAAGGTGTCCTGTTTCTAAATGAGACGCATTTGCCTAGATGAGGAAAACCAGGAGGAAAAGACAGGGCAGGGCGTGGTGGTCAAGAATTCATGGGTGGTCTGACATGCTTGAGACACCTGTGAGACCTCCAAGTAGGAATGTGTACCATTTCACAGGCAGCTGCAGTGAGACACAAACTGAACACCTGGAACACAGCCCACCTGAGAGGCAGGGACCCGGCCGGTGTCCAATACTGCATACATACAGAAGAATACTGAACTCATAGGCGTGTGGTGTAATGAGAGGAAAAGCCATGAGGTGAGCCCCTGTGTACCACCACAGTTTAAAGATTTGGAAACTGTTCAGTTAAAAGGCTACACCCCTTTTGAGCACCAAAACTAATTTTAATAAGAAACATCGTTGCCCTTTAAACAGGTGAGTTTAAACATCACTTACTCTCTCTAGGGCTTAGAGTCATAGCTGCGTGCATCTCTTACTGTTCTTGGTGGGAACAGGTCCTCAGTTCCTGACTCCTCATGGAATCATCAGCTTTCATGTGGCTGTCACTTCTTAAGAATATGCATGTGTCCTCACTATTTCTAGCTGCTGCTGTAATTTTTATGCAATTCTAAGTTAACAGGGAGTCAGAAGGAGACACCAGTTGTCTCCTAAAACACAAACCGCTTGAACACATAATAAAAGAAACCAATCTGAAAAGACTATATGATCTCAAGTATATGATATTCTGATAAAACCAAAATTATGAAGACAGTATAAAGATCCTCAGTTGCCGGGCCATGTTGTGGGGAGGGGATGAGGAGATGGAACAGAGGATTTTTAGGGCAGTGAAAAGATCCCAAATGACGGTGGATGCATGTCATTACATATATGTCCAAACCCACAGAATGTAGCTGACTAACACCAAACCCTAAAGTGAACTGTGGACTTTGAGTGATGACGTGTCAATGTAGGCGCATCAACTGTAATAAATGCTCCACTGTGGTATGGATGCAGACAGTGAAGGGCAGGGGATAGATACTATGGGAAATCTCTGTGCCTTCCTCTTGATTTTGCCATGAACCTAAAACTGCTCAAAAATAAAGTCTTTAAATATAAAACATATTTAAAATCAGCCACAAGGGCCCTGTAGGAGACTGCGTGACTTCTAAACTGTGGCACAATTCTGAATGCCTTTAGCTGCTGGCAATCTACCCCACTGGAGTATTACTCCTTTCAGTACTCAAACTTTGATGTTTCCTCACAAATCGAAGTTTGAGGAGACCAAAGCAAAGAGAGGGAGAAACTCAGAAGTGAGGAGATGCTCTGTGCCCTCCTGGAGTTTGACCAGCCCCAGAGGACCCAGGGGGCAGCCCGCACCTGCTGCTTCATGGTTTTCGTGTCCCACAGCAGCAGCTTGCCGGGAACCTGGTTAGTGCCCTTCCTGCCGATGTCCAGTGCCGAGAAGTCCACCTGGGAAGTGAGATTCGGAGCTGCAGCCGAACAGACGAAAGAGGCCCCATTGGGGCTGCAGGCGAGAGACAGGATTCTGCAACACATGTGAGGCGGGGTCAGCACTCATACCCACAGAGGAAGGATGAAATGGGGCAAAAGCTCAGCAAGGGACTGGCCTGTAGAGCAGTGAGGGGAGTGGCCTCCAACTGACCTGGGCATGTCATCGTTGATGTTGATTTCACCGAGATTCTTCTTGGCTTCTGTATCATAAAGGCGCACTGTCCCCACACCACTGCCCAGCAAGAGCTGGAATGAAAAGAGGAGGGGGGGTGTGAAGAACAGCATGAGGTCAGGCCAGTCAGGGAGGACCACTGTGGGGGCCAGGCCCTCTCCTGTGAGGTCTGGTCAGGCTGAAGCGGTGGGGCCCCCTCCACTTATCCAGGCAGTTTAAGTGATATCTGGCTAAAATGAACCTCATTCAAAAATTAAATAAAGACATCAGAGCTGACCTCGAACAGAAGTAAAACCACAAAAGGAATCTGTGGATGGCAGAAAGGTACCCACCCCAGATATACCTGGAAAGGTTCTGGCTGATTCAATGAGACCCTCTGTTCTTTCTCTCTCTTTCCATTTTAAATCCCAGCTGTTCCAGCCCTTCCTTCCTTCTCCCTCCTGATCTACCCACCACCACCTCGCATGCTGCCCCCAGCTGGTCATGGGGCCTGGGCCCCCTTTACGTGTCTCGGGACAGCTCTGGCTCTGAGCCTGTAAAGGGCCCCAGAATAAATAGAAGCAGCTATCCTTGCCTTCAGGAACTTGTGATTTATTTGGTGAAAAGCTTCAAAGATAATGAATACCACCAGAAGAAAGCACCAGAAGCAGGTCTGAGGGTACCCCCAGGAATACTACCTATATTATGACCTTATCATTCACTTGGCAAATTAACATTGGGTATACCACAAGACCCTCGTACCATAACCATAATGCCTGCAAGTTGTCAAAATTATTTTTAAAAAATGAGGTCTGCCCCTTGGGTTGCCTGCTATGATCCCCTCAAAATGGAATAAAAGAAAAAAACTACAAATCGACTTTACCTCCTTAACTACAAAGTCTATCTCAAACATGAAAGTCCAGAAGGAAAAAGAACACTACTATTCCTGGAGGCGATCAGACCGTGGGAACCGCCAAATAGTGCACCATCCCCCACGAGCTTCAGCTGCTTCCTTTGGGCCTGACACAGGGAGGGGTCTTGGAAGCAGGAGGGAGCAGCTGAGAATGTTCCCGGTGGGTTGTTAGGATGTGGACGGATGACAGGACTGATGGGGAAGAACAGGAAGTAAGCCAGTCTAGCCCTAGACCGCAGCAGCAGCAAGCCAGACCACAGATAGGAAGGCACCCTGCGCCACCTGATTGGAGAGGGTTCTCCTGATCACATTGCAGTCTCATTTCAATTCTTGTTAATCCAGTCACCTCCTTGCCACCCCCAAACAAGAGCCTGCAGGGACAGTCCTGGATGTGTGGTCCCTGAATTCCCAACGAGAGGGAGGAGTCTGCCCTGACTCAGCCTGTGGTGCCTGACCTCTGGTGGATGCCCTGGGGAATTCACAGACTGCAGAGCAAGCATGAGGCATTTCACTCACCAGCCGGTCCCGCTTGGTGGCCCACTCTAAAGACAGCAGTGGCGACTTGGAAATGGAGGACGCTTTGGTCTGCATGATGGGGTTGAAGGACCACACTTTGATGACCCCGTCTACGTCTAAGCTGGCAACCCTCCTCCCCGAGCAATCCACTCTAAGACAAAAGGGAAGCTGTTACCATCCTTGTCATGGCCCGTCATCCTCTTCAGCTAATTAGATGATTGCTTTTCTGACTTCCTGACTGCTTTAAAAAATAAATCCTGAAATGCATACACTACAATGATGAGTGGACTATTTGTAGAAATATTTATTCATTCATTTGTCCAGGAACTACTTATGAAGCACCTATTATGTGCTGAGCTCTGGTGTAAATACTGGGCATAGAAGAGTGGGCAGGATGCATGGGGCCCCGACGTCGGGCACTCAGCATCTTGAGATTGACAGCCTCCTGCACTCGGCTCCTGGGCCATTAGGTTGTCAAAGCAAGGGACTCATCTACCCTCTGAACGTTACGTCTGTGAGGGTTTCTTCATGGAAGGTCATGTTCTTACCATGTGCAAATAAAAACTTGTAAATGGTAATACAGGGTGGGGCAATAGTAGGTTTACAGTTGTTCGTATGGAAAATAGTACAATAACTAATAAATAACTAGAGAATAAACTGTGTTTCATGAACTCACAACTATAAATCTACTTTTGCCCTACCCTGTATTTATTTAATATTACCAACGAAAAGCAAATTAAAATTGAGTAAGCTTTAGGGAATTTTAATAAAAGGCAACTAACTGTTCCTAAAACTCAGAGTCCCATAATTAGAAAGGACAGAGAGGCTGATGTGCCTATAGCAGCTCTGAGCAGAATGCCCCACACCCACAAGGCAGCTGCCCAGCCCTCTTCCGACTCTTTGAGGGTGACCATGGTCCTTCAGGAACCACCCACTTTCCACATCTGTCAGCCACACCCTCACACACAGCTCCGGGGAGCCCAGCCCACCTGGTCAGCACTTTCCTCGGCCGGGCCGTGCTGCCACTGAACCCACCTGCAGTGCATGATGGAGGAGTGGTGCTCCCCGTACTCCTCCTGCCCCAGCACAATGAATGGCTGCTCCGGGCGGACCCCTCCGCCCTCAGAGCCAGCTGAGGAAGCGCGCGTCACCGTATCCAGCACCTCCGTGTGGGGCTCTGGGCAGGGCTCTGGCTCCGGGCCACAAGCCTCAGGCTTCTTCTCTGTACACTGTGCCTAGCAAAGGGGGATAAGTCAGCTGTGACAGGCCTGTGCTGGGCCCAGCCACTCACCACATCCGGGGACACACTGCAGGACATCTGATGCCAGGCTGCAGCATGCTGTGGGAGGCGCTCAGTGGTCGGGGGGGGGGGTCTAGAAGAGCGAGCTCTAAACTGCAAGAGCTGGGCCCAGCTTGCCCAGGAAAGACAGGTGCCTGCTCTCCTGTCATCTTCCTAGAGACCTTGCTCTCATGGGCCCTGCTGAAGGAGTAGACGGCCGAAGGAATGCCCTCCCTGTCATAGCTGACAGGACTCAGGACACACTCCACCTTGACAGACCAGTACTCTGATGCCTTTAAAACAGGCAAGTAGCTCCAATTAGGAAATAAATGGTCAACCAGGTGACAGGAAAGAAACTCAAGCAGCATATCCCTTGGGCTTCAATCCAGAGTGTTTGAAAAAAGTGGAGGCAGCTTATGCTGCAGGAAGAGCAGACCCTGACCCACATTCAGCAGTGAGGGGAGCCCCAGAGCTCAGTGTGGCAAGGGCCTGGGTGGTAGAATAACACTGTGGGCATGTGCCCTCAGAGAGCAACTCCAGCAGATAGGCCTCTGGGGGCGCAGGGGAAAAGGATCCTGAGATCAAGCAAGTCTGGGGGATTCTGGGTTAAACAAAGAGACTGGCTTCTGTCCTGCCAAATCTGAGCCCGTGACATGCTCATATTAATATGTATAATTAACCTAAGGGGAAAATGCGGTAAGCAAGGGGTCCCAAGGCAATTTAATCACAGAAGTTATCTTGTGGGAATGTTTTCAATTGGCATTTTATGGCCCCTATTTAGAAAAATGCTACATCAGAAAAGAGGGACCACTAAAGATTCAGGCCATCTATGAACAAAACAACCAAGTGCAAGCAATTAAGCCCAGTTCAGCAAGAGCACACTCTACACAACAGCAGAAATCAAAAGAGGTAAGAGTTGGCCCTGCACCACCCCACCACTTCCCACAGCCCTCCTGTGGGCATTCATGCAATGCTGAGCACACGCCATACCTGCAAAGTCAGAGACAAAAGCTCCTTCCTTTCCTTGCCGTGATCCTGCAGGCGCCGCTGACGGTGCTGTGACCAGCTGGACTCCCCAGTGGCCAGCCCGCTGAAGAGGCTCTTCCCGTCCTTGGGTCCGCATGCTGGGTCCTTTGCCTTAGCAGTCTGGAGGACGAGACACCAGGCTCTGAAAAGTCTCTTCCTGTCTGTGCCCACGCCATGACACCTGGGCCAGGAGGAGAGCAGAAGCCAGGAAGTGGCTTCTCTACCCAACAGCTCCTGGGTAGGGTTCCTCCCTGGACATGCTGAGCAGGTAGTTAAAATGTTCCTCTCACTGATGGGCAAAGCCAAGAGTAAAACATAGGCAATCTGGACTTCCTCCTTTCCGTTCTCTACTCCCATCATGGGAGGGTACCTCACCAGCACTCCTCAGCCTGCCTAATCTCTATCACCTGGAGGCAGGTCTCCAGACATCTCCTTGATCAAATCAGAATTAACTTTAGTTAAGAGGAAGGAGATTACTGCAGATCAAACCTCAGGAGCATTTACAAGCAATAATATGTTTGGGCAATATTAAAAAAAAAATTATGCAGCCCGGCCATGGCTCAGCAGTTGAGCATCAACTTAGGATCCAGGAGATCATGGTTGATTCCCAGTCAGGGCACATGCCTGGGTTGCGGGCTCGATCCCCAGTGGGGGGTGTGTAGGAGGCAGCCAATCTATGACGACTCTCTCATCATTGATGTTTCATCTCTCTCCCTCTCCCTTCCTCTCTCTGAAATCAATAAAAGATATATTTAAAAAAAAAAAAATTATGCAGTACACAATCACCTCTCCAGAAGGAAAAAGGAACACAGTACCCTTTTGGGTCAAGTGTATGACTAAGCCAGTTAATGTTAACAAATATTCAGGTATTTGGAAATTATTACTAGGTAACCAGAAACTCTTAATAGGAACTATTAGAAACTCAAGGACTTTTGAACAAGATGAAATGCACAGGAAAGAAACTGGCCTCTTCTGGCTCCGTGAGTGATAGTCAACGAAGGTTAGAGCAGATAAATTCAATAATCCCCACTCCACTCCCATGGAGAGAAGGTTCTTAATCAAGGGCCTTTTTAAAAAAGAGCTGCCACCTCACCGTCTCCTTTGCAGGTTATCTGGCCAGGATCTCTTTCCAACCTTGTTCCCACAAATTGTGATGGTCAAGATAGGCCCCCGCCTTTTACACAGATATGGATGCAAACAGCCATTCAGATTGGAGACCAACCTCCTCGCAAGCCATTTATACACAAGACCTAAGTCAAGAGGAGAGACTCCCCCAAAGTTTACTGTCCCCTCCAGTTCTGCTACTTACTATTTCTTATGTTAAAACAACTTATGATGATTAACAGATTCCTTGGGACCCTGGAGCCACATGAAGAGATAAGAAAGAAAATTTTAAAGGACTGAGCCTAACTGTGGCTGACCTGCAGGGTATTTGTTAGTTTTGTTTTTCTGACTGCAGCAACCTCCAGTGTTATCTACTGACACTTGTAACAGGTGTTTCTTCTAGACAAAGTACTTGATTCTCAGAATTCTGGCTTATTTGGGGAGAAGAAGGTTCTTAGTCAAGATAAAAGAAGTAATCTAAGAAGAAAACCAACAACAATAACAATAATAGCCCCAGTATATATTATTCACTGACGGTTTACCATATGCAAGGCTTTACAAACATTCCCTTAACGGATGAGGACATTATTTTAACATGAGGAGCTGAAGCTTAGAGAGGTTAAGTTACTTGCTCTACAGAGGTGCAACTGGAAAGAGCTGAAATTCATACCCAGATCTGACAGCAACTCCATACTCTGAGAAACCCGAAGGAAGCAATACCATGAGGGGAACATGTGGAAGAAAGTGACACTGAATAAAAAAGATAAGAAATGTCATAATCCTGAAGCTAAATAACACCCAAGATAAGGCCCCTCCCTCTCTCAGTGTTCTGGCCATTGCTGAGAAGTATCTCATGGTCCATGGAACACTGGACAAATTCCACAGTTTCAGAAAGTGGAAGACTTCTCTTACCTTCCCAGAAGTAAAGGCAATCAAGACAAGTGATAACAGGGAGGTCCTGAGGTAACCATGGTGGCCCTCACATGGTCCCCAGGTAGGTGTGCTCACTACCTGGAATGTGATCCAAGAGTGCCAACCCTCCATTGATTTCTTCCCATACCTACTGATCCAGAAGGCAAATTGCTCAGACTGAAGAATTCCACAGGGGTAGCTACACCTATATCAGGCAAAATAGACTTTAAGCCAATGGCTGTAGTAAGAGACAAAGGAAGTCATTACGTAATGATAAAGGGGGGTGAATTCATCAAGAAGATATAACAATTGTAAATATATACACACTCAACATCAAAGCATCTCTATATAAAGCAAATATTAATGGATATAAGAGAAATAGGCAGCGATACAATAAGAGTAGGGAACTTCAATGGCCCACTTTCAACAATGGATAGATGATCCAGACAGAAAAGCAATAAGGAAACATTGGGTTTAAACTACACGTTAGACCAGAAGGACTTAACAATATTTATAGAACATTCTATCCAAATGCAGCAGAATACACATTCTTCTCAAATACACATGGCGCATTCTCTAGGAGAGGTCATATGTTAGGCCACAAAACAAGTCTTAATACATTTAAGAAGACTGAAATCAAGGATCACAATGGTGTGAAACTAGAAATCAATTACAAGAAACCTAAAAAATTCACAAATATGTGGAAATTAAATAACATGCTACTGAACAGCCAATGGGTCAAAGAACAAATCAGAAGAGAAATTAAAAAAATCTTGAGACAAATGAAAATGAAAAGACAACACACCAAAACTCACGGGATGCAGCAAAAGTAGTTCTAAGAGGGAAGTTCATAGCAATAAGCACCTAGATTAAGAAAAAAGAGCTCAAATAAACACTTTACACCTCAAGGAACTAGAAAAAGAACAAATAAATCTCAAAGTTAATTAAAGGAAGTAAATAATGAAAATAAGAGAGGAAATAAATAAAATAGAGACTTAAAAGGCAATAGCAAGAATCAATGAAACTAAGAGCTGCGGTTTTCTGTTTTTGTTTTTTTGGAAAAGATGAACAAAATAGACAAACCTTTAGCTAGACTTACCAAGGAAAAAAAAAAAGAGGCTTCAAATAAATAAAATTAGAAATGAATTCCAAAACATGTCTCCAAAAGCCTAACATTTTGATAGAAGAGACAAAAGAACTGACAGTACAGGCCATGTTTTCTGAATTCAAAGGTGGCCACGGGAATCCAGCTATGTAAACAGTGCTGAGTAGAAGGAAGATCAGTGTCCTGGGTTGACACGTTTTCTAAAATAGTGGGATCCTGGAAAGTGAGGAAGTCTCAAAAAGCCTGGAACCTACAGATTTGACAGATTTATCAGCCCAACCAAGAGATCTTTAAACTGGATATTTGAGAATAAAAGGGAAGAGCTCGTATAAAATTGCATCCATGCTCAGGGAAGTACACAGACCAGAGGGGGATCCTCCCTTGGAACCAGAGATGGGGAAGGCTACAGAGGGGAGATAGACTCTATTTTCTCTCCTTATTTACCCACTACACCTGATAAATGGAGTCTTTTCCTTTTTCAGTGCTTGGTGTTAAGAGTGCTCAATTCAGTTGGCCCACGCAGATGGAATAGGGAGGCTTAGGGTGGGCTTCAAATTCCTCTAGTTGACACAAAAACCACTTTTAACACTTCCCCAGCATGGACAGAAGTGCAAGGCAGAGCTTCCCTCACAAGTCAAGATGGCAAGGAAGTTGTGCAGAATATCATCAGGCTCAGGGCTGGATAGTGTTCCCAAATGAAAATTCAAACAGGCATTAACAAAAGGCACTACAATATATTAAGAACTGCCTTTATAATGACAGGGCTGTTACACAAAGAGAGCAGTGGACATAAGTGTGAGCTATTACATCCTGCTTAAAAGAGACCTTTTCCTTAAACTGTACCTAAGTTATTTACTAAACGAGGCAAACAACAACGAAAAATGTGCTAAAAGCTAATGAATTGCAGTTGCTCATAAAAACACCTTAATAAGTAGTTTAAGGTAAACGTGTGTCTAGTTACAAATGCATATAACTTAAATAGACGTTCACTGTGAAATAAGCAGTAATTCAAAGTTTTATTTTAAGAGCAAACTTCATAAAAATATTAACTACTGAATTCATATAACATTGCAATGGCCCAAATTATATTCAGTCATATTCCATCCTAATCTACCTGTCTCCCACAGTTCAGGAGAGATATGTTTAACTGATGTTTATCATTTGGCCTCTTTGCTTCTCACTCAGGCTATAAATTAATTTTCAGTGGCCCAAAAAGAGCTTGCCAGGCAGTTAACCAAATGGGGCAGGAAACAAGTTCCAGTAATTGGATCTCCCCTGAAGCAAAATAAAGCCACCCAGAGGACAGGCCCTTGACACACAGAAATTACAGAACAAAGGATGAGCAAGAAGGCTCCCTTTTCCCCATTCTGCGAAACTCCAGGGAAACAGCCCCCAGGGCACCTGTACTCACCACTGAGGTCTCAGTAGCTATGAGGTAATTAGAGAATACCAAAGTTTGTGGATGCTTTGTTTTCTTTACAGGATAGCCAATTAGAGGTTATCTCTATAATAGGTAATTCCCACTTGCAGTCCCACAGCTTACTGAGTGGGTGTGGAAGGAGTGGAATTAGGGCTAGAGGGAGGAGGGAGTAAACCTGCAGACAGGTGAGCAGGCTGCTGAGGTGCCCTCTGAGGCTGCTGCTGTCCTAGAGATCCCATGGGAACCACGGTTTTACAGCTACTTCCATTTGTAGTTTAAATTTTGCCTCCAGATTCAGACTGAGAACACTGAGAGTGTATCACCATCTACTTTGCCATCTACAATGCTATAAACATTTCAGTAATAATGACAACAGTTAGAGTAATCAATCAGTTACAAGTGGGCAAAATGCTGATGTGACAGAAATGTATACTGATATATACAAATATTTAAAATAGGAAAGCCTAATCATTTTATGTGTTGTTAATTTAATAACACAGCACATGGTTTTTTATTTGCCTATTGGTCACTACTAAAAAAGAAAGAGGTAGTTCTGGCAATGCTAATGGTGAGAAAAAGACTATTGGCTTAACATGTGCTAACAAAGCAATGTGGCTTTAAAAAAACCAATGTCACCCTAGCCAGTGTGGCTCAACTGGTTGGGTTTCATCCCATTCACAGAAAAATTGCTAGTTCAATTCCCAGTCCGGGCATATGCCTGTGTTTCGGTCTCCATCCCAGGTACCGGGGCACGTAGGAGGCAGCCGATCAATGTTTCTTTCTCTTTCCCTCTCCCTTCTTCTCTAAAATAAAATTTTTTAAAATCTTTAAAAAAAAAAAGCAAATAAGACAATGTCATTTTCTACTGAGTTAAAAAGAAATGTATCATTAAAATCAAAGGAATTGATCATACAACTGTATTTGATATTGGTAAGAGAGCATCTCAAATTATACACTCAAATTTGGCTATCAATTGTAAGAGAGGAATTAAAAAATTAGAATGTCCCTTCCAGAAGAGGGGGACCAGCATGGTGAGGGGGTCTAGAAATCAAGCCACATATATAAACAGTTGCAGGAAGAGGGATGGAGGAATGAACAGAGTGCTTAGCATAGAAAAGATAGGAAGGGTTGTCCTAAGAGAAGCCTTAGTCTGTGTAGCTCCACAAAGCAAGGCTAAGACCAGTAAGTATAAATTATAGGGAGTTAGTAAACAGCTTTATAATGGGCAAACATTTCCCATGTTGACAAGCCATGAGCTCCTCATCACAGGAGGGAATGTATCAGAGAATGTGCCCCTCTACTCAATAGGAGGGTGGGCCAGATGACCTTTGAACTTCCTTTGACTTTAAAAGTCTTTTATTATCTTGAACCTCAAATCTACTAGTTATTTTTAGAACTGAAACATCAATGCTGAATCTAATTAATAAATCAATAAAAAATAAGTGTCCCAACCACTGGGTTTTTCAGATTGTAGACATCTGTAATCTCCATTCAGGAAATGGAAAAAGGGCTACCTTTGCCCTGATGTACCACGAGGTGAACCGAGCTTTGTTGGAATATATATTAGAGGCAAGATAAGGAATGTTTGCTACAAACTACACATTCTTACCCTCATCTCTTGAACGTAAACTGTACAAAAAATTCCCCATCGTATTTCAGCCTTACCATATGACACTTAGTTCCTGAATACATAAAGAGCAAGGCCACAGGCTTCATCCCAAAGAAACTGTCTGTTCTCTTTCATTTTTTCAATACCACCGAACTGCATAATTTCATGCACATTCCAAGGGACCTAACACTCCCTATGTCATCTATTACTCTTATAAAATATTGCACAATGAAGAGATCTGCAAAGCAAACAGTAAACCTTACTCGGACACATTCCACAGAACTTGAATTCTAATTCATTTGAATTTCAGAAAAATAGTCATAGGAGTAACTGTGACTGATGTTTAACTCATGGATGCTAAGGTTACAGTGGTTGTGCACTGCTGGTACTTTAGGTCTCAGAACAACTTGGGAACCCATGCAGGCCAGTTACCTTCACAGATATAACTACTACTAAAATGTACTGATTCCTTACAACCTGCCTGGTACTATATATACCAAGGCCCCTTAGATCAGCTCAATTAATCTCCCCCACCAGAGAATTAATACTATTATCATCACTCCCAAGCAGACTGAGTTTAAGCAATCTGAGCAAGGATGATAAACCAGGAGCTGGAGCTGAAAGCGCACCTGTCTGACTCTGAAGCCCCTGCTCTTATCCAGTGTCCTGCTCGGCAGCTGCACTTCAACAATGCTAAACCCAAGTGCTGTGCTAAAAGTTCCCACACCCCAGTGGCAGCCTAGGGAAGATCCCTGCCTCCTGGATGCAATGAGCAGCCCCATACTGCTGTGTCACCTGCAACTGTTGTCAAGCCCAGGCTGGCAGGACAACGACGGCTCACTTTACCTGTTGCTAATACAAGTATAGTAAGAGAGAAAGGGTCCCTACCCAAGCAATAAAGCATAACACTGAGTCTGTTAAACTTTCACTCTAGCAGGCATTTCTGAAAGCAATGACTTCTGACCATCTGTGCGAGAAAAACTACTCCATGGGACCCTCAGCTGTTTGGGACGTACACTAGCATAAAAGAAATTCTGCAAGCTTCTACAAATGTGAAAATCCTTTGGAGAATCAGTAAATCCAAATTTGTAAAAGAAATTCCACTGATTCAGAAGTAACTCTAATATATTCTTTATCTATATACTACTTTATATCACCCAAAATTCAAAATCCCAGAAGCTTGAGTCACCAAATCACAGTGATAAGCCCTCCTGAGCGTAGAGGAAATCTCTGAGAAAAGGGAACAGATCCTTCAAAGCATACTTCCTCTCTGCCACCCACCCCTTCACCTGCTGAGTGTCAAGTGTTAGGGGCTTTTGAGAGCTGGCATAGGAGCTCAGGCAGTGGTCAGAGTGGCAGCATGCTGTGGGAAGAGAGAAGTCCTTGTGAGTTAGAACTGGGTGTGAGATCTGGCACTACCTTTGGTCAGCATGCAGACATCTGCCTCCTGTCTCATTTTGCCTGCAACAAGTACAATTCCAGCTGGAGGGAACGATGGGGGTGGGCAGAGAGTGCATTGAGTGGATTTTCCTCCTACTCCCTCGGTTCCTCCACTATACTCTTATCTCTATTCCCATCCAGCAGGGCTGTCACTGGTCTATGAGGGGAAAGGCAGGGAAAGAGGAAGAAAGGGAATTTCAGATCTCGCCGGCACACCCAAGAAATCAGTCCTAAGGGGAAGACAGACAAGTCTTTTTGGCAAGAGTTAGAAAAGCAGGACTTGTGCTTACCTGACTGCTGATGGACTCTTTCTTGGCCGAGCTCTGAGCCTGAGGCGGGCCCTGGGCAGGTGACAACCTTGAGGGGCTCTTCTTACTCTGAGGCAGCAGCGAGGACAGGAAGCCCACACGAGGAGACTGGGAGAGGGAAGTGTTCCTCTGGCTGCACACCATGGCTCTGGACAGGCACATACAACACAAGGTCACAGGGCTGGAGAGGACCTGGGAGAACACGTAGCACAGACTGCGTGGCTCCAGACAGCGCCAGTGGGCAGTGCCTTAGCCCGGTTCACATGCCTAGGCTTTAAGGTGGCATCATCCTCAGTACTATTGCTTATACCAAAGAGAGCAGCAGCCTGTCTGGCACAATGTGAAGTCTATGGCTCTCCTTTGAGGGCCCTGGTAAAGTCAGTTACTCTGTTTATACTCTTTACACGTTTGAAATGATAATCGGGATACACTGGGCTAAATAAAATATATCATTAAAATTAACTTCACCTGTTTCCTTTTACTTTTTTTTTTTTTAACATAGCTACTAGAATTTTTAAATTATATTTCTTGGCTTGCATTTTCTCTCCATCAGATGGCGCTATCTCAGAACCTAGAGCAATTTCACCCGGTGTAACACTTGGCCAAGTGTAGGTTTGGAATCTGACTGTCTGAGTTTGCATCCTGACTCACCACTCTCTCACTCACTCACTGTGCCTACATCTCTTCAACTGCTACTACTGTTATTATTATCAACTGGGTCTTCTGTTTAGCTGGTTGTTTTTTTAATGTGGCTCAAATACCTCTCCCTCCGTCTGCCTACCTCTTCAAACCCTCACACAGGAGCATGCTTCTACTACAGAATGCATCCAGCCTGTGGTTGCCAGTCTTTTCAACTATGAGGTACTGCTTCCAATGCACAGAAACTTTCCAAGGTTTTAGGACACCGGTTGTATTTATTTATCCAGGCTGTACACACCTGGATGTGCAGGCCCTGGAAGAACTGGGGTGGCTCAGAGGACCTCAAAGGCCAGGGGAGCTTACTCAGAAAGCTAGGAAGCACTGACAGTGAGTGCAGGAGGCTCTTGGGCAATTCTGCATCTCCAGGAGCAATGGGGCCAGGCCGCAGCGAGGTGCTCCTTAGGTAACAGCACAGGGGAAAGAGGGGAGGAGGGGGCTTCACTCACAGTTCCGAGTCCCCCAGGCGGTCCATGTTGGAGACGTAAGGAGGCAACTTGTGTTGGACCAAGGTCTCTTCCTCTTCTGGCTGTTGCTCTTCTTTCTTTAGTCGGTGGATTTCAGCTTGCAATGCGAAAAGCTACACAGAGATGGACCGAGTTAATCAATGACATCACCCCACTGGGGAACATCAGCAGCATCATATCCAACACCCAACCTCACTGGCTCAAAAGGCCACTGGCCCTCGGTCTCAGGGTGCCCATCCCATTCTGCTCACTGTAGATTGGGAAAAATAGGCAAGTGCAGCTGTTACTTGACTACACTGAGGTGAGAAACTAAAACCGTTAGATATACAAAATCCACCTTTTTTTCCCTTTTTATCATTTGACTCGCTTCCCTTTTATCATCTGACTTGCTTCCTCCTGAATTCACTGAGAAAAACAGCTCCACCCAATTCTGCTTCGCTCTTGGGAATCTACAAAATCAGACTTTGGAACTCTCATGGAAAAGTTTTTTTAAATGAGGTTCAACATTTTTGGCCATTTGCCTGAAGAAAATTATACACACACACCCAAAACCTAAGAATCTTAAACCCCAAAACCTAAACAGTTTATAATCTTCCTTGTTCTGAAAATCTTCCTTTTTCTGAAGAGATCTTAATTTCAAGGACAGATAAATGCTCCTCGGGCAAAATGTGAAGGCAAATGTGGGTCCCTAGATCCTATCGTTTGACCAAACTAAAGAAACATAGAGCTGAGAACAATTAAATTATACCTGGGTTGTAAACAACACAGATGTGGATGTATGTGGAAAAGGACTGAGAATATGAAAGAGACATATAGAAACAGGTCAGTTGCCAGGTGGCATGAAAGCATATATAGCCTTTTCCCTCTCAGAAGTTCACTACTGTTACATTGTTCACACTAAACACATGACTAAAATATGAGCCTCGTCTCTGGTTTTCAGAGACTGTTACCGCCCCCAAGTCTCCAACACTGATATTTCTGGTGACTCACTTTCATCTGAGATCAGTGCTTTCCTATACTTGACCAGCCCTCCACTGCCTCTACCTAATTTCAAACACAAAAAGCAGAAGTACTTCCCAAGAAGCAAGTGTGCTCAGAACCAACCTTCTGACGCAGAACTTCATTTTCTTCTTGAACCTGGTTGGTCTTCTGGCACTCCGCATCAAAGTTCAGGATCACGGGAACTGGTGCACAAAGTTAAAGAATAAGCTTGTCTGGGAAACGATTAAGAGACCTTCCCAAACTCCTGACACAGCAGGATCACCCTTGAACATGAGACATGGGGAAGGGGCAGACTCAGTGCTATGGGCTCTTCTCAGCTCTATGAAGTAGTTTCTCCCTTGAGGCCAGGCCTGGTCTAACTTTGTTCAGACTTACAGACACATGACAATCTATTGGCCAGCCCACAGAGAGGACATAAATCCAAACCTGAGAGTTCTCTCCCAATGCCAACAATCAAGAGCCATATCCAGTGGGCTTCACAGCCAGTCTAAGCTTCAGTAACCTTCACCTAAGAGCGAGCCCAGTGGCCACTGGCTCTGCAGGCACGCTGCCAGCTGCTCCACCAGCTGGGCAGAAGGATCAGCTTACTAGGCTTTCCCCTGCCCAGACTGAACCTCTCCCTGCAAAGGTTCAGACTGAGGAGAAAGCTTTCTGCAGTTTATACAGCCACACGCCACCACGTGAACGTCCATAGTGTAGGTTGGGGTGTCAGTCTTTCCCAACCACCTCAAACAGCTTCAGTCAGGAGGTGTACAAAGCAGTACTGAGGAAGTGAATGGTGGCTAGAATGGGCACTGTCTTGCACTGAAAAGGCCTGAAGTGACATTTTCAATTTCCCCTAGAGGGCCCACGTGGTTGTCCTGGGCCTCTCTGAGGGTTTCACTTGAAAGCCCTCAGGATGAAGAGCCACAGCAGGGCCAGAAGAAAGGCAAAACTGGAAAGAGCAGAATTCACAGCAGCCACAACACAAAAGGAAAGGGCACCCTTCCTACCTCTACCAGCAGATAATCCTCCCAGAGACCAAGATGGCTGCTGTGGGTGGGCCTCCACAATGCCCCATTTATCAGTGACTCAGCAGGCAGCCCCATTCAAACCAGGGTCTTCCCCTCCCCTAGAATCCCCACCTAAAGAGCATAAGCAATGGATAATGGTCCCAGGCCTTGGGATCAAAGGCATTTCCTGACAAAATGGTAAATATGGTAGGCAGTAAATTATTTACATTCTCTCTTTCTCAAATAATCACACATATATTCTTAAAGCTACTCTGTTTTCTGGCAAGTTGAGGAACACTGAGGTCACTGTCAGAGAAAGCGACCTATGATAGGGAGGAAGTTTCAGCCCAAGAAGTGTTCTCACCTGCTACCTAATCCCAACAAAGGCAAGTGATATCCTGGGGGGGCACAGAGATCATGCTCTGGAGGATGGCTGGTTTCACTAAGCAGCAGCTGCCTACCAACCCCGGTATCTGCTGAGAGAGGCCCTCAGCCCTATTTGAGGGCTCCTCTCAGAGCTTAGCACTAGCTTAGCACTGCTGCTAATCCTCCACCCACCCACACATGTCTGCCATTACTTCAGCAGCAGAGCGTCAGACACCAAGACTTATGATTCCCTGGCCTACTGACAAAAATAACCACAATCTGTCCAGCTCCCCTTGTGTCATGTGACACACGACAATGATCCTTGGGCATTCTGTATAAGAAATGATTGCATCAGGAGCAGCAGCCACTGATCACATTGTCTGGGTGCATCAGGCTAGGCCCAGGCAGCTAAAAGGATATGCATGCACTGAAACAGGACACTCAGGAAATTGTGCAGGGACACAATGAAGGTGTCAGCCCACTGTCGAGAAAAGTAGGTAGCAAAGGTGGGGTTGGTGTCTGGAGATGGCAGGAAGGGCAGGACAAACCAATCCTTCCACTCGGCCTGGTTCTGGAGCTCCGTGGCCTGCTTTGCAAAGAACTCCTGAGCCTTGTCATTTCTGTTTGTCTGCCAAGACACAGAGGAAGTTACAAGGAGAGGGAAGAGACCGAGGTCCACAGGTAAGATTCTTCATCACTGCACAACAGAGAGCCTTAGGATATCAGCCTGCTAGGTAAGTGGCCAAACATGATGTACAAACTCCATAAAATAAAGAAAAATCATCACTCTTTTCTCAAGTTCCCTGTAATTTCAAAGAATCTGGTTTAAACTGAAGACATGATGATAAATGCCATCCTAAAAATTAATTCCTAGTTGATTTTCAAGTAATCTAACTAACTATTCCCCCAGGTCAGCTATAATCTCTATTACACAAACTTTAACCCAGCTACTTATATTCTTTAAAACACCAGCCAGGCTTACATGCTTAAAACAAGTGGAGAGACAGGAATGAGGAAGACAAGTCAGATGATCTACAGATGAGAAGGGGGGGAAAATATTGAGAAAACAGTCAAAAATAACTTGCACTGTGACTATTTCACCCTTTCCCAGAGTAACACAGAGTCCCCCCGAGAGATGAAAAGAAAATCTATCTCTGGATCAAATAACTCTTTGCACCAAGGAATCCCTGAACCAACAAGCACCTGAATCGTGTACACGAGATAAAAGCGGAACAGGCTGGTTTTCAGCTTGTTGATGGTGGGTCTATATATATCCTCCAAGCGGCTGAAGAGTCGACGCTCCAGGTAGCTCCAATAATCCCGCAGGGCGGCCAGGTCGTACACCTGCATTAACTGCTGCAGCTGGTCCACAATCTTGTCCACCTGGTGAGAGAAGGCGTTGAAGGACAGAAGGGAATTCCCCCCTCACTCCACAGAGTTTACACTGCTTTTCCCTCTTGCTGTGGCTTCCGGATGTTAAATAAAAATTTAAATTGGAGATCTAGAGAACCCTACAAACATAGCAACGTAATAGCTTTTAAGTTATTTTCCGATATCAGCTATATGGTTTGACCCTCCAGCAAGTGTGAAAATTGCAGGTGTTACAAACACTGGCTCAGGAAGCAGGAGATACTGGGTCCGATGTTGGAAAAGAGAAAGTGGGACAATCTCCACGGTCCTCCTCCCAGCTCCGCCATTCCGGGATTTCAAGGCTTGCGGTGAGGGGCGTGGGCTGACTGACTCCTTCAAGTCATCCAAGCGCCCAAGGCTCTTGCAGCCGCTCAGAGTGTCAGCCAAAGAGGTCACCTCCTTGTGAGGAGCAATCGCACCCCGGGACACAATCTGGAAAAGGTTTACGGCTACCAGTACCAATCCAACACCCCCACTTTACAGATCACAACACTGAGGCCCGGAGAGCTCAAACGCTCTGCTTTGGCCACTAACCTTGGCAAGACAAGACCCCAGGTCTCCTAGCTCCCCTCCAGCACCCCTGCCGCTAGCTCGCAGCCTGTCTCCATTCACCTGTCAACATTAAGGGAAGCCAGCAAACAGACACGCATACATCCCAAGAGCTTCTCAACGGAAAACCATGTCCTAGCAGGGGAAATAGAATGTATTAAAACGTGCAATGAGGTCTTCCTCAGCTGCCGAAGCAAAATCGCCAGCGAGTCACCGACAGGGCCATTTTCAACAAACACCGCAGACCCCTGAACCCAGCTAACATTCTGGGCAGCAGAGCCCGCTGCTCCCAACGCCATCGGAAGCCAATAGGGAGTATCTGTGTTGTCCAAATTCAACCACCCGCCCAGCCTTCGCTCCGAAAGCCTCGTCGCCATCCCCGCCAACGAGTGGCCAGCACCTGCGGCAAGGCTGCCGCGGAGGGCGGAGCCCTGACCCGGAGTCGGGGCGCCTGGGCTCCAGCCTCGGCGATGCTCCCGACTCGCTGGGCAACTTCAGGCAAGTCGAGTCCCCCCTCGGGGCCTCAGTTCCTCCTCGGTCAGGCGAGGGCCTGACGCTCAAGTGGAAGGTCCCCCCTCCCCCCACAGCGCGGTGACAGCGCCGCTCCCGCCTCAGCGGGCAGCGCCGGGGAAGAGCGCGCTCCAGGCTCCCTCAGGGCCGCCTCCGCCCGCGCCGCGCCCGCCGGCCTCTCACCCGGAACCCCTTCTCCTTGTCCGCCTTGATCTCGGCTTCCAGCTGCCGCAGTGTGTACGTGAAACCGCGGAAGAGCAGGTACTCGCGGACCAGCTCGTCCGTGCGCTCCACGGCTTCCGCCATCGCTGCGCGAGCGCCGTGAGGGGTCGGGGCGCGCTAGGGGCGAGGGGGCGGGGCCTCGGCCGCACGGGGGCGGGGCCAGGCGCGGGCGCCCGGCGCGCCGTGGACAGCCTACCAGCCTCACGCACTGCGCGCCGCCCGCCTGAAGCCCCGCCCCTGGCCCCGCCCCTCCCCGCCCAGGTGGGCGGGGCATCACCGCCCTCCCAGAGGAGCAACTGGAAGAGGAGACGCTCCGGGGAGTTTCCCGCAGCGCGGGCAGCGGCTCCGTCCTCTGGGTCACTGACCCGGCGGCCGCCGTCCGAGGCCAGCAGGGCCGGGCCTCAGGGAACATCCCAGGTGGTCACGAGGTGGGCGGGGGCCTGAGGCGCCCTGCTCGCGGGCGGTACCTCGCGGATCCTCTGAGCCCCACCCCCACTTTGCAAACGGGGGAACCTGGAGCCCCGAGAGCTGAAGTGACTTGTGTGAGGTCACACGACCGAGCGTGTCGTTAGAGTTCTAGCTGTCCCCAGAGCCTTGCTTTCATTGATAAGACTAATCAGGCACAAGGCAAGCTAACCAAGATACGCCGTTAGGAGAAAAATAGGCAAATTTCAAGACGGTATATATATATTATTTTGTTTTACCCAGTTTCTTGTAAAACAAAATAACAATAAGCAGGGGTGTGTATGTGTTTGTGTGTACATTTTTTAAATTAAGGAAGACTATACACTAACCGCTTGTAGTTGTTTTTCTCTGCGAGGTGAGACTTTCACTTCCTCTCTTTTGTTTGTTTGAAATTTTTACCAAGTGTATATGTTTGTAACCAGGGAAAGAGCCAATATCTTTGAGCCTTACTTTTCTTGTCTATAAAACTGGGACATCTACAAAAGAAGTGTCTACCATGCCCAGTGGTAATGAAAATTTAATAAGATAATGTAAAACGCTTAGCACAGTGACCTGAACGCTTAGCATCAGTTCAGCTCAATGTTTGTTCCCTTCCCCTTCCCTCCAACGGTACAGCTTTCAGTATTTGTCGAAGCACAACTCAGGATCATTGCTGCTGCTCTGCCCAGACCCTTCCATCCAACTATATGGAAATTTAGGTCCAAAGGGGTGCTGATCTGCATTAGAGAAACCCCGAAAGGTGACACCCAGCAAGCCCAAGCAAGACAAGGTAGAGACTTGGTCCACCCTCTCTGCCTGCTTTACTTTTCTCCACTGACTTAAATAACCCCCAGACAACCTCCCTTGTCCCCCAGGGCAGGAAAGAAGAGCCACCTTTGACAACTGGAAGCACCAAACCCAATTCTACTTTGACTGGAATCTCAGATCATCAAAAGTCAACTTGGGAGACCCCAACAAGTAGCAACCACCAAAACCTCCCCCTACAGGAATGTTGTGAATTAGATTTCCCTCAGGGCACCTAAAGTGTCTACAAGGAAAAAGAAATCCTAAACAACCAAAATATTTAACATTAGGGAAAAGCTGGACTAAATTATGCTACATCCATCCCGTGCAATATTATGCAGTGGTTTAAAAATCATGTTTTTTTCAAAGACTATTTAATTACTTAGACAAATAGTCACACTGTGTGTTAAAAATGTAAGATTGATACTCCAGAAAAAAAAAAATTCTGTCCGTTTCTTATCAATTAAACATGATTACTATATGACTCAGTAATTGTACTCTTGGGCATTTATCCCAGAGAAATGAAATCTTTTTTTTTTTTAAATGTATCTTTATTGATTTCAGAGACAGGAAAGGAGATGGAGAAAGAGATATAGAAACATCAATGATGAGAGTCATTGATTGCCTGTAGCCCGCAACCTGGGCATGTGCCCTGACTGGGAATCGAACCCCGATCGCCTGGATCTTAGGTCGATGCTCAACCTCTGAGCCACGTCCAGTCCGGCGAGAAATGAAATCTTATCTTCACATAAAAAGTTGTACACAAATGTTCAAAGCAGCTTAATTCCTAATAGTCAAAAACTGGAAAACACTCAAATGTCCTTCAAGTCATTTTGGTAGAAACTGAGATAAACGGGGCCAAAAGACAATACTGTGACCCAGAGCATGCTCATCCTAAATGCTCACTTCCTCTGGCCATACAAACTGTGGTCCATCCACATCATGAAGTATTATCCAGCAATAAAGAGAAATTAATTAGTGAGACATACACATAAATCTCAAGGAAATCATGCTGACTGAAAAAAAGTCAATCCCAAAGATTGCATACCAAAAGGTATGATTCCATTTATATAACATTTTGAAAAGACAAAATTTCGATAAAATGGAGACCAGATTAGTGGTTTCCGGGGGGCAAGGATAGGTGGGGGCATAAGAGAGGAAGGGGGTGTGATTATAAAGGGCAAAATGAGGGGTCCTTGTGATAATAGAACTGTTCGGCACCTTGACTGTGGTGGGATAGGGGAGCCTACAACATGTGATAAAATTGTAGAGAACTAAACACACACACAAGCGTGTACAATTAAAACAGGGAAACTTAAATATCGGTGGATTATAAATGTCAGTATCTTGATTGTGATATTGTACTATCCTTTTGCAAGATGTTACCATTGGGGAAAACTTGGTAAAATGTGCATGGGATCTCTTTGTATTATTTCTTACAACTGCATGTGAATCTACAATTATCTCAAAATAAAAAGTTTAATTTTAAGAAGTGTGATACAGAACTGTAGATGCAATAATATTGCTTTATATAATATTTTTGATATAAACATACACACAAAATATTTGCAATCATTGCCTTTAGGTAGTTGTGTTGGCTTTTATGGGTGACTTCTGACTTTGTCTTTATACTTTTTAATATTTTTCAAATTTTGTACTATAAACACATACTCATTTTATTTTATAAATATAATGAATATCTTTAAACATAGCATGTTCATTTGTCATAACAATGATATCTGAGTGCCAACTCACGCAAAGATTTTATCAACTAACCCCAAAACTTTTAAATAAAGACTACTGCCAAATTAGGAATTCCCAATCCTGAGATTATACAACTCAGTTTTGGAAACAAAATACAGGACCTCACACCTGAACTCTTGTTATCAAGTTACATCATTTTTCTGGCTCCCAGTTTCCTCACCTGCAAGGTACAGGCCTTGGATCAGAGGAAACCTGAGGTCCCTTCAGCTCTTACAGTCCACAAACCACATGCTGGGAACCTTGGTCAGTCTGTTTAGAGATCATGGGTCCCAAAGCCTGAAAGTGAACCACCTTCTCTCAGACCACTGCGACCATATCCCTTGAGGAGTAGTTCAGGTTAGAGTCAGCAGAGTCCCCACTTGCACAGGGCAGAAAACCACCAAGAATGGAATTAGACTCCAACGGTAGGAATCCATTGTCTTATGAATCTATAAAATCATTCACTTTCACTTCTGGGACAGTTGAAGTCTCCTAGGTTAATAAGTAATATTGCCTTCACAAGCATCAAGTGGAGGGCAGCACAGGGGAATCCTACTTCTGTTGGCAAACTTCCTAAAATACAACTCCTTGCTCTGTGCAATCCTGCTTCCACCTTCTGCAATAGCTGGCCTACCTTCTCTTTCTCTCTCTCTCTCTCCACCCTGATACTCTGGAGAACCCTGACTAATACACCTTGCAAAAGGTTTCTTCACTTTCAAATGAATGCACTATTCCCTTATAGTTGCCTAATACAGGGAATATTGTGCAACGGTAGAAACAAATGAGGTAGATCGCTATGTACAAATAAAATGCATCTCCAACTCATACTATTGAGTGAAAGCAGCAATTTGCAGAGTGATACTCATGTAAATTTCTTTCCTCCAAAAAAAAAAAAAAAAACTAAATAAAACTATATATTCCAAGGGAAAATACTTGTAGGAATGTAAATGTTTAGCAAAGGATCTGGAAGTATTCATAGCAAACTAATAACACGTTAATTATATAAAGGTGAAAAGACCAGGGTGGGATCAAAATGTTTTCATTTTTACAATGGGCATGTGTATTAATTGAGAAATTAAAATAAATTTTATAAAGAAAATTAATCAAGAAGTTGACATACAATTTCATTTACAAGAACTGAACTTGCCAGCCCCATGGTCATGTTACTGTGGGGTGTGAGGGGGTATTTCAGAGTAGGACCTATGTTACTGTGGGGGGGGTATTTCACAGTAGGGTCTATGTTACTGTGAGGGGGTATTTCAGAGTAGGGTCTATGTTACTATGAGGGGCTATTTCAGAGTAGGGTCTATGTTACTGTGAGTGGGTATTTCAGAGTACGCCTTTGTTACTGTGAGGGGGGTATTTCAGAGTAGGGTCTATGTTACTGTGAGGGGGTATTTCAGAGTAGGGTCTATGTTACTGTGAGGGAGTATTTCAGAGTAAGATCTATGTTACTGTGAGGGGGTATTTCAGAGTAGGACCTTTGTTACTGTAAGGGGGTATTTCAGAGTAGGGTCTATGTTACTCTGAGGTGGTATTTCAGAGTAGGATCTATGTTACTTTGAGGGGGTTATTGCAGCAGCTCAGGATCTATGTTCTTATGAGGGGGTATTAAGGCAGGATCTATGCTAATGAGAGGGAGAAGTCAGGGTCAGAAAGTGATGGTAAGTGCGTGGATGTTGCCAGGGAGAACTTGATTGTATCCAAAGCTGGTGAGAGGTCATCTGGAGGTCTCAGGGTCACCAGAAGTTCATGAGCAGAGCCTTCTGCCTGGGAGTTGTGGGGAAGGTTGACTGAAGTAGACAAAAAAAATCTGCATTTTCAATAAAGAAATCAGGCTGCTTTATGTAAGGAAGCCTCTTAGTAACATCCCATCCCAAGGCTGCATTTCTTCTGGGTGCAGATCTGCTCTATATGGTGGTGGTGGTTGAGAGGTGGGGTGAGGGTAACTAGAGGAAAGGCTGGGCAGGTCTGTGTCTGAACTTGTGTGTTCTCTCAGTGCAAAGGTAAGGCTCTCCAAGACAGAGCTGCCCAGAGTCCTCCCCACCCCCTGTTCCCATGGGGTCCCAGCAATGCTGTGATGGGACTGATGGTGGGAGGTGAGGAGCAGGGCCAGGCAAGAGAAACCAGGGAGTGGGGAGAGGGGAAAGAACAGTTCCTCAGGGGTCCTCAGAGATCCTGGGTCAAAGGCTGCCTGAGAGCCAGAATGGACAGGGCCTTGACCTAGGCAGAATTTTGGAGTGAAATCATTTTATATTTATCTTGAAAAGGAGAGAACTGACTCTCACTGCATGCTTTCCATGTGACAGGTTCTTTTTTTCTTTTTTCTTCTTTAAATATATCTTTATTGATTTCAGAGAGAGGAAAGGAGAGGGAGAAAGATAGAAACATCAATGATGAGAGAGTCATTGATCGGCTGCCTCCTGCACGTCCCTTACTGGGGATCGAGCCTGCAACCCGGGCATGTGCCCTGACTGGGAATCGAACCCCGATAGCCTGGATCCTAGGTCGATGCTCAACCGCTGAGCCACGCCCGGCCGGGCCCATGTGACAGGTTCTTAATACATGTGCTACCAAATCAAATGTTCCACCAAAATCTGAAGTTGAATGTCAGGAGTGCTGCCCGCATGCCAGGTACCCTATCTGCATGCTGTAGGTTGGGCTCATTTATGGTCCTCAAAGGCATGAAGTGGACCCCGGATTGGAATCCAAATGCATGCACCCCCAAGCACATGCTGCTTGGGCTAGACCATGTGACCTCTGCTTAACCACTGCCCTGGGGAGAAGTAGTTTGGCCCAGGTCAGAGAGCATCGAGGGGGCACCTGGCCTGACTGCTGCTCCTAGTGTAAAACCAATGTAGTGGTATAGTAACCATCATGACATATTTAGGGGTGCAGGGCTTCAAGCTAAAGACACCTACACACAAGAGTATTTTCTATAGTGGGGGGAAAATGAATTTTTTTCCTAAACTGGAAGAATACCTGCTTCCTACTGTGCCAAAGGATGACAGGAGCTTTTAAAGGTCTCTTCCCTGCAACCCCTTACTCTCCATTCTCTTTTCTTCTTCCCATATTTAATACAGCATTCCCCTGTCCCTGCTTTTATGCGCCTTTCAGCTTCCATGACATCCACGTTTTCATCTTTTCCCCTGAGACCAAGCCTGTGCCCTGGACCCTTTAATTTAAGGTGTCTTCCCTAAGCCTCAGGATAACCCTGCAAGGTAGTGGCATAGCCCCGTTTGAGGGATGCTGAAACCGGGCTCAATGGCAGGTGAGTGGAACCAGTTGGGGACATCCATTTAGCTCTCTGCACGCACATACAGGCCATGTGGAGACCCTGGGGTGGCACAGGTATCTCCTCCCTGTCCCGTTCGGCCATCGCTTTAAAAGGAGCTACCACCTGGCAAGGTTAGAAGGTCAGCCCAGGGCTGCTCCTCTCACCTCACCTTCTTGCGCCCTGCGGACCCCAAGTTACATTGTTTCTTTCACTGCCCCCACTCTCATTGGCCCGCCACAGCGCATCCCCATTGGCTGCGGGTGCCGGGGACACGCTGTGATTGGCCAGTGCCCAGGGCCGAGGTGCTAGGTCTGCTTTTTAGTCTCGGCAGAAGCCGTGGTCCCCACTCTGGCTGGCGCAAGGCCCGTGGTCACTGCAATCGCTGTCACTGCTTTCAGGGCGTCACACAGCCTCCTGCATGTCCAGGGAGTGGGGACGTGGTGTGCACGGGTGCCCATCCCTCTGAGTGTGAGTATTGGCAAAACGCTGAGGTCTTCATACCCGCTTACCTCCAGAAAGGTGCACTTTGCCTTTTGGGTGCTTGTTTCCACGCGGATTGAGTCAAGTCGGTGCACCTACCTAAATAGGTGAAATTTAGGTCTGGGGCCAGACTTGAATAGAAACGTTTGTATATGCCATTGTGACGACCTATACATATTTCTGAGAATAACTGGATTTTTTTATGTTTTTACATGATCTGAGAGGTGTGCCTAGGGTTTGAATGGATCGCACTCGAATGCTTAAAAATTTCTCTGAACCTTATATGTTTTTTAAAATTTTGTCTAGAGAGTTAAAAAAAAAAAAAGTTCTAAGCGGGTACTAAGTGGTGTTTTAATAGGAAAAGTATTTGGTAAAGAAAGTATGCTTTGGTTAACTGATGAAAAGTAATAAAAATATGGTATGTAGTAGGTATTTACTACATCTGTACTGAGTTCCCTTGATTCTCACGCCTTTTAGATGCCCAAGCCTGCTTGGTTTTTTGAGTCAGAATAGGATCTGCAGGTTCTTGTCCCTGTCTAATCCCTCCCTACCCCTCTTATGTGGCAAGTGGCCAGCATCATTTCAAAAAGACTTTTCATGAGACTATAAATGCTTAGGATCCAGAGAGGTCTTTGGGGTGAGGGTGGAACTGTTATTCCCTGTCCCCCAAGGTTTTCTCTTGATCTTCGGTTTCTTGTAGCTCTTTAAACCCAGCACCTCTGCTCATCCCCAGGCTGGGCGATGTGGTCTTAGCTGTCCAGGCAACAGAACTCGTTGTGGTTTTAGTGTGGGAGAAACATCTGGGCTAGGGAGTGTTGGCGTTAATCATATATGCTCACCCTGGGAGGGACACCTTATGTGCTGGATAGATGGATCCTGACCAAGCACCTTACTGATTTGTTGGCAAAACAAGATCAAGTTAGAAACCAGTGTGGACTGGGGCTGGGAAACTTCTCGGAGGAATTGGGACTTCAACTAGGAATTGAAGGGCAAGTTGACTTGAGATAGGTAGAAACTGGAGTGGGGGCATCCTAGGTGGAAGGAAAGGCAGTGAGCCACAGAATAGAGGTTGGTGGGCTTGAAAGCAGATGTTTCTTCTGTTGGTAGTGAGAGGAAGGGGGAAAGGGAGATTCTGAGTTTTCAGTGCTATTACAGTGCAGATTTCCAGGCCCTGGGGATGGAGTCTCAGACTATAATCTCTAACTGCTCTAATTCCTTATACTTCTGGGAGCAGTGTCCTTAACACGCTTTGCATCTGTATAGTACTTTTGGGGGAAATGGTTTGTTTGTATTTTCTCCTGTTTTTAAGTAAAAGATGACGTCTTGATTTCATTTTTAGAGTTAGTTCCCCCAGTCCTAGCAAAAGAGCCAGCCTTTTAATAAGGCAGAAGTGGGCCCGGCCCTCCCCTCCCCCTTCTAGACTGACTTCTGTGGCACTTGTCCTGGGAAATCCATCCCTTCACACATATCACAGGCACTGAAGGGACAGATCCAACTGTATTCCTGCAACAAAAAGCTCTGTCTAAAAAATCTCAACTTAAGCTCTGGTCAGGCCCACAGTTATCTTTATCAATGAAGATATCTTGAAAAGAATGTTCCTGGAGGAATTCATAGCAAATCCTTCCTAACGGAGAGCAAGAGGCAGCATTTAGGAGCAGGGTATTTAAAATTGCGCAAGGTCCAGTCACGCTCAGCACCTCCTTGTCTTGATTTTCAGCTTAAAGCAGAGCGGAAGGATCTTCTCGCATCTTGCATGTGGTGCGCCCCACCCCCCACTTCGGCATCTCCCCGCTCCAGACCGGGGCAGGCGGGGTGAGGTAGAGGTCACAGCTCCCAGTTGCTGGGCAGGATGCTCTAGCGCCACCTTCCCCCCTAGCTGCCTCCAGGGGTAGCAACTAACGGGGACGTCTGCCCCCCATGGGAGAGGCAGAGGGCTGCACCCTTGTCCCGTGACTGAAACTGACCACACAGCCATCTGGATATTTCAGGAGAGTCTTTGGGTAGAAGCCTGGGAGGAAACCCAAATTATCAGCATTGGCAGTGGGGGAGTTCCAGAAGTTCCACAGCCCAATGGCCTTTGATAATAGAATTTCTAGACTTAGAGAACTTGAGATCCTGGGAGGGCCCTGGTATTTTTACCTCCATTCATTGACTTAAATTCCCTGGTGTCCAGGCACATCCATTTTTCTTAAATTTAAATAACTAAAGAGAAGCTATGTCCTTAGGTTGAGAAGGTTCTCATTTTGCCCTAAGCAGTTCAAAACCTCCACTGTTTCACTTTGCTTCCTATGAAAGACTTGCTGGCATCCGGACATTGGAGACTATAAAGGTGTGGCCTCCAGTATAACCCAGCCTCTGGCCAGATGGGCCTCTGCAGATCCTTGCTATGCTGATGGTGTGACTCCTGGTAATAAATGTTACAGGACTTTACAGGGATTGGTGGAGGCAACTACAGTGGCCCACTTGCCATCTTCCTGCCATGGTTCATGGGAAGCAAACCGATGGAAAGTACCACATTGTTGGTGGGAGATTTGCCTTCTGGCCTAAAAGGTGTTTTCAAGTCCCACGCTGCATGATTGGGTTCCCAACCTCTGGCCGATTTCCCTCCTGGAACTTAGTGGCAAAGCTTCTTCCAACTCCTTCCCCAATATTCCCTATACAGAAGAGATTCTGTTCCCAGCTGCTGCCAGCTGTGGTCCTTTGGGAGAGGTGTTGCCACCCACGTGGACGCTCAACCATGAAAGTCTCCAAATGACCTGGGGGGCATGTTGCCCACCAGATGCCTGGGCCTACCCCAGTAGCTTCAGATCCAGTGTTTTCGTGGCAGGGCTTGGGCATGTATATTTTCAACAGTCTCCCCAAGTGACTGACATACATCAAAACTGGCCGAGGTCGTGCATTGTCCCTGTGCAGCAGGACTGAGCTCAGGGGAGAATGGGCCCAGTGAAGACCTCCCATTCTAGTTCACTCTAAACCCCAGCACTGAGCACCTGCTGAAGCCCAGGGGTGATGAAGACATGGCCTCTGTGTTCAAAGAGCTGGCAGAGCAGTGGTGGGGTGAGCACCTGATGGGGAGGGGTCCATGCCTCAGGTAAGAGACCCTGGTCCCTGTCTCTTATTAAAACTGCAATGTTCTGGAAACTTCCAGGTATAAAGCAGCAGTGCCCTTCACCTGTAAGTTGAATATGAGCGGGCTTGTGTTTTTAGGAGCTAAACTTAACAAATTTTATGTCAATTGCTGTTTATTACGTACCTATTACTGATTCTATTCACTGGTTTGGGATCCTTTACTTTCTTCCTGTTTCGATCTGTCTTCCTTTTTCTTTAATATTGTATCTTTATTATCTAGGGCCCCCCAAAGCATAATATTACATTGTAGCTTTTAATGGCGACCTCTGGAGAAGGCAGCAACCCCGGTGGCAGAGCGATGCCCCGGCCCCTGGCACAGGTGCAGGAGCTCGCGCCCCGGGTAGCCCGCAGACGCCTGTCCCAGGCCCGCCACCGAGCCACCCTGACGAAACTCTTCAGTAACCTCAGGAAAGTCGTTTACCAGCAGTCTGATTTCACAGCCTCAAAGGTATGAGGACCTGAGTGTGGGGAGGAAAAGTTCTACACGTGGAGGGACTGCGGAGTGAGGTGGAGACTGGCCTGGAGATGCCACTACCCCCATTCCTACCTCTGAGGGCTGCGGCCTGCCTGGGTGGGTCAGGGATCAGCTGTGTTATGTCTGCTGCTGGCTCCATGTGCTCCATGCGGTCCATGCCCTCCTCCAAGAGGCCTCTCAGTTCCTGCAGGTGGAATCAGTTCCTCTTCTTGTGAGGCTCCACAGCCCTTTGCTTCTACCCCCTTTTTTAGAACTTACTGAATTCTAGTTTGTGCTACAAGTAGTTGTTTCCATGCTTGTGTTCCTTGTTAGAATGTCAGCACCCTGAAAGCAGGGGCTTTCTTACATGCTCTGCGTCCCCAGGCCCAGCACAGAGCTGTGTCCCCTTAGACATATATGCCTGATGAATGAATGTCACTCCAGAGAGGTATCAGTGGTTAGTATAATAAGCAGTATTTAGCAGTTCTTGTTTTTTAATAATCTTGCAGTTATCATTTTGACTTTAGTAATATTACAGGGAGGAAGGGAGGGAAGGAGAGGGGAGGGGAGGGGAGGGGAGGGGAGGGGAGGGGAGGGGAGGGGAGGGGAGGGGAGGGGAGGGGAGGGGAGGGGAGGGGAGGGGAGGGGAGGGGATGAATGCTTGGGATTCTAGTCTTGCAGAACATGAAATTCAGAGTTCAAGGTGACAGAGCATTTACGTTTTTAGATCAACTGGGGTGTATGCATTTAGTTAATTAAAATATTGTTAGGATAGCATATTTAATATTAACCAGCCAGTTGTACATTGTGGCAAGTGAGCAGAAGAAGTTAGTTGGGAGCCTTGTGCAAGCCTGGGGCTGATATTCATTCAGACGGCCTGTAAGTCACCATTTATTCCACCTTTAAGTAATGTACATTGTCCTTTGCCTTTTTTGCAGTCCTAGTAGTTTGCTGAATGCAGCTTAATTGTTTCCAAATACTTTGGTATTTCGGTGAGAACCATTCCCAGAATACAAATTAAACTTCATGCCTTCTCTGCATCAGAACAAACTTCCCACCCTTTTTATTGACAACATGAAGGACTGAAACCTTGCATCTGAGGGGGCATCACCTCAGATCCAGGAAGGTGCTCCTGTGTCCACAAAACCAGTCTGTGCAGTGGGAGGCCGGCCTCTCAGCATTGTCTGTCTCTGTCCTCAGTGGCAGGTTTTGAACAGGGCGAAGAGTCACATTCAGGAACAGGAACAAATCTTGGATAACCTGCTGAAGGTGAAAGGTAATGGGTCCTACCTGCCACCGCCACCACCCTCCCAGGGAAAGGAAGGCTGATTGGTTTTTCTATTGAAAATAGAGACATTGGGTTAAGAGAAGTGAGCGAATATTTACCGAGTGGCTGCCGTGTGCCAGGCACTGTGCTTTGGGCCAGGGGCAAGATGAGATTCACAGCCTGACCTCAGAGGTCATCGGCCTGTGCAAGCATGATGAGATCCTACTGGGTGCTGCTGAAGGTACTTGATGTCGTCTTGAGAGGCTGGAGAAGACATGGGCCAGTGTTTGTCACAACCTGGCTCCCTTCCTCGGCACTTGGTTTGGGGAAGATGGCTGCTGGGAACTTGAGTTTAATGAGCTGGTGGAAGCTGAACTCTGAAAGGGATACTTTGGATGTGTTAAGTGAGAAGGGCTTCCAAGAAGCCCTTCCCCCTCACATCTGGAAGGAGGGGTGCAACTAGGCTCTTGACTCCCTAACACTGAACCCTGGGTGGGCTCATGCTCCCCCTGGACCAGAAAGACAGGACAGACTCGACAAAGGCCAGACTTTCCCTTTTGTGACCCTTGCCTTCAACTCCCCAACAGAATCCTTCAAACTGGAAGATGGAAATGCAAACAGCTTAGAGGAGGTGAAGGAAAACTACGCCAGCATGTTCTGCAGAAACCACAGGTAAGACCCACAGCACCGGGGGACCTGGGACCTGCTGGTGTCTTATTGTTCGGCTCCCCTGCAAATCTCGTGGAGACGCTTACAGCTCAGGAGAAGGACACCTGAGAAAGAAGAGAGGCGGGGCCCTGCTCCAGGAGGGTCAGCTGGCCTGCTCCATTCTTTTAAGCATGTCTTTTGAAGAGCAGAACTTTGATGAAGTCCAACTGACTCATTTTTTATTTTATAGCTTAAAATTTTGGTTTACACCTAAGTACTTCATGTTTTTGGGTGCTAATATAAGTAGTACTTTTTAAAATTTCAATTCCCAATTGCTCATAGCTAGTATATAGAAACTATTGATTTGTGTTTACCAGCCTTGTATTCTGTAACCTTGCTAAACCCCCTTAATCATGGTCTCGTGTTGGTAGGTTCTTTGGGATCTTCTACGTATACGATCACTGTCTGCAACTAAAGACAGTTTCACTTCTCTCTTTTTAATGTGTATACCGTTTATTTCTTTTTTCCCCCTTCCTAGTCTGGCTAGAATTTCCAGTGTGATTTTGAGTAGCAGTGATAAGAGTGAATATTCTCGTCTCGTCCTTGATATTATGGATGAAACAGTCTTTTACCTTTAAGTATGATGTTAGCCATAGCTTTTCGGTAGACGGCCTTTCGAGTTGACAAAATTCCCTTCTATTCCTAGTTTGCTGAAAGTTTTTTTTGTTTTTAATATATCTTTATTGATTTCAGAGAGAGGAAAGGAGAGGGGCAGAGAGAGAGATAGAAACATCAATGATGAGCGAGTGATTGATCAGCCGCCTCCTGCACGCCCCCGACTGGGGATTGAGCCCGCACCCCGGGCATATGCCCTGACCGGGAATCGAACCCCTGATCTCCAGGATCCTAGGTCGATGACGCTCAACCGCTGAGCCACGCCCGGCCGGGCTGCTGAGAGTTTCAATCACGAATGGATGTTGAATTTTGCCAAGCGCTTTTTCTGCATCTATTGAGAGCGTAAAAGTCATAATATTTAAAAATCAAACATCGGTAAGATTTTTAGCTTGTCGCTGCGGTGAATTACACTGATGGATTTTCCATGTTTGAAACAGCTGTCTTGCATTCATAGGATGAAGCCCGCTTGGGCACGATATAGTAACACACACACGGACATATATGTGTGTTATAATATATCACACATACACATATATAAAAATACATATATAACCCGCTAAGATTGTGTCAGGAGTTTCGGTGCCCGTGTCCACGGTGGAATGAGTCTGTGGTTCTCTTGCTTCTGTTTTCTCCGCAGCTGGTTCCCAAATGAGGTTCACCCAAAAGACTCTGCCAGCTCGTGCCCCTTCGAGAAGGATGCTGAGGAGGAAGGCGAGGAGGAGGAAGAGGAGGAAGAGGAAGAAGAGGAAGAAGAGGAAGATCAGGAAGAAGAAGAGGAGGAGGAGGAGGAGGAGGAGGGGGAGGCCGCGGAGCTCCTGCAGTCCCTGGACACTCTGTCACCCGACCTCATGGAATTTGAACGGTGTGAACAGCCGAGAGAGGCCGCTCCACGCCGGCCGGAGCTCCAGGGGGGCAGGGCACAGAGGCTCCAGCTGGGGCGCGGGGGGGGGGCCCCATGCCCTCAGGTGGGACCCCGAGTCTCGGTAGGGCCTGGGGATGGGCCTGGCAGAAAAGCTCAAGGACTGGTTGTGAAGCTGCAGTTGCACAGCACATACACACTTACGTAGACTGGGTGTTTATTTGGGCTGCCTTTGGGGGGGTGTCGATGGGGATTATAAGGGCTAAAGGCGCGCCCCCCCCAACCCACAACGTCTGTTTTGGGCAGCATGATAGTCAGAACGATGAGAATGGCTGGCTCAGCCTCCCGCTGCCACTCGCTGCCCTCCGTGGACTGAGACCCTTGGCAGCCACGTTGGCTTCTGGGACACTGGCTCAGTAGATGGAGGCTCAGTCCCCCACTGAGCCTGACTCTCAGGCCTCAAATTAAAGCGGGTGTCACATCACATCTGCACATCCATGGGCTCTAAATTTTAAGCGGTTTTCCTGTGGGGTGAGAGCTGAGCCAGCCTCGCCTCTCATCTTCTATAATGCTTCCCCGGGGGCACCGGGAGGACATGAGGAAGGGCCCTGAAGCAGAAACCTGTCATTCATGGCCCCTGAGATGGCTTCTGCTCTCCAAGGGTCAGGGGCATGCAGGGACTCGTAATGCTAAGCCCCTGGTACAGCACAGAGAGGCGACCACACACGGAATCCCGAGGAGACGGCCGGGACAGGGCCCTTGGTCTCGAGCGTCAGGTCTGCCAGATGGTGTTGTTTTCTGTTCCAGATACCTCAACTTCTACAAGCAGACAATGGACCTTCTGACCAGGAACAAGATTGTCTCCTCACAGGAGGCGACGCTCCCCGTAGTCTCCGCGGCCATCTCCCACCTGTGGCAGACCCTCTCCGAGGAGAAGGCCAGTCTCCTGCAGGCCTTGGCGCAGAAGCACAGCGGCCTCTCGGGCCTCGAGGGGGCCACCCAGCAGCCAGCCTGTGTCGAGGACAGCATGAAGGACAGTGGAGTCGAAAGCCAAGGGGCCAGCTTCTCGCTTGAGTCCACCCCCCCGGAGGAGGTGAGCGACCCCTGTGGGGTGGGGTAGAGGGGTGTCACCCTAGGCAGGGAGATGCCAGGGATCTGTTCAGGGTCACTTAGCAACTGTGAGGTGCTGTTTGGATTCTGGCTCATGTGGTCAGTTTCTGATTTTCCTGACATCATCTCCACAACCACAGAACAGCATTTCTTATTCTCCGGGTAGTTTCCTGGCCTTTCCATGGGGATTATAGAGGAGAAGCCTTAGAAGGTTGCATCAGCTGGGATTCTTTATCTGCAAGTTACTGGCTCATTAAACCCTGCAGGAGTGGACTACTCACACCCGGAGAGGTTCCAAGGCAGGGCAGGGTCTAGTCGGTGTCTCAGCGATGTTCTTCTCTTCTCTGCTCTGCTTCATCTAAGGCTGGTTTCTCACCTTTTCTGTCCTCACTTTCCCTGACCCATGGGACTGTGGATGGCAGCTGGTAGCAGTCGAGCTGTCACTCCTCCTCCTCTATAGAAAATTAAAGAGAGAAAGATGTCATGTGGCTCTTTCTCAAGGATCAAGGAAGAACTTTTCCAGAAATTCCCACCAAACCTCTCCTCCTCTCTCATTGGTAAGACTTGGCTAGATTGGCAGATCACTGGGCCAATGACCTGCATAATCAAGATAGGACTACATTTGGACCAGTCAGGCCCAGTCCCTGAGAGGACGTCAGTTCCTACCCCAAAGAGCATTGCTGCTACTGAGTGAAGTTGGCTTTGCCCAACTCAGGGCTGGGTGACAAGGTGAGCAGGACAAAGAGAAGTTATGTCCAAGGTAGGGACAGAACCACAGTTACTGTGGCTTCTAAATTAGTGGCAATGAAACCTCTGTAGCTTCTGGTCCATCTTGAGAGGTTCTGCTGTGGAACATTTGTGTTCGGGGCTAGGCCCTGTACTCAAAGGGCCGTGGAGCCTGGCTGTGCCCCTCCCACACTGGCTTGTGAGGGGTTTGCCTGGTGAGGACAGTGTGTGGCCTGCAACTTCAGTGGGCAGATTGGTGGAGGGCAGATTGGTGGAGGGCAGGAATTTAGGTGTTCTTACCCCAGGCCTCTGGGGGAGGAACACCGAGACCATGGGCTTCTAGGCTGATGGACACTGGAGCTTGGTGGCCCCTTTCCAGATCCTGTTTGGGATGACCAAAGGGACATTTAAAAAAAGGACACCAGAAAATGTCTAGAAAACCAGGAGGGGGCCATCTACATGGCCAGAGTCCCAAGGGGTTCAAGTTCAAGGGAAGCACATTGTCAGGGAACAGGAAGGACAGACACAGTTCAGAGCCAGAGAACTTGGCCTTCTGTCCTGGGAGCTGCCTGTGTGAGCAGTGCCGATAAAACACAGCCAGCCAGTGAAACTTTTAATGTGGGAAGGTTCCATGCAATAGTTCATCTAAACTTCAGATTTAACGAAGCATCCCGTATATTCTTTGCTAAATCTGGCCATCTTATGTGTATATCAGGTCCCTGTGGAATATTTAATATTCTTCAGCAAATTAAGGCAAAGCAGGACCAAAAACTGTCTAAATAGCATGATGCCAAAACGGGATATGTGATGTAATACACCCAGGGAAAGGATGGAGGGAAATCAATTAGTATGTCAACAATGGACCTCTCCAGGGGGGATTCTCAGTGATTTTTATTTTTTCTATCTGTTTCTATTTTCCAAAGTTTCCATGATAAACAAGTATTTCTTTTATAAAGCAGATAATATTCAATAACAGCTCACGTGTTTCAGCCATTATTATGTGCTGGTGCCTCACACACCTCATCTTATTTAATCCTTGCAACAATCCTATGAGTAGGCACTGTTGTGATTCCCATTTATAGAGGAGGACTTGAGAGATTAAGTCACATGTCCAAGGTCACACAGCTGACTTAGTGGCAGGGCTGGGATAGGTTCTCCTGCAGCCTAACTCCAGAGCCCCCTTGACCTCTATGTTCAGCTGCCCTGGCATGAAACTGACCGACTGTCAACCCTGGGCTCAAATAGGCTCTCCACCTGGGGAGGGGTAGAGGGGCCCTTCTTCAGACAAACTGAGGCTCAGCTCTGGCTGTTGCATCTCACGCCTAAGCTCTGTCTTCTTTAGAAAGAGGAAACCACAGTCCCCAGCACTTCCCTCTGGGGTTGGCAGTTGGTTCTGGGCAGGCAAGAGCTTAATATTCACCCCCTGGGGAGGTCACCAAGCAGAGACCTTGGGATTGGTCCCAGCTTTAACAAGCCCGCCCCTCAGGGGTGAGGGGTAAAGAGAGACAGCCTTCCTGCTCATCTCTCACCGCGGCCCAGGGCAAAAGGCAAACTGCAGTTATGTCTGACACACAAAGCTCTGTGCTTTCTTTCAGCTCCTTTTTGAAGATGCCTTCGATGTGGCATGTTTCCTGGACAAAAGTGAGGCTCCAAGTATATCCAGCCCCAGGTGAGGACAGGGTGTGAGATGCTGTGTGTGTGTGTGTGTAGGTGTAGGTGTGCGTACATGTGTGTACATATGTGTATGTACATGTGTGTGCATATGTGTACATGCACACGTGCAGGTGTAGATGTGTGTATACATGCATGCACATGTGAGCGTGCATGTATGCATGTGCACGTGTGTGTACATGCATGTGTGGGTTCATGCATATGTGTGTACGTGTGTACATGTGTGTGTATGTGTACCCGTGCTGGGATATTTGGGAGCCTCCCCCCTGCAGCCTCTCAGAGAGGTGCATAATTCAGTGGAAATTCTTGGAGACCCACTTTTACCTGTGACTCAAAGCGGCTGGTCCTAGGATTGTGCCATTGCCCTGGGGATGGTATTGTCTGGGGTTCTTCCAAGCAGAACATTCTTCTATCCTGGCCCAGGGTTGAGACACAACAGGTTATCAACTCCAGGCTGTTCACGTTGCACTGCCTTCCTAGGGTGAGGTGAGGTGGCTTTGGGCAGGTTACAGCAATCGGTCTGGTCTGGGAGGTGGGCAGGGAGTCTGGGGTATGGAGAGCCTGGGCCAACATGGAAACAGGCCCGTACTCAGAGCTTAGGAGACTCTCTGAGCTGTACAAGGGGGAAGCTGCTTGTCACTTGGTGTCAGTGGATATGAGAGGAGGGGAGGGTGGGACCGCTGACCCCATGGATCTGGGGAGATTTGAAAACAAACAGCAGCTTGACTAAGCCTGATCCGTCGGGGCCTTTTTTCAGAGAGAGCTAGTGTAGGACTGAAATTCCTTTGCTACTTTGAAAAGCTGTGGTTTTATAGCCTGAGGTGCAGGCCTTTCAGACACCTGTGCTGTGTCGTGGCTAAAAGACACCTGAACATTTAATTTTTCTGCCTTGGGAGTAAGGGTGACATTCATGTCCTCGTGATTCCAATGCATATCTCCATTCCCCCCTGAGGCCATACAACCGCTGTCCCTGGTAACTCAGCCACAAATCAGAACTTGTCCTTCCCCTCACCTGCTCCACCCTGGCCTAGACAGCCCTGTCCAAAACCTGCCCAGCGTGGTTTTATGGGACGACTCCAGCTCTTCTCGGCCCTGTGTGGACTTGAACTTGGCTGGAACTGGCAGCAGGTAGACATTCCGAATTCTGAGCTGGGCTCAGGCTGTGAAGACGACTTTGCCAAGAAGTTACCGAAGTATGAAGTGTACTTGGCAGCAATATTTGTAATTTCTTACCCTGCTGGTGAAACAAAAAAACAACCTGTTAAAAAAATCTTTTTTCTATATTCCCTAGAAAAGGCGGGGCCTGCTGGGGGATGTTTTGAGGTCAAAATGCCAGCTGTCCTGGGTGACTCACAGCTTCTTTGCTCTGTGGTCCTGGTTGTTGTCTTCCCAGGAAGGCAGCGGGAAAGGAGTCTGCAAAACAGAGGTCTTTTCTCTGCATTCATGTCCCCTGTGAGCCTACTGGATGGAGGCGTCTGAAGAGACTGAACTCAAGTGTGAGGTGTGCCCACTGGTGGACCAGAGCCACAGGGCATCACTGTGAGGTTGACTGTCAGGGACAGAGGACATCTGACCCCCCTGTTCCAGAGGCCATAGCTCAGGGCACTAAATTAGGACACAGGAGCCAGTGCCCCTTTCGTCTCACTTTCCCAGTGGGTTTCAGACGTGACATGGAGCTGAGGCGACACTAACTTTCCAAGAAGGGCTCCTGGCTCTCCGAGGATTCAGCGGGTGTTTAAAAGTGCTTGGTTCGAGCCATAATCCAAGTTTTTTAGGGGGTACAAGCAGAGGTCAAAGAGCAGAATTCTAAACCTTTGCCATTTCTCTTCCTCTCTGTCGTCAGTTCCATGTTTGCCAGCTGCAACCCTGAGAACCCAGAAGAGAAGTTTCAGCTCTATACGCAGATCGTTGACTTCTTTAAAGGCCTTTGCTGTGTTAACACTCAGGTGAAACAGGTAGGACTGAGCACAGTGTGAGACCTCTGTACTCCCTGCTCAGGGTCCAGAAAGGGCCCTTGAGGGGAACCCTAGCTGGACCTCACCCGGATCACACCACAAGGCCACTGGTGGGGACATTCTTTCATTTTCTCTGGCCTGCTCCATGGATGCTCAACTTCAGTCTAATGCAGTCTGTGGCATGGGAGACATTTGGGGAAGCTTGGGGAAGAGAGAGGGATGCTCTCAGGGCAGACCTTGAAGTAGCGACTAGGGCCCAGGGCCCGGCTCTTCACAGGCATCCTGAAATATCCTGTGACCCCTTCACACCTTGCCAAGAGGCTGAGCTGTTCCCCCATCTCCTGAGACCCTGGGGTAATATTTACTGTCAGCTTTGGGAGGTTATTAAATTCTGGCTGTGCAGCTTATGATGACATAAGTAGCAAAGGTCTTGGTTAGGAGGTACATTTCGAAGCTTCATAGCCATAGCTTTTCTCTACTAGTTTGGCAAGAATACAATTGTTTATTTTAAAAGGTAAGCGGTAGTAATGAGAATGTTCATCTAAAAATAATCAGGACAGCTTCCAATAGGCTAAGCAAAACCCTGGCCCTTTCTTCCTGAGTATTCATGGGGACCCAGTAATGGGACAATCTTTGCTTTCCCTGCTTCCTTTCTGCACACAGGGCAGAAAGGAAAGAACAAGCAGAGGTTGGAGTATCCACAGAAAGCAGAGGACGAACTTGAATCACCTTGAGAGCTTCTTAGAAATGCAGGTTCCTGGTGCCCCAAGATTCTCACTCAGTGTTTCAAGATACGGGTCCACAGGGATCTGTATTTTAAACAAGTTGTCCCAGAGGTTCTGGTGCAGGAGGCCTGGGGCTTTCATAGCTGCTGGTGTAAAGAGGGAAATTCCATTCTCTCCCCATCCATCTCCCTGTCAGCTTTGTGGAGGTGACCGAATGACCCTTAATTAGCTGTAACAAATTAGCACTAACTTAATGGTGTACAACTCGCTCGTAGTTCTGGAGGCGAGAAGGCCAAATGAAGGTGGTGGCAGGCCGTGCTGTCTCTGGAAGCTGTAGGGAAGAGCCTGTCTTGCCTTTTCCTAGCTTCTGGTGGCCCCGCAGCCCTTAGCACTTCTTGGCTGGCAGCTCATCACTTAAGTCGCAGCCCCTGTCTTCACAAGGCTGTCTTCTGTGTCTCTCTATCCCTCTCATCTTCTTATAAGAACGTGTCATTTGGATTGAGGGCCATCCCAAATCCAGGATGAGTTCGTCTCAAGATCTTTAATTATATCTGCAAAGACCCTATTTCCAAATAAGGTTCCAGGTGGACATGAATTGGGGGGACACTGTTCAACACACTGCAGCACCCCAATTCCTGCAGTCACTCTTCACAGCCTGTTGCTTTTGCAAATCTGCAGCTTAACATGCCTCAGACTCCATTTTCAGGGGCTTAAGGAACTAGAACATTTTAACACTATTCAAGCACTTTGTGTGACAGACTTGAGTGTGTGATTCCTCCAGGATGCTTGGCCTCCTGGAGCCCCCTACCCTCTGACTCCCTCCTTCCTCAACCTTTACAGTTGTCTTCACCCCAAACAAGGGGCCCCGGGTGATCATCCTTTCACCACCAGATCCCCCTCGGATACGCAGGCTCCCCGTACGCCTCCCCACATCAGTAGAGCACAGTCTCCAGAGCTGGAAAGACTTCATCTGCAGACTTATTCCCCAATCTGTCACCCTTGGGACCAGGTCCTACATTCATGAAATGGTTGACTGGAATGCTTCTCAAGGCCCAAGGGGATCATCCCCAAACCAGCAGGACTAACAAACTTCAGGGGTCATTTCCTGCTGGGCTGGGGAAAGACAGGAAGTGCAAAAGCCCCTAAACATACTTTTAGGGGGAGAAGCAATGGGGACTCAGAGAGGTTGGCTGGGGTCATCATAAAGGGAATGAGAAACCCTTGCTAAACTAACATAGTGCTGTTTCTTGAAAAAAATGATCTCTTAATAGCTAACCCATGTTCAAAATTGAAGTTACCAAAAGATATACAAAGAAAACAGTCTCTTTCCTACTAGCACCCCTTGGTTACCACCCATTCTTTCCCCCAAAGGCAACTACCATCCCCAGTTTCTTGAACAGCCATCCAATATTTATGAATTCTTTCAAACACAAATGGTAGTCTACTGTGCACATTGCTTTGTATCTGGTGCTTTTAAAAAAAACATGTTTATTGATTTTTTAGAGAGGGAGGAAGGGAGAGGGAGAAAGAGAAACATCGATGTGAAAGTGGAACATCAAACATTGATCAGCTGCCTCCTACACTACCCCCACCGGGGATCGAGCCCGCAACCCAAGCATGTGTCCTGACTGGGCATCAAACCAGCAACCTTCTGGTACATGGGACAACACCCAGCCATCTGAGCCACACCAGCCAGGGCATATCTTGCCCTTTTTAATTAGTAGAGACTGATTGTATTCCTTTTTCTGAAACAGCTGCCTGGTGTTCCATTGGTAGATGTTTCACGGTGTAATTCACTGTCCTCTATTGACAGACATTTGAATAAAGCTTTAAGACTTACCCTGTCTCTCTTCTGGGATCCTGGAAATCCCCAGGATAGGAAAGAAGTCAGTTCTGAGGTATCCAGGAAGGGCCTTTTTGGCGACCATAGAGCTAAATGGAAATGGACCGTTCCCCCCAACTGCCCTTACTCTCTGGCCACAAGCTGGAGGTGAAGATGCAGCCGAAAAGATGTGGGCTAGAGACTGAGGGAGTGGGGCACGCCTGAGCTGGTGCAGTCTCCCCATCTGCCCGGGCCAGGAATCCTTAAATAAATATCAATTCTCTTCCACGTGTGTTGCAGGAAGCAGACCTCCCCATGGACGATGAGATGATGATGTTGCAGTGCATGGAGACCTTTGACGATGAAGATTTGTAATGCAGAAGGGCTGGAAGGGGAGGCAATGAAACAGTTTCCAAGTTTGAATGCCGGCAGCGAAGGCTGCATGTGCCTCAGCCTTCTGGGATATTTTGGATGGACTGTCCCAGAAGCATTTTGATGGTTTTAGTTTCTGATTATTATAAATTATTAAGAGCAGCATGGCTCCGTGTTGGTCTTTCAGGGTTGTTTGGGATAAGGGGCTGGACTGCAGGGCACACACTTGCTCCCCATGTGCTCCTCTTTGGGGGTGGGATGTACCGGTTGCAGCTGAGGCTCAGCCCATAGGCCTTCTAAGAAAAGGTCTGGCAGGACCTATCTCTGCAGGTGCCAAGATACCAGGTACTTCCAGTGCACTCTGGGTTCAGGTTGTTGTTCTGGTGGGTTCTGGAGAGTTCTGGAGACCACCCACTCATCCTGCATGCTCTGGGAGCCCAGGAACAGTGCTGACCCCACGTGCCACAAGACATTGGCTTAGAAACGAACTACGCCTGCTTCTTCTATTAATAAAGACCCTTGAATGGAGGGGAAGGGCCTGGAGGGGCCAGCAGGGCCACTTGCTTCTTTGGGAAGAGACTTTTTCTTTCAACCAGCAGCCCCATCTGTCCCCTGCCCCAGCCCAGGCCTCTTCCTCCCAAGGCATCAACATACTGCTAAGAACATGTGGACTGAGGGAGTTTCTGTGGGGACATCAGGCTACGCTGGTCTACACTAGAGACAGGAGGGTTGGAGCCCCATGGAAGGATGCAGCTTGAGGCCAGGCTTCAATGACTAAGTGACTAAGCATGCTTGTCATGGTCTTCACCTAATGCGTATTTGGCTGCCAGTGTATGGGACGCAGGAGGTGCTCAGGAGGGTGTGGTCCCCACCCATGCCTGCATGGGGAGATCAGCACATTCTGGGTTGTGGTGGTGGTGGAGAGGACTTGGGGACGTGCATCTGAAGAGATGGCCTCACATCCTGGTCTCTGTGGCACCCTTCAGGTGCCCTCCTGAGGAATCCTGGGAGCAGAGTGTGAGCTGGCTCACTCCTACCTCCCCTTTCCCACCACGTTCTGGTCTGGGCCAGAAGGGGAGGGACTGGAAGCCGGAGGAAGTGCAGAACTTAGTGCCAATCCCACAGGGGAGGCCATAGATCTCCAAGACCTTCGAAGTCTCCTCTGACTCCTGGATTTCATTCCATGCCAGGAGGCCTCTCTCCTCCAGACTTCCTGAGAGGAGACAGTGAGCAGTCAAGCCTGGGCCCAGATAGAGTGGACGAAGGAGGGCTGGAGGGAGCTTCTGGATCCCCCTGCGGGCACTCATGAGGGCTCCTACCTGCAAACAGAGCTGCCAAGCCCATATCAGGAATCACTCGGCTCAGCCCAGATCCTCAGGCAATCCCTGAGCTCCCCCTGTGGGGCTGACACTGTGCAGAGCTCTGGGGTAAGACCCTCTATGAACCACCACCCTTTCGTTAGGGGCCGGCCTTTCCGCATGTTAACGTCTCTGGAATGCAGACACATTTTACACTTGGAGGGGAAAACAAATGTGGAAAATACCCAAAGCAGGTGCTAGAGCAGAGGTCCTTGTAAGAGGCTGCGGGAGGGTCAAGAAGGGAGCGTGGAAAGCCATCAGGGATGGCAGCTCTGTGTTCTCCACCTTCCACACCCTCAGCCCCCAGAGGCTCCATTTGCTCATCAATGCACTTATTACCCTGTATTGCAATGCTCTGCTTTCTCGACTCTCTCCCTCATTAGCCTGGGGGTTCCTGGAAGGCAGGGGGCATGTCTTTCTGCTCTTTGTATTTTCAGTACAGGCCTCCCTCAAAGACACTGCACACTCAGTTCCAGACGACCGGAACAAGGCGAGTATCGTAATAAAGTGAGTCGTAATCTTTGTGCTGGCGGAGTTTCTTAAAAACACACAGTATCTGTGAAGCACAGTAAAGTGAATGGCAATAAAACAGGGTATGCCTGTACATAGCACCTGGAACACAAGTGCTCAAGGAGTTTTTATTGAAAATTGAGTGAATGAATGAATGAATGAATGAATGAATGAATGAATGAATGAATACCTGTATTCTCTCCCTCACCAACTAGACTCCGGCTCTAAGAGAGCCGGGGTTGTGTCTTTTTCTTTTTGCTTACGGTATATTTTTCACCTAAGGCTCTGTTATGGGCTGAATTCTGCCCCCCAAAAAACTGTATGTTGAAGCTCTTATCCCTGTACCTTGTGATGTGACTGTATTTGGAGATAGGAGCTTTAAAGAGATGACTAAATTAAAGAGGATGGCTTTAGGGTGGGCCCTAATCTAATCTGACAGGTATCTTTATAAGAAGAGGAGACTAGGACACATAGAGAGACACCTGGGATGCACACCCACAGAGGAAAGGGCAAGTGAGGACACAGCCAGAAGGCAGCTGTCTGCAAGCCTAGGAGAGAGGCCCCAGGAGAAACCAACCCTGCCAACACCTTGATCTCGGATTTCTGGACTCCAGGCTGTGAGAAAATACATTTTAGTTGTTTAAGCCCCCAGACTGTGGTATTTTGTGATGACACCCCTAGAAAGCTAATATAGACCCATACGCCCCACCCAGACCCAAGGCCCAGGCAGACTGTGGCCAGCCTGCCCTGGCAATCAGTGCTGGAGAAACAAGGTGAGTGGTCCACATGCTGACCGTCTACCAAAACTGCCAGCTGACAGAGTGAAGGTGAGCCCTACCTGGGATGGTGTTATCTAGTAGAAAGCCCAAAAATCCACCGACAAACATGCCTGTGGTCAGCAGCACCTGGATGACCTGGTCCAGTTGTAGAATCCCTAGAATGGAGATAAAAGTGACAAGGAAGCCCTGGCCAGGTAGCTCAGTTGGTTAGAGCATCATCCTAATATGCCAAGGTTGTGGGTTCGATCCCTGGCCAGGGCACATAGAAGAATCAACCAATGAATGCATAAATACATGGAACAATAAATCTCTCTCTCTCTCAAAATCAATCAATTTTTTTTTTTTTAAAACTAACAAGGAATTCCCAGGGATCAGGGGCCCCACTGGCTCTGTTCCTGGAGTGGTCATGGTCCAGAGGATGCAGAATCACCTGTCTGGAGCCTCCCTGGGTTCTTGTTCACCCAGTTGGGAATGACGAGCCCACAGTAGATGGAGAAGCCAAAGACAAAGAGGTTCCTGGACGAGTTCATGTCCACGTACTGTGGGAGAGAGCCCCCCCCCCAGCAGCCCAGAGACATCAGCACCTTTGCTGCACACCCATCTAACATCCCTCCAAATGCCCCTCCCCTCCCACCACCGCCAGGGGTTTGGGAGGAAGCTAAACTCAGAGCAACGCATCCTCAGCAGACAAGCCGACCCCGATTCCCACTTGACCTTGCAAACTGAGTGGTTTAGATAATCCAATTCAAACTGCTACAATTTCTGGTTTTGGGTGCTTCTAGCTATTTCTTTCTTCCACTGGGGGCCCAATGTGGTTCCTGGGACCAAGGATCCCTTCTCCTCCCCTTCCCCAGCCCTGTTCCATTCATCTCAAACCCCGTGGGCTCCTCCCAAGACATGAAATGCTGCTGCTTTCCCAAGGGCACCTGGCTCACCTGCAGATTGGAGATCCCCACAGCAGTGATGACCCCGAACATCACGAGGAACATGCCTCCGATCACGGGGGTTGGGATGGTGGCAAACGCAGCCCCGATCTTCCCAAATATGCCCATCAGGAGCAGCACAAAGCCTGCGGTGACAATCACAATCCTGCTCCCCACCTGAGGCATTCGGGGAGACCGAAACGAAGAGCTCAGCCAGCCAGGCCACCCTGCTCCTAGGGCACCTCAAACAACACTCAGGAGGACTCATAGAAGCAGCCCCGCCTAACCCCAAAGTGACCCCCCTCTGCTTCCACGTGTCTTCTACGATTGCCAGGATAGACTCTCTGCCTGTGGAATGGCCAGAACCAAGAAGGGCAAGTACTGTAAGCGAAATGATAGCCCCTTGAAGATGTCATGTCCTAATCCCCAAACCTGCAAATATGTTACCTTGCATGGCAAAAGGAACTTTCCAGATGTGATGAAGTTGAGGGTTTTGAGATTGAAGAGTCTCCTAAGTTATCCAGGTAGGCCTGATCTAATTACATGAATCCTTATAAGCAGAGGACCTTTCCTGGCTGTTCTTGGAGGATATGTGACTATGGGAGAGAGGCGGAGAAATGGGGCATTGCTGGCTTGGACAACGAAGGATGGGAACCATAGCCAAGGAATTGAGTGGCCTCCAGATGATGGAAAAGGCAAGGAAATGGACTCTCCTCTGGAGCCTCCAGAAAGGAATATAGCCCTGCCAATACCTTTATTTAGCCCCATGAGACCCATATCAGGCTTCTGACCTCCAGATCGGTAAAATAATAAATTTGGGTTGTTTGAAGTCACTAAGTTTGTGCTCATTTGTTACAGCAGAAATAGGTGACTAATACATTCAGTGGCAGATTTAGGTACCCCACCTGCCCCCAGGAGCCACCATCAGCAGGCTTACCTTGGTGATACCCAGCGCCCCAACATTCTCGCTGTAGGAGGTGGTGCCATTCCCTGTCCCCCAGGCACCTGCCAGCAGACAGCCAAGGCCCTCAATGCCAATGCCACGGTTGATGGCATGCTTCGGAGGGGGTGGGGCCCCCACCAGCCGGGCACAGGCATAATAATCGCCTACTGATTCCACCATTGAGGAGATCACCCCGGCGATGATCCCAAAGACGCCAGCCAGGCTGATGGTGGGGAAGCCCCACTGTCCTGAAAATGCAATGCAGAAGGAATATTAATCCAGAAGATAACAGGCTGCTGAACCCCAAATAATGTCTTTGCCAGAGGAGTCTCCGGAAAGCTTTAGAGACCGGGCAGCATGCCTTCAACCCCACAACTGTCCAGAAACTTTGGCTCAGACTCCTGCCCTACTATTCCTCCCTTGGGGTGGGTCAGATGTCCTGACCTTGAGGTCACCGTGCACAAAAAGGGCCAGCAACAGAGTGTCTTCCAGAAAGACCCGGAAGCCTTTGGAAGATGAGATTCTTACTCAGGGAGACCCCAGCTCCACAGTCCGCAGGTCAGGGCAGCCCTCCCTGGAACCTGGTTATTTATACACCCTGAGCCAAGAATTGAGGGGAAAGGAGACCAGAAGTGGCCTAAGGGATGGCCTTGAACTTGTCTCAGAAATGTTCTCATTCAGTCCCGGGCCTCCCTTGTGTGGGATTTACCGAATCCAGGAGGAGACCCAAAGGTCTGGCTAGGAGGTGGGGACCTCTCTGCCCTCTCCCCACTCCCAGGTTCACGAGCTCTGGGCAACAAGGAGGGGGGATGAGAGATGTAGGCCAGCTCAGAGGTTCGTCTGAGAGTGGGAGCCTCTTGTCTAGCAGTAAAATATGAGTTGTTTGAATCCATTAAATTTGTGTTAATTTGTCACAGAAGAAATAGGAGACTAATATTGAGTGACAGATTTAGGTACCCACCTGCCCCCAGGAGCGACCATCAGCAGCCTTACCCTGGTGGTACCCAGTGCCCGGACATTCTTGCCATAGGAAGGGGTACCATTCTCTGTCCCCATGGGATTCTTAGGACAACCCAGGGGTCTCCTTCTCTTAGGGGTCTGATATCGTGCCTGTCCCTCATTGTCAGATGGAGGAAAGCCTTCCTCCAGCCGTATTCAACTCTGAATCCCATGCCCTGGGCCCCACGGGCAGTCCTGGGAAACGTGTCCCAGGCCAGAATGGTCCCCATCTTCTCATTACCTGGGTAAGGGAAGCGAAACCAAGGGGCCTGGCTCAGGATGTTCCCTTTGGTGTCAGTGCGGGCTAGGTACCCATAGGCTGTGGGGGCCGAGGGGAGCGTGTCGGTCTCTGTGAGCACGAAGCACAGCAACCATGAGATGCAGAGGGCCAGCAGCACCTGCAGGGGAAGCCACCCTTCAGCACTGGGCCTGCCCTGCCCACCAGGGCCAACCCCTCCCAAAGGGGCCCTTCCAGGGACAACAGGAATCTGGTGTGTTGTGGATAATTAGCACATTAAAGGAACGTAGAATTTAAATGATGGGGAGTCCTTGCGTCAAATAGAGGTAGGCTGTCTAGTAGAATGGGCACTTATTACACAGTCTGTCTCTCTTTCTACTGTTTGTCGGTCACATGGTCTTTGGTCAAATTCTCAGCCTCAGTTTCCTCATCTGTGCAATGGAATCACAGTCACTGCTCTGTAGAGCCTGAAGCAGGAGTTCTTACAGCTGGGTCCTCAGATATTTGATTTTTCATCTCTGGTGGCTGAACCCCAGAAAACTGTATTTTTGGCCATGTCGCCAAGTAATTCGCATGGCCACTGAAGTTCAGAGCCCTGGCCCACGTGGTGCTGAAGATAATGAGATCATTATATGGAAGTATCTTCCTACAGTGGGAAATGGAGCTCACAGGCAAGTAGCCCTGAAAACGTGTGTCCGGCAGCTACACATTCAGCAGAGAAGGCTCTGAAAAGGGAGGGACCACCGTCATCACGGGGCACCTGAATTACCCATGAGCCACTGAGAAAGAACCTGAGCTGAGAATCTTGGCCCTTAGTTCTACATGATCAGCCGTGAGCCTGGCTGTCTCCCCAGTGTCTCGCTACGAGGATGGCCCGGGAAAATGAGAAGGCTGTCCCTCGCTGGGGCCCAGAGCAGCGACCTTGGGCAGGAGTCTCTGCTCCTGGGAGAGAAGCACTGAAGGAAGACCTGGGGCGGCATTGCCCCAACGGCCAGGGAGTGTTCCCACAGACCACAGGTGAGTCAAGGAAGGTCACGGAGGGGAGGCCCCTGCAGACGGGGGAGCCTTCGATTTGGGGGCCATCCGGGAGTGCAAGACGCTGCCCCTCAGTCTCGAGGTGAGTGAACTAAGAATGGCAGAGGGCAGGGAGCGCTTCTTACGGGGAAGACCTGAAACAGGTAGAACTCAGAGGTGTGACACTTCTTTCGTCCGTAAATGGGCACAGGCACCGCGATGTTTTTCAGGTATTGAGAAAACAGCACGATGAGAAAGATGGTCCTGAAACAGAAACATGCCACACCCATCCTGGCAAGCCGGGCCGTCCTGAGCGAGCGTCCAGGGTGCTGAGCCACCACGGGGGCAGCGGCCACCCCGGGAGGGTCCCATCTAGCCCTGCTCTGCGGTGCAGACCGCGTCCTGAGGTTCCCCTTCAGAAGCTGCTGGTGGCTGAAGAGGAACAGTGTGAGTGTGAGTGTGTGTGTGGGGGGGGGGCTGGCATCCCTTGAGGGTGGCAGCTGAACAGATCCAGCGGTTGGAGCCAGTGAGGCCAGGGTCTGAGATCATCTTCTCTCCCAAGTTATTCTGTAGGTCTTTGTGGTCAGACCACAATGAGCAGAGTGAAAGATAATGCCCAGTGTCATCCTCAAGTCGCTTCAAAGCTCTGTATAAATGCTAGAGGCCTTTTTTCCCCAGGAAGCCTTCCCGATGCCCCCATCTGGCTATCACCACCCCTCCCCTGAACGTGCACGACATTCTAACTCTCATCCCTATCTCCCGGTGTCACAGTCCTCTCTCTCCGACACTGCGCTATGAGGCCATGTCTTTGTACCCTTCCCAGGTGCCAGAGGTCTACAAGCATTTGCTCAATGAAAACCTGTAGTCTGGGGACTAATCGAATCCACTTACCGTGAGCCCTCCGCTAAGGACTCTTCTGCACTGCCTGTGGTTACCCCATCGTCTGCGTGGACTGGTGACACAATTCATAGCAGCAATAATAAATTACAAGTAGCGATTTCACTGCTTTTCAAGGCATCATAATGTTCTTGAAAGTATTTGTAAACCAGAGAGTCGGGCAATATCCAGGACTCTTAGTATTCTTACTGGGTGATCTTCCACCAAAGAGAACCCAGGTGGCTCTCCCTCCCCGGAGAGGACTTACATGGCAGAGATCCCCCAGTGGACCCCAGCGTCATTGCCCGCAGAATCGAAGAGAGGCAGGGCCACCAGGGAGATGGTCGGAGCAATGGTCAAGGGGCCAATGAAGCGCATGAGGTAGCCTATGAGTCCCGAGAAGCCCACGAGCATCTGGAAACAGGAGGCGACCATGATGACGCCCTGCAACTGAAAACAGGGCAGGTCAGGCATCTCGAAGCTCTGCCCAGGCCAGGCCACCTCTAAATCTAGTCACCCCTGGGTGCTACCTTCAGAGGCAGGGCAGGGGCAAAGCTGGACCCCCAAAGGAACTAAGGGAGGGAGAACTCTGGTCTCACTCCTCTCTCTAGTTCTCGACTAACTGTTGGACATTTTCACTTAATATGAACCTTCTCGGGAAGTAGCCTTCACAAGTGTTCATTGATCACAGTGATGATGATGATAACTCAGTGCTAACATCACTCAGTAAGGTGCCAAACATCTTTTTTGCTTTATTTTTTTCTGCTTTCCTATTTTTTTATTGCAGGTCTTGGCAACTTTCTCCCATAAAGGACCAGATAGGGAAGATTTTCGTCTTTGCAGGCCACATGTGCTCTGTCGAAACTCTTCCAGGCAGCGTGCGAACGAACGAGCCCAGCTGTGTTCCAGTAAAACCTCACTCACAGGCTCTGAAGTCTGAATTTCACATAACTTGGACATGTCATGAAATAGCATTCTTCATTTTTTTTCCAGTCCCTTAAATTATTAAGCCATTTTTAGCTTGTGGGCGATACAAAAAAACAGGGAACAAGCCAGATTTGGCTGGTGCCCTGTAGTTTGTCAACCACTGGTCCATTGGACTGATTAGGTTCCCTTCACTGCTCCTTTTTCAATTGACTAGTCTGGGTGTTCTACGTCCTGTTTTACCCCTGATAACTTTCCTTGCTTTAAGCAGGCTCTTTCTGCAAGTAATCTAGTGACTCTGGCTTTCTTTTCATTAGTGTGAGCACGGTGTATCTTTCTCCACCCGTTTACATTTAGTCTCTATGTGTCTTTAGAGTTAAAGTGGGTTTTTTATAGACAACATAGAGTTGGGTCTTGTTTTTTGATCCACTTGGACAATCTCTTTTTTGTTGCTGTTGTTAATTCTCTCCCGAGGATATTTTTTGCACTGAGTGAGAGAGAAAAGCAACGATGTGGGAGAAACACATCGCACCCCAAATACCCCAACCAGGGCCAGGAATGAGCCTGCCACCCAGGTATATGCCCTTGACTGGGAATCGAACACTCCACCCTTGGGTGTGCAGGCTGACGCTCTGACCACTGAGGACACCAGCCAGGGCACAATCTCTGTCTTTTCATTGGTACATTTCCAGCATTGGCGTTCAAAGTGGTCATCGACGTGGTTGAATTAATGCCTGCCATCCTCATTACTGTTTCCTAATTGTTGCCTTTGTTCTTTGTTTCTATTTCGTCTTCCACTCTTTTCCTGCCTTTTGTGCTTTTAACTGAACATTTTATGTGATTCCATTTTATCTCCTGTCTTAGCAATTTCTCTTCTTTTTAAACTTTTTTTTTTTTTAGTGGTTGCCCTAGAATGTGCAATATACGTTTACAGCGAATCCAAGTTCAGGTTCAAATAACATTATAGCACTTCATGGGTAGCGTGAGTGCTTCATCATAACACAAGGCTCCTAACTTATCCCACCTGTCATTGCTGTCACTCATTTTCACTTAGCAGCATAAGTATATAAATAGAAACTACCAGGCCCCGGGAAAGTGAAGATAAAATAGCTCTGATTTTAAAAACTGAACTTGTCATCTCTTCCCACAGTTTTCTACTTTTTCTCTTACCGCCGTTTCCTTAAAAATAGAGCCGCTGTTCAGTTTCACCTCTCCATTACTTCTCATATCCCAGTAAGTAATGACATTCCTATTGGTCCTCTATTTGCGTCACTTTTATTGGTGGCTGGTATTGTGCCGTGCAGGTGACCTGCTGGCCACCAGCAGTTTCAAGATACGAGTTGTGTGTGGACAAATGTAACTCAGTGAAACACGGAGAAGCTACGTTAAATTCCAATAGGCTGGCTCAGCGAATAAAATCAATCGATTAGTAAAATGAGGTTGAAACGTGTAAGAACATTCTCTGGTTTACAGCACTGATGAAAGACATTGGACCAGCAGATGGAGCTAAAGCACCAAAGATAGGACTCTGGGTTTGGGCTAGTTGTGTTGCACATAGGAGGCGATGTGGGGGAAATTATAGAGTCTGGTCTTAGTACTGGGCCAGAGGAAGCCCTGCCCCGGGCCCTGTGTTTTAGAGCAGGGATTGGCAAACTTTTTCTGTAAAAGGCAGGATAGTCAATGCTTCAGGTTTTGTGGGTCATATGAGATTTCTATTACTTTTTTTTTTTAAATCCTCACCAGAGGATATGTTTTTTATTGATTTGAGAGAAAGAGCGAGAGAGAGAAACATTGATCGGTTGCCTTCCGCACTCACCCTGACTGGGAATCAAACTGGCAACCCCTCTGTGCATGGGATGCCGCTCAACCAACCGAGCCACACTGGCCAGGGCTACCTGTTCTTTTTTTTATTTTAAATATATCTTTATTGATTTCAGAGAGAGGAAAGGAGAGGGAGAGAGAGAGCTAGAAACATCAATGATGATTCTAGTCATTCAGTCATTGATCTGCTGCAGCCCGCAACCCGGGCATGTGCCCTGACCGGGAATCGAACCCTGATCGCCTGGATCCTAGGTCGACGCTTAACCACTGAGCCACACCGGCTGGGCAACCTGTTGTTGTTTTTAAACAACCTTTTAAAATGTAAAAACCATTCTTAGTTTGTAGGCAGTTAAATAAAAAACTGCCTGGATCTGGCACAAGAGCCATAGTTTGCTGACTCCTGCTTGTGTCACAAACACAAAAATAAACAGTAAACGTATTCAAGAAAATATGGGCGTCTCTGTCACTTGGGATCCCGTGCTCAGTGCGGGCACAGCATGACCCATATCCCTAAACATCCTCTCTCACTACTAATACTGTTCAAGCCCCAGGGAATTATTTCCCCTAACTCTTGCCCAGTGTCCTCAAGACACAAGGTACCTGCCTCTGAATGTGGCAAAGGTTTGTGCTGCCGAGATGGAGGCAGACACCTCATTAGAACACAGGAAGGATCTGAGCAGCGGACGTGATGAGGAAGGAGAAGAGACTAATTAATTTGCCAGAGCTTTCTTCTTGGATAGTAGGGAGGCAAGAGGTTCTTGCAAAAGGAATTCTTGTCCTCAGTAGCTCTGAGTGAAAAGGGCAATCCTGCCCTTGGCATCTAGCAGAGCAGGGGGAGGAAAATTCGCATTAACCAAAGCCAAGTGGGAACAGCAAAAACAAACAACAACAAAAACAATCAGGAGCCTCACACCCCTCCTGTGTCCTGTGCTTCATTCCCTTGATGAGATAGTAACACTAGGCTTCACCGAAGAACATCTTGATTTGGAAAAGGTAACGCAACACAGGCCGTTCCAAGATTGGCCAAGGAACCGGGTAAAAACCCAGGGCCCGCCAGCCTGGCAAGTGCAAATCTTAGGAAGATCTTGGTCTGGAAGGACTTGGAACTGTTCTTTAAAGATTAAAAGGCCCATGAACCCCAGGTCCACCCTGAGATAAGAGGCAAGCACAGGGACTTGGTGAGACAGTTGAAGCTCGTCGCATCCCAGTGATCGGCGCAGGCACGTGCGAAAAGCTGGTTTTCAAAGGGAAGAACAGCAGAAGGTTCTGGCTGAAATTCACAAGTTACAGCCCAGACCAAGCCACCGTGTCCTTCCAGGGGTGTCGGCGGTGGAGGGGAGCAAGGCAGCGAACATCTGGAGGCCGCGCTCTCTTCCTCTGAACCCCAGTGGTCGGACCTGCTCAAATCTCGGCATTTCGCTGGGCCCAACTGGCCCTGGGACGGTGTGGAATACGGCAGTCACTTGTCCCCCAGCCGCCACCCTGGTCCCAAGGCCGCGTCTCTCCACTGGACGGATGAGAGGGTTGTCGCTGTTCTGCCCCCGCTGGCTGCATATTTGAATCCTTTCTCCACGATGGACCACGTCCCGGCTGCGGTTCTACTGTCCCAGTCACTGGGGCCTTGGACAAGTTTTACTGTGCTCGAGGGGACACATCGTAGGAAGCTGCCAAGGCCGGCCTCTTGGCGCTCCCGGCTTTCGCCTCTGCTGGACTTTGCTATCTCAGCTGTGACCACAGGGCCTTTGCAGAGCTGCTGCCAGGCTGCGGGAGCCCTGACCTTTTCGACTTACTACCTTGAGAACTGATTGTACACCCCTTGGCCTCTGCTGTGTCATGCCATTCATCTCACAGCAAGGAGGAAACAGCAGACAAGTCCGCCGGAGAGATAACCCTCTTCTCCTAATCACCTGGCTAGTTTTAGAATTTAATCCGTACGGAAAAGTTTTCAGAGGAATTGTATCCAAGAAACTGTCAGGCCGAGTTCCATGTTCTGGCGTGCGAGTGAGGTTGTCTTCCAGCTTCTCACAAGGCTCACGGTGTCACTGAACGTTAGACAGGAGCTTTCGCATTTTAATTTACCAAACTCTTAAAGGGAATTCAGCTTGGTTGCTCTCGATACCTGATCAAACTTCTGTCTTTTCCCTGGGACTGATGGCGAGAGGGAACCGCTCCCGATTCATAAGTAAAGACTGCAGAAGCCCCGGCCGGGCTTAATGTTTGAAAACTTCCCTCTTTGTTCAGTTGGTACCGGGCACTGTTGGTTATGCGTCTGGGAAACTTCAGAGCTTCCTTAAAGCCACCAGTTCCTTTCCCCGATGATACAACTGAATTAAGCAAGGGCCAGGTTTCACAGCAGAGAAGCACATGGGCACTACTGTCCAAAGTGGGCAGGCTGAGCAGATAGTACCCACCAGCAGAAGGGTCCTGAGCCGGACCTGGTCCTGCACGTTGGTTTTCCCCTTAATCTGAGCCTACTATGGACGCAGTCAATATGGAGCTTGTGCATCCGTGAAAAACTTATAGCAGAATGTCTGGAAAACTCTAAGTGCTTAGTAACTATGATCTTCCACTATCATCACCACTATCATCACCATCATCACCATCATCACCATCGTCATCACCACTGTGATGTGTCTCTCTCCTCTTTGCAGTCCTAGCACTTAGCACAACGCTTGGCCTCAACAATGACATTTGAGGACTTAATATAAAACTAGAGCACTACCCTCTGCGCTCTCTGCCTCCCGGGACTGGCGTGGAAAATGCTTGTGCTCTTGCTGCTTGAGATACGTGAGCGTTTCCAAGTCAACCTGATTCCCCTCTTCATCTTTCCCACCCTGACTGCCCGAATCTTTCTCTCGTTCATCACCATGCTTGCTTTTCTCCACTGCACTTATAACTCCCTGGAATTCCCCTCTTTTATGGACTTTGTAGAATATTTTTGTCTCCCCCTCCCACCCTGTCCTGCGCATTCACACACGAGGACTTTAGGCCCTTGTCTGTCTTATCTACAGCAGGATCTTGATGCCTAGGACCTTGCCTCGTGGTGAATTGAACAAATGAACCAACACAGGAGCTCCCACTGAGGACCCCTCCACTCCACACACCGACCCGCCCACCCCACCCTCGTGTCCCATTACCTCTCGGATCCTCTTCTGCCACTCCTCGGTGAATTCAGGGGAGCTGGTGTTCACCTGGCTGGCATTGAGTGTCCACTCGGGACACTTCCAGGCGGGAAGGGAGAGCATGGCCAGGGAGGGTGCCAGAAAACTAAACGTCCCTCCCTGGAGAATGGGTAGCCTGGAGGAGGGGAAGAATGCAGTTACCCACACAATTCTTTAGCACTGGTCTGTCACTGCCTCCAACTAGGGGTCTTTTAATCCCAAGTCCTAGCTACGTTTAGAGGCAACACATGACGCCTGCTGTTCTCAGTATACAGGGGGCTCCTGCCAAGCCTCCACTCAGACCCACGAACCCTGCCAAACACCGGACAAGTAGGAGAGGTGGGAAGGGGAGAGACAAGCAGACTTAACCCCCATCTCGGAGATGCAAGCCCAGGAGCAGAGAGTCAGGCTCTGGGAAATAATTTGGAGACAGCACAGTGCTCAGCAAACACACTTAAGTGGGTGCCATTGCCCACCCCTCCCTGTTCCAGCGGATCTACCCCAGACCCCAGGACCAAAGCACAGCTCACACAGTGACGTTCTCCCACCAACAAGAGATGCACAGCCTAAAATCTGGGTTCCCAGATTCCCCTGAGTCTTCAAAAACGAACCTTGATTCCACACCTCTACCTTCAGGCTCCTTTTTATTACATGGACAGGACGGGTTTGAGGTCAATTATCGGGGCGTGCTCCCCACCCAGACCCCTCTCCCTCCTGGTGGGCGTGCCACTCTGGCTTCTGAGAGAACTTCTAGCAGCACCCCTCGACTTGTCTTCCCTTCGAGGTGCACACAGCCTGGTAAGACCACCTCCAACAATGCTCTCTCACTAGAAGGTCACAGGCTATCAAGGCGAACCTAGTCTGCCCACCCTGGACAGCTGAATTTGGGGGTGCGGAGTGGAACAGGAGCCCAAGTATTTGATTGCATCTGGCACTGTGGCACCACCTGCTCAGATGTGCTTTCTCAACAGGGCTGGAACTCAGGATTTCATGAACACATCACAAAGAATCCTTCTGGAATATGACTGGACACACTTTATGAAGTGAAAATGTGAAGTCTGTGAAAGGGTCTTGCCGTCTCAGTGGCCTGGCTGAGCGTTAGAATCAGCGATGCCTGGTTCAGACGAGGTGGCGTGTTGTCTAGGGGTGCACCCGGGGGGGAATGCATAAGCTCCGGGTGGTCCCAACGTGCCGCCAGGGCTGGGGACGACTGATCTGGATTCACAAACCTAGACCCACAGGGCTCCAGAGGAGAGTGGGGTGCGTTGCACACAGGCAGGCCCCTGCGGGTGGTGGTCGGGGTATGCGTGAATAGCTTTTTAATATGCCAGCTATGAATCCAAGCATTTGACGGGACAGGGAAACATGCGGTACTCATGTCACTGCCAAATCCTTTCTGAGCTTCTCAAATAAACAAATCTCTGCATGTGGGTTTAACCGAAGAGGACATAACAGCAGCGCTTGTGTTTTAGTTTCCTGCTGCAATTTCATAGGCACATTTCATTCATCCGAGAAATACTTACTGAGGGCCTGCGAGGCGGCGGGCATTAGGTGCCATGGTATTGGGGGCACCGCAGTGAGTGGGGCTACACTCCCAGTTATATTCCAGTGACCCCTTTCCCCGTGAGCCCTGGTACTGACAAGCTAACCAGGGACAGGGCCTTCCTCTGGGGGGGGGCGCTGGGAACGCCTCACACGCCGCTTACAAACACCGCAGCGCATCCGCGCCTCCGCCCGGCCGTTTCTCATTCCTGGGTTCCGTGGCATTTTTCACTTCCCCCCTCCCAGTGCTGAGTCTGGTCCCACAGAGGACCTGCCAACCTTGGGTTTTATCATTTTAAGGGTTTTTTTTTTTTAAGTTTCATGGGCTTGTAATGAAATTCTAATAAATGTTAATTTGCATTTCATTAAGCCATGAAATCTGTGGACTCATTCGTGGGATTTTACGCCTGTTTTTGCTTCTCTATAAACTGTCCACTGCTCACCATATAGAATTTGGACACTGTCAGGATATAACAATTCCTGTGATTGTGAGGTTTCTTTTCATTTTCAAAACATGTTTTCTGTTATCATGTGAAGAAATTTGTCCCCAATTCAGACATTATTTTAGGTAGTATTTCAAAATTTTCAAGGAGTTGAGCACTTTTCTAATTCTGTTTATGTTCTAGTCTTTTAAGATGATTTCGTGGATTTAGAATAATGCGATTAATGGCCTTTCTGCCTTTGTGTAATTGCTAAACACCTTTTATGTTGAAGATGAAATTTTCCCACTCATTTGTTTCAGTGTATTGTCATGTCCTACCTTTAGGTTCACACAACATATCAATAAGGTCCTTTGTTATTGTAAACTCAGACCTTCCAATTCTACCTGCCATCCTTTCCTCCCCACCTCCACCCTTTCGTTAGGCATTCCGGCTTCTTTCTCATCACTTCCTGTCAGAACCCGATGACAGATAGATGATAGATGATAGATAGATAGATAGATAGATAGATAGATATATAGATAGATAGATAGATAGATAGATGATAGATAGATAGATGATTGATAGATAGATAGATGATAGATAGATGATAGATAGATAGATAGATAGATAGATGATTGATAGATGATAGATAGATGATAGATAGATAGATAGAAGATGATAGATAGATAGATAGATAGATAGATAGATAGATAGATAGACAGATAGATAGGGCTACATACATTTCTTGCATTCTGCTAGCTTTTCTTCTGTTTTTAAATCCTCACCTGAGGATATGTTTTTTCATTTATTCAAGAGAGAGAGGAAGGGGGAGTGGGGGAGAAAGAGAAACAGTGATGTGAGAGAGAAACACCTACTAGTTGCCTCCTGCATGCACCCCGATGGGGGATCGAATCCGCAACCCAAGGTCGCTCCCTGACCGGGTGCCACCCCTGGTGCACAGGATGGCGCTCAACCAGCGGAGCCACCCGGCCAGGGCTCTGCTAGTTTTCCTTTCACGCCCTTCCCTGGTCCCTGTGTGGGATATGTACACTCAGTACCATTACCGGGTTGCCACTGTTCTAGGTATTTCTTACCTCCTATGGCGACCCTTAAAATTTTGTAATTAATTTCATTTGCTACCCTGACGGCAACCCCTGCTTCTGAAATTGGCCCGTGAGTATGATTCACTACTGTTCCACGTGCGCCTTCCCCCTTAACGTCCCTCTTGCACACTGTGGGCCGATGCGTTAACCACGCAGCATCTCAGAGCTGGAAGAGCCCCTTGGAACGCACCCTGCCTGGCCTTGTCATTTTACAGACAGGGACGCTGGGCCCAAGGCTGCAGGCTGGTCTTATCAGCTGCGTGACCTAGGCCTGTTGCCCAGCTTCAGCAAACCTCAGCGTCCTCTTTGATAAAATAAAGATAAGAGTAATCTCCCCCAACAGTAGCTATGAAGATTAAATGCTTAGCCCAATGTCCAGAGCGGAGCAGAGCTCAGTAAATAGCAGTGATTTCCACTCTTATCCCCTTGGAAATGTGTGGGCACTTCCCGAGAAGGCAGGGCACATCTAGGACATTTTAAAAAACGTTTCCTCTAAGTAACAGATATTATATTGCCTAGGGGAATGGGGTGAGGGGAGGCGGTGGAGGGTGCAGGGGATAAATGCCAAATAACAGTTTAAAAGGCCCTCACGATGGCATCTGTTATTTATTTATTTATTTTTATTGAATTTATTGGGGGGGTGGTGGTGACACTGCTTACCAAGGTTATACAGGTTTTCGGAATACAATTCTATAATACATAATTTGTATATTGTAGTGTGTGTTCACCACCCCAAGTCAAGTCTCTGTCCATCACCATTTATCCCCTGTACCCTCCACCTAGATAATTACTGGTTAATGCTGTGAGAAATACCAACTGGCTAGGAGTTAGGGTTCAAACAACTTACACCCTAATTAAATGTGCAAAGAGGGAAATAAAATTAGGAAACAAATGTCATTAAATTAAGATGAGGAGTTGGGGATAAACTTGAGTTTGGTTCCGCTAATGAGTTTGTGCCTAAGGCACCGTAGATTGCAAAACTAACTGACAAATCAAAGGCCAAGTAGATTCTGATTGCTGGCTAGGGGCTAACCAGGATTTAATAATGTGCTTTTCTAGATACTGCTGATGTCACGGTAAGATATCAGAAGGTCTTAGTGGTTAGAACCACACGGAATAATCCAAAGGGAATGACAGCCCGACTGGTGTGGCTCAGCGGTTGAGCATCAACTTAGGGTCCAGGAGATCGCGGTTCGATTCCCGGTCAGGGCACATGCCGGGGTTTCAGGCTCGGTCCCCAGCAGGAGGCGTGCAGGAGGCAGCCGATCAGTGACTCTCTCATCACTGATGTTTCTCTCTCTCTCTCCCCCTCCCTTCCTCTCTCTGAAATCAACAAAGATTTTATTATTTTTTTAAAAAGGGGAATGACAGTACTCAGTGCTGCCCTCGATATAGGAGCTAACGAGCGCAGGGCCCGGTGCGGGCCGGCAGCTGTCACCCTCGGCAGCATGCTCGGCTGCCTCCGGGGACGAGTGAGGACCTTGGCTGCATCCCCCAAGTCCTTCCTCACTTAGGGGCTCACTACTGAAACTCAGGTAAGGGCGCACACATCGCCATTCATTTCAAAATAAGACATTAAGTTTGAAAGGGAAAAACTGGAAGAAATCAGATATTGACTCTATGTAATTCTGGGCCTTAACTCCATCTCTGGAATGGTTCAGGATTTTTACCCGGTTACTTCCTTCTCTGGATCGGCTTCAGGTGACGTGGCTCCCTTTCCATTTTCCTGGGCACACCTCAGGGGTAGAGCAGGCACCCGGCTGTCCTGTGCCTGCCTGCATACAGCTTTCCCAGCGCCAGCCCTGCCCTCCCTTAGCTCTGCCGCTGTCCTTGGCCCTGCCCACCGTCAGGGCTCTGCAGCCACCTCGCTCCGGCCTTGTTGACAGCCGAGTCACCAGGTGCGCCAGTGGAGCTCTGGCTGGAGCAGGTACAGCGGTGGCTTTTGGGGTGGAGGAGTGGCCTGGCAGTCAGTCACGTAAGAGGAGGGAGACAGGGTTGGAATGTCCCAAAGAGGGGTCTGGTGCCTCTGCCTCCTCAGAGTTAAGCTGGGTGGTTACCTACAGAGAAAGTGTGTGGTGGGCTGTCCCACCATTTAGCAGGACCTCACCTTGGGGTAGAGGGCTCAGTAAAAAGATGAACAAAGTGCATTTGTCCACTAGTGAAGTACAGTGGACCCTTGAACAATGTGACGGTTAAGGGTGCTGAACCCCAGGAGTTGAAAATCCACATATAACTTTTGACTCCCCCAAAACGTAACTACACCCGTTGTTCCTCAAGTATCCATGGAGGACTGGTTCCAGGACCCCTGCAGATACCAATATCTGTGGGTGCTCAGGTGCCCTATATAAATGGTGTAGGTCAATGCACACAGTCGGCCCTCTGCTCCCACAGGCTCCCAACCACAGACTGAAAACAGCACAGTCAGCCTCTCCTGGAAACAACTGGCCAACCTCGGTCAGGTCAGTCTACACCGGCATAGCTTGATCCAGATCACTGATAACGAATAAATGGATATTAACTTTTCTCACCAAGTCATTTTCTCTTAAGACAGGCCGGGCAGAAGCACACTATAGAGATTTTCCCATTTTTCTCAGCAGAACCAGGGCTGAGCGCAGGCCCGGCACAGACCAGGCCAAAAGCAGACTTACAGCGAAGGGCCCCTCGCTTGCATGGACGGCTCCTTCTGAAGTCCAAAGAGGGTCCAATGCATTCACTAGCTATATATATCTTTGCAAAATTAGCAAAAGTAAAAGGTTTCAGCCAAACTGGCTACCACTTCTGTCTCTTTCCACCGCCACCTCCCCACCTCCCTAACTCTACACCTCGCATCGGGTGGCACCTGGGAGGCCATGAGCACTTTTAGGATCTGGCTAAGGGGAAGCTGAGTCAGGATAAATGTATTTTGAATGTAGTGGGGCATACTCCTGTGGTTTGAGACCACTAAACTCGGTATCTTGGTGTAGCCGTGGTGCCAGCCGGCCGTGGGTAGTGACATGAAGGTGCAGGACCAGAGCTTGCATGACAGCTAAAGGTGTCCTACAGCACCTGGCACCTGGCACATGTGATTGGGGGATGCGAAATGGCTTGAAACATGCAAAGCCAAAAGCAAATCTGTGGAAAATTTGTCAACCATCAGATGGGCAAAATTGCCAGAGAAGGTGTGGTTCTCATTGAGGTGCAGGCACAGTGGACTAGATGCTACATCAATGCTAAGCAAGACGGACACGGCCACCAGGTCCGACTAGGAAAGGTCCGGCACCCACAGGGAGGCACTTCCCGGGAAGATGGTAGAAAAAGGAATTACAGTCGCTACACCAATGGATCATCTCAATGTCACTGTAAGGGAGCTGGTGGCATGTCATCATTTGCCTTATCAGACAGGTGCCAGACCACAGACCTGGTTCAGTGAATATCTATAGTATTTACTAGGAAAATACTTCGTCTTCCCTGCTTTATCAGGAAAACTTCCTGAATGGGAGTGGCCATATGTGTCACTCTGGTAGGTCCAGGACTGGGCATATGGCTTAAGATGTGCCAGTTGGAGCTCTTCCTTGGAATTTTACAATGTGAGGCCTCCAGAGCAGTACTTGCTTGTTTAGGGGGTAAGAGCAGGAAGCCTGTCCGTGAGAACAGGCCCTGGCAGGGGGGACAGAAAGACAGCCCTGGCCTCAGGCTAGGAAAGGGGAGCCCCCTGCACCTAGCCGGATGCTCCAGAGGGCCCTGCTCTGGGTCCTCTGGGGAGGTATCTGCAGGGCCAAGGGGGTATGCTCACCTCAATCTACAGGCTCCTCCTCTTTGAGTCCCAAGAATTCTCTGCCCAAATGGCCCTGAGTCTCTTCCAGATCCTGCTTGGGCCTCTTTCCCAGGACTGTCCTGCCGCACACAGACCACGACACAGGTGCCCACCCTCTAGGTCTGAAGTGTGGCCAACAGGCAGCTGTTTGGGGCATCTGGGTTGTGGGGGGCAGGGGTGTGTGGATGGAGCTTAGATGTGCAGGTTGGGGTGTCCGCACTCACACATGCAAGACCATTTGTGATCCAGAGCAAAGCTCGAGGTGGGAAGAGAGGGAAGAATGCCACAGGCTGGGGGCTGCCTTCCTCCCTTGCTGCCAGAATCCAAAGTAGCACTTTAAGGAGTCAGAGAATTCTAAATTCCAGCCTGGCCTTCTGAGTAAGAGTGTCAGAATGTATGTTCTTTATGAGTCTATAAGCTTGGTATTTAGACATGGAGCGGGTGGGTCTCCATTTGTACTCTCGCCCTGGGTCTTGCCAGGCCGGAGGAGAGATAAGAGATGAAGAGGAAAAGTCCCGGCGGCATCTGAGTCCCTGGTTCAACACATTCCCGATGCACGATGCACCCTGCCTTTCTCTTCTCTTCTACGTCAATAAAGAACACATTTTTGTCTAAGCTGATCTGGATTTGTGTAAGTGTTGGAGCTGACACTTAAACCCAGGCTCTGACTCCTAGCCCTGTGCTCCCTCTATCATGCCCCACCAGCTTCCTAACCACCTTTCCGGCTACAATCCAAGCACACTTGCTGACACCCTGGCAGGTAAAAGAATCCATGGGGAGAAGTTGTACCTACCTGACTCCAAGAAACACTTGCAGGAGAGTGCAGATGCCAGAGACGAAGAACATGGTGCTGATGAGGTAGCTCTGGGTGAGGGGGTCGTGCTGCAGACACAGGTCCTTGGCCAGGATGAGCGGCACTGCCACGAGTCCCCCCAGGGCCGTGAGGAAGTGCTGTGGGTGGAGCAGAGAGAGTAGATGGGCACTGCATGCTAAGGATGCCCGCTCCACCTTCAGTATCACTTCTAGGCCAGAGGCAAGAGCTCCACCTCTGGTCTCAGAGGAGCCTGGCCATGAGTGACAGGCAGAGATCTGGGCAAGCAGTGGCAACTAAGAAGGCCTGGCAGCAAGAAGCAGGAAACTAGCTAGAGGCTCTAGAGTTGAAGGCAGAGCCCTAGTGTGAGAAACTGATACCCTGGGTAAGAAACTAAGGCAGGAGCACAGCAGAGGAGGTCATAAGAGGGACCAAGGAGGGGGCTTTAAGGATGAGAACATGGTGAGAGGCTCATTATTAAAACAAGGCACAAGGTAAGGGCAAGACCGCTGACCAGGAAGACCTGAACACACTCTCCAGAAGAGATCATATATGGAGTCACACAACAGCCATAGCAAATTTAAGAAAATCGAGATCATACCTCAAAGGAACTAGAAAAAGAACAAACTAAGCCCAAAGTTAGCAGAGGAAGGAAATAACAAAAATCGGAGCAAAATAGATTAAAGAGATCAGAAGAGCAATAGAAAAGATTAGTGAAACTAAGAACTATATTTTTTAAAAGGACAGACAAACCCTTAGCTAGACTAAGAAAAAAAAACACAAAACACAAAGAAATAAAATCAAGAAACAAAAGAGGAGCCATTACAATGGATACAACAGACACAAAGTACTGTAAGACACAAATCGGATAAATTCCTAGAAACATACAAATTACCAAGACCCACTCATGAAGAAACAGAGAAACTGAACAGACCACTAACAAGTGAGAAGTTTGAATCAGTAATCAGAAACCTTCCAACAGGGCATAGGTGGGGAGAGATTAACCAAAGAATTTATATGCATATATGCATAACCCATGGACACAGACAATAGTGTAGTAAAGGCCCAGGGTGAGGGGTGGGTGTGGGGTAGAAGGGGTCAATGGGGAAAAAAGGGGACATATGTAATACTTCCAACAATAAAGATACATTTATATATATAGAAAAACCTTCCAACCAGTAAAAGCTCAGGGCCAGATGGTTTCACTGGTGAATTCTACCAAACATTGAAAGAAAAATTAACACCAAACCTTCTCAAACTCTTCCAAAAAATTGAAGAAGAGGGAACAATCCCAAACTTATTTTATGAGGCCCACATATAATCTAATAGCAAAGCCAGATAAAGACACTACAAGAAAAGAAAACCATAGGCCAACATCCTTGATGAATATACATGCAAAAATTCTCAACAAAATACTAGCAAATGGAATTGAACAGTACATTAAAAGGATCCTACATCATGACCAAGTGCACTTTATCCCTGGGATGCAAGAATGGTTCAACATATACAAATCAATACATATGATATACTACATTAATAAAATAAAGGCTAAAAATCATATGACCATCTCAATAGATGCAGTAAAAGCATTTTACAAAATTCAACATCCTTTCATGATAAAATATTTAAATTAACCATTTTATCGACTCATAATATTTTTAAAAAGGTATAATGTTTGCTCTTCTTATTTCATAGAAAAGCACAAAGAAGCAAACAAAAATGTGTATCCCATCCCCAATATTCCACATGGAGAAGTTTGTAAAATTAAAAGAAACATATCTATGAGATTAGAAAATCCATACTATAAAAAGTTACAAAATAAGAAGTGAAAGTTGAAAGCTACCCTCCTTTCCCTAGTTCCTCTTACCAAGGTTAAATACGTTTATTAGTTTCTTGTGAATCCTTCAAAACATACAAAATTACTACATATACTTATTTCTACCATCCTCTTGTTGTTTGTTTTTAACACAAAAAAAATCACACATAAACTGTTATTTACTTTGCTTTTTCCACTTAATGTATCTTGGAGAACATTTTCTAACTTCAAGGTACATATATATTTCTCTTTTTATCAGCTGCATGAAAACATCACTTGCTAGGTTGTGTCACAAATTATTTAACAGGTTCCCTAGAGTTTTGTTTATGTGTTTGTTGTGTGATTTTGATTTTACTATTATCAATAATGCTATAGGAACATCTCTGTACTTATCTCAACAAGTCTAATCAGCATAACCTCAGAGAAATTCTTAAGCAGCGGGGACTGGGTTAAAGGGTAAATGTGTATTACATGTTGATAGAAATCACCAAATTGTCATCTAGAAAGGTTGTACCAAATAACATTCAAACAAAAGTGTTTGCAAGTGCCTGTTTCCCAAAATTTCCCAGGCATTGGTTATCAAACTTTTTAGTTGTTGCCAATCAAATAAATTAAAATCGGTATGTTTACAAAAAAACCCAATGTCCCAGTCGATGTCTTTAGTGTAACCTATCAGCCCAACATGAGAGAGAATCCTCCCTAGTTCCTTCCTCCAACCCCAAATTCCTGGAGAGAGAGACCAAAGAAGCCTTGAGTTCCCCTGGAAGTCAACTACATGGAAGACGAGAATATGCACAACTGAAGTGTGGGTCTTGACTAATTTGTCCTGGGTGTGTATTGATGAGGTTTTTGAGGCAGATGCTCTTTGAACCCAGTGCCTGCTGGGTGACATTACCTGGACCCCCATGATGATGCAGAGATACCATGGTGGAATGTCCAGGATGTGATAGGCCAGAGGGCTGCTGCTGGGACTCCCGGGGTGGCCAGCCTTCTTCCTGCCTCGGCCATCATCATGGAAGGTGAGCACACCATCTCCTCTCTGCTCGGAACAAGAGAACGACACATCTCATTTCAAGAGGAATCCTGGTTTCAACCGTACAGATGGATGGCCTTCCAAAGGCAAAAGGCAATGAGGCAGGGGTAGCTGTTGGCCAGCTTGGGATTTCTAGGTGCGAACTCAAAAGACCAGTGGTTTTCTGTATTATGTCTCTGCAGCAGGACCTCCATGTGAAGCCTGGGGCCATGCAAGAGGAGTGGACGCCATGCCAAAGCCCTGGCAGAGAAGCAGCTTTGTGCAGGAGGGGATGGGGGTCAACTCCAAGGTCAGAAAATGGGCAGGCTTTCCTCCCAGCCAGTCAGGAAAACGGATGCTGGCCCCAGAATGGTGTAGCTGCCCCCAGGCCCTGTGTGGACATCTGTCAAAGCCCTCATCACAGCATGTTCATTATAATGAGTGGTTTCCTCATCGCTCTCTTCTGCTGGGCTGTGAGTTCCTAGAATGCACTGAGTGTGCCTGTGGCCTCCCGTGGGTGCCTGTGAATGAGCTCACAGGGCTGCAGTGGGTATAGCCATGTGTGTCCACCAGCGAGCTCACCTCACACCCTCTCCCAGGACCTCTGGGGATTCTCAAGAAGGTGATGGAGAAGGAAACATGTGGGGAACTGTTGGTTTGGGACCTTCCTGTCTTTTTTCCTATTAACAGCCAATGACTCAAAGGCTGTTCTCAGCATGATGACCTCTGAATATGCAGCCTCGATATCAACTTGGACCATCTGAGGGTTATGAAAACCACTTCCTCATCTGCTTTAAAACAACGTCTGGGGAACTGACCTTGCAAAAGTTTCCAAATAAGAAAAAATTTTGGAACATGGGGCTGGGAGAAAAATATGTTGTCCTTGAGAACAGCTGGTTCTTCAAGAGTGTGTGACTCTCTGAAGCCTGTCAGCCATGACTGGAAAGCACAGAGCCTGATCAAAAGATGACTGTTGTTGTAAACTACCTCACATCGCGTATGCAAAGAGATGGGGCAAACAAACAACAACGAAGGCAGATACATAGCATGTCTGAAGATTCCTGTGTGTCAGAGAGGGCTCCTTAGCACACTAAAGACCTACACAGAAACAAGTGACATCCCAGAGACATTTGAGAGCAGGGCTTCTCAGATGGAGGTGGAAGATGCCCCATGTGAGAGTCTATCCCAATATGGGGAGCACCTTTATCCCTGGAGAGCCCCCTGCAGGGAGAAGGCTGTGCCTGTGACTCACACAGCCCCAGGAGAAAGCTCTGGAGCCCCTTTTCCGAGGAAGAGCGAATTCTTAATGAAGCACCCCCTGCTGGTGAGCATTGGTATGAGACAAGGGGCCACACCTCTTCTGGTTTGGAACTGAGTTGGGCTGTAATTTCACCAAAAGAAGCATTCTGGTGAGCCTTGCCATTCTGTGGTGCTTTACAGTTTACAAAGAACTTCCAGTGCATCCTCTCATTTGATTCTCACCATCACCTTATCACCCACCCCTGATTTACAGAGGACGAGACTGAGGCTCAGTGAGGCTTGTCGAAGGTGCCATTGTAAATGGGAGAATGGCACCCTCCTCTTTTGACATCAAGGGCCGTGGCCTGCAGGTTTGTCCCTTGTGCATACAGGGACAGCCCTCCAGCTTCCTGGAGCAGACAAGCACAGCAGGAGGAGACTGGTACAGGGTCAGCAGCAGAGAGAAGGGGGTGACCTGGGGGGCAGATGGACCCCTTTCTCTCTGAAGTACTCCATCAGCACACACAACCTTCCATCCCACTCTTCACCCTCTAGGTTCATTTCCTAACATTCCCGGTCACCTGGCTCTAGCCAATGAGATTGGCCAGGCCTCTCCATGTGGCCTCCAGTATCCTGCCTCAGTGCCTTTGCTCACCCTGTGCTCCCCACTTGTGCCCCTGCACCCGAGGGCTCAGTGTCTCCTACTCATCACCTCTCACGATGCCCGGCCCCTGTATGAGTTTCCTGCCTCACACTCCGCGCACATTTTCTCTCCTTGTTATGTAATTAATCACTTTCTCCCTTATATTAGAAATATTCTGTGTAGCCCGCTTTCCCCTGGCAAGGCCATAAGCTTTCAGGGTTGGGAAGCTATCTTACCCATGTTTATATCCCTAGAAGTTTCTAGTAAAGCAACGTGAAAACCAAAAGCCTCCCAGAACAGTGACTTCTTTCATCCGGGTGCTGAAAATGAAGAGAAAACAGGCCACTGAAAGGAGATGGATACGTGCCCAGGCCCTTCCGCTTGCCAACTGGCCTCAGGTAAGCCCAAAATGTAGGAAACATCACAGCCCTCAGAAAAGGGAGTCTTCGACTTAATTCCCAAGATTTGTTTTGGTTTTGGTTTTGTTTTTTTGGCTTCCATGAAGTAGTGGCAGAGATTATCCTGAGGAAAAGAGAGGAGAGTTCTCTCAGGTGCCCCCCATGATTTTCCGGAAGAGGGGACCAGGGCCCCTATACTAAAGGTTGACCAGCAGTGAGCAGGCTCTGGCAGACTGGCCCCAGGGGACAGCTCTGAGAGCTCAGCCCAGGCTCACACCTTGGCACCTGTCCCACACTCACCTTGGCTGGGCCTCATTAGGGCTGCAGCCCGGGCCTGGTGTGGAGAGAGGGGCTCTTCCTGCCTGTGGTGGGGGGTGGCAAGACTCTCAGTTCCCCCTGGTCTTTACAGGTGGCCAAAATAGGTTGGAGAGGTGGTAGGGCCAGGCCTTAAGGACTAGCTAGAGAGGCCCTCAGCTGGGTTACCCTGGCTTTACTTCTCTGGGCCTCAGGTTCCCCATCTGTAAAATGGTAACAGGAGAGCCTGCTCTGTGGGCTTCGAAGGAAGGAAATAAAGTACATAAGGTGCCTGGGGCATTTGGGTTGCTCAGTAAGTATCGGCTCCCCTCTCTCTTTCCTTTCACCTTGCTTCAGAAAGGGCTACTGATAAAAGGGACCGTCACCCTGAGAAACCTGGAAAACAAACATTTAGGTTCAGCAGAGCCTGACCTGTGAGAAGACAGGCCAAGTAAAGGTAAAGGCAAAGCAGAGAATTTCCCCTCTCCCTCCTGCCTTTGTGATTCATTCACAGAGGTCAGCCCTTCAGGGAGGACTCTTTGCCCCTGGTGATGGTGAGGTCTGAGCACAGGGGGCAGCCTCGTGTAAAAATCTCAGATCTTTAGATCATAAGCCATTGTCCTTAGCACTAACGACGAATCGGGCACTAGGGCTCCGTGCCGGGCCCCCTCCAGGCCTCTTCCTTCCGAGCTGCCCATTCACGTCTTACCCCTCCCCCTCTTTCCAGAACTCACCAAGGGGTCAGGATGCTCAGGGCCCGCGGCGGCAGAGCTCATGGCAAATCCGAGTCTTCTCCTTTGGGCGTCCTCTCAGGATAAAAAAAAAAGAAGTTTCTCTAGTGGAGAAAGATTAACTTCTCGATGCTTCTGAAATCATAAGGAAAAGAGAAAGTCAAGGATCCTGTCTGGCTCTGGGGAGGGTGGGGCCTTCAAGCCCCGCCTGCTATTGGACAACGGACCCCCCCACCCACCCAGTCCTCTCCCTCTCTGGTCACTGCAGGGGACCAAGGTGCATTGTGTTGCAGCAAATATTTAATAGTGTGACAAGTTCAAGCCATTGCAAAGAAGTTAATGATCCCCCATGGCACAAGGAAACATGGTCTTGGGGTGTGGCGGAAGCCAGGTTCCACCAGGGGACAGGAGGTGAGGGGGGTGAGGGTGAGGCTCTGGGCTGAAGCTAGAGACTTTGCAGTTGTCTAAAGCTGATTCCCAAGGACTGGATGAGCCGGATTGAAAGCTTTGCCAAAACCACCCTATGGGCCTGGCCCCTGAGCTGCCTTAATGAGGTAATTTATGAGGAAAATAGGATTACTGTTGACCTGGGAGCAGCAGCCAAAGCTCATGGGTGCGGCAAAGGCTCAAGTGAGAGCCTGAGAGAAAAATGCCTTTGGGTGCGGCAAAGGCTCAAGTGAGAGCCTGAGAGAAAAATGCATTTAGCCCCTGGGTGATTGTCTCTGTAACACCCAGAAATGTCTAATAACCCACCTTCTAGGAAGAGAAATCCAGGAAAGGTGTCACCTGAAAGGCTCTATTAACAAACTCTTGATAAATCCCACTCCATGAAATTCAAAGCAAGCCAAGTTTCTGTTACTCTTGATGGTGGAATGTTCCGGAATGGGTGCCGCTGAGCCTCAAGATTCTGGAAACACATGGCAGGACACACATAGATGTCAGTGGGAGCTGGTCCAAGAGCAAGCCCTGAAAAACATTAAGATGAGATGTGTCACAGGGGAGGAGATAGACCTGATTTGGACTGTGACCGAAAGGCAAAGGTCAGAAGACCGAAGGTCACTAAGTAGCTGACCTTCAAGGGAACACTTAACCATGTGCACTGGGCTCCACCTTTTTTATGTGATCGTATTTAATGTTTGCGACAAAGTAGCATTCACATCCTTATTTTACAGATTGAGAAATTTGGGGGCTGAGGGTTAAGCGATTTGCCCAAGGTTATAGCAAACGCAGGAGCTGAAGTGCAAATCCAGCCAGACTGGTTCCGCAGCCCGCAGGGGTCAAGCCAGGCCCAACGGAGTCGTGCAGGCCGAGTGGGGCTTCCGCTGACGGGCAGCATGGGGCTCCTGGGGGACGGCCAGCGAGCGTGGCCGCGGAGGGGCCTCCCTCACGCTGTCCCTGAACGAACAGCGACCCTGCACAAGTGGCACCCAGGGGCCCCAGGTTCACCCCAGTGAAGGTGAGATAGCCCCAGGAGGACATGGCCTCCTGCGTCTGCTGGGTTCCCCCAAACACTGCAGGGGGAACGTGCAGTTTGTTCCCTGAGCTGGACAAGTTACAAGGTGAGGACAGAGCAGGAGTGGCCCAAGCCCTGTCACCACAGGAAGGCTGGCTGGGGTGGATGGGAGCGGGAGCCGCCCTCTTTTCCCCCCACAGCCCCACCCTCACAGACCTGCAGGCCTGGGAAGAGTTGGGTTCACGCTGGACGTCTCTCCTCCCTGTCAACGTTGGGTTGACAAAGAAGTAGGGGACTTCTCGAAGACTCTGCCCTCGCTGCACCTCGAATCCTCTCTTCAGGGCCTGACACACTGTCTCAGGTGGCTCTTTGTACAAATCCTTTCTGCCCTCACCCTTTGGCTTGTGGCCACTGCCGCTGTCCACCCAGTCCCCACCTCCCTCAGCTGCTCACTTGAAAAGCCAAGCCTTCCACCCCTCAGAAGTCACCGCTGCAGACTTTGGTCCCTCCACCCATTGGCCTGGCCCAGCTTCGCCACCATCTCTCACCCGAAAGCCACCGTGGTACCCACAGCTCTCTCACAGCCTCAGCTGCCCAGCGGGTGGCCTCGGCCCCCCTCCCCAGCTGGAACCATCCTGCCACCCCATACACACACCAGCCTGGGGCCCGCAGCACACACCTGACACACTCACAGGCGACTGTTTATGAGCCTGTGTTTCAAGTTAAGGAAATCTAGTTGTAGCAATTAGCTCAAGCACCGAGAGGGCTTTGCCTAAGAATATGAGGTCTCCCTGGGAACCCATGATCTTTCCTCAGACACACGAGGGAGTGAAAACTCTTCCATTACACTTTCTCAGAAAGCTCCTAATCCCAAACTTGAGGCAGCTGCTTGGACCCCAGGTGCTCTGAGAGAAAGGCAACTGGGTCTCTCAACAGCCGATGGCCCACTGGATGTACCATCTTTGCGCATGAAGTGGGCTAAGCAGAAAGGCTTGACCTGGACCTTCGGCACTGAGGTCAGATAAATTGGTAGATGGCTGTCATGGGAGGGAACATGCCAAGAGAAAGCCATGGGGCAAATCACACCTGACAAGTGTGAACAAGGCCAACAGTTTCTCAAGAGAAGGTCCAGCTGAACTGTAGGCGCTGCTCTTGGTTTTGCCTTTCAGAATCCATTCAGCCTTCTCTTGTTTTCTTCTTGAAAGCCATCCTGATCCACAGCAACCAGGCATGTGCTCCAGGTGGCATTTACTGCATGGGGTGTGGGCACAGTTGGAGCACTGCAACCCCCTACCCATGGCCTTGGGTTAGTGATGGGTATGGAGCCCCCTAGAGCCACAAGATGCAATGAGACCCCTGCTAGGATCCGATTTGATTTGGGTTTTCTATCATTTGCAACCAAAATACCAATCCACAAGCTTACACTTTTATCTCCAGTCCCAGACTGGCTCTTTTTCTAGAATGACTTGACATAATATTTGCTAATTTTTTACCCTATACTAACAATGATTGTTAAATTCCAAGAGCATTAAAAATAACTTAAACATCAAGTCTAATGCTAACAATCTCAACATATTTTCCACGACAGAATTATATTTGTCTAAAATGTGGCAAAAATAATCCAAGAGAGGCCCAGGGGATCGATTTAAAAGCCACTTGTCTCTAAGAGGCTTCACTCAAATGAATACCTAATTTCATATATTCATGATCTGTTGGTCCAGGAAACCAACCGTAGCCACAGAGGGCGAGGTTTTCTACATCTTTGTTGAGCCCTGACCTATTTCACCAGAAACTGGAGTTGTAGGATTGTAGGTTTGAATTTGCATAATTATTTACTGCCAATTTTGATATGTGCAGCTTGGGAAAACTGCCTCAAGTGGATTGTGGCTCTTGATTTATGACTTCACGGTCTAAATAATCCCCATACTCATGCTTAATTGAATTTCAGTTATAAAACAAAGGTTGGCCAGCTCACAGGCCCAGTCTGGCCCACTGCCAGTTTGTGCGAATAGAGTTTTACGGGAACATATCCCCGAGCACTCGTCCACATGATCTCCAGAGCTGCTTTTTGTGTCACACAGTTGAGAAGCTGTGACAGGATCACAAAGCCTAAAATAATTTATTACCTGGCCCTTTGGAGAAAAAGTTTGCTGACTCCTGTTCTTGAACGCCAGTCTAAAAACTCACGTTTAAAAAAACAACACTCAACTTAAAAAGTCTTCAGCATATCATTTTTCATTGCACAATATAGGTAGGATTTTAAATAAATAAAGTATAACTAAGTCTTTTTTTTTTAACCCAATTTTCTCTTCTTTAGTTGCCACCAGTCTTTGCTTTTCTGCTCCAGAGCTCAGGGTAGTACAAGCTTTTGTCTGGGTTCCCTCTCGGGGTGTGCAGGCATGACTCCACGTAGCGGGAATGACAGGCAACTCGCCACTGATCATCTCGTTTCTCTTCTCTTGTGTAATTTACTGCTTCTGCTAACCCTTCAGCTTGTCTCTGTGTCTCCGTGTCCAAGTCCTTCTGTTGGGCAAGCCCGGACCAAGGAAGAAGGTGCAGGTGGGGTCCCAGGATCCAGGGCTAGACACCTGGATGGGATAAAAGTGACCAGAGGGCTGCGGAGGAGTGTGGAACCAAGATCTGGAACCAGCATATGGAGACTAGGGCTGAAACCCACTTCTCTGATACACTCAGGCAGGTTTTAACTACGGAAAACAGGTTGCCATAATTTCACAGCTGTCCCTTCTCAGCAGGAGCAGGTCCTGCAGCCAGCTTGGTGTCTCCCTGATCCTGGCTCTTCCTTAGAGCGAGCAAGCTGGCTGTCCGTGCCTGGTCACTGAGGATTGAGTGGAGGGTGGCGCTTCAGCAGGCTGGCCCCTCCCAGCTCCTGCCTGTCCCACCCCAGTGTGGGCACTGGCTCCTCTTTGTGAATCAGCTGAGAGGTGTGGGAGCCCAGGGCCAGAGGCCTTCTAAGGTCTGTGCTACAGACGGAATGTTTGTGTCCCCCCAAAATTCGGATGGCAAATCCTAAAGCCCAATGTGATGGTATCTGGAGGTGGGGCCTTTCGAAGTAATAAGAGTGGAGCCCTCATGAATGAATTAATGCCCTTATCAAATAGACCCCGGAGAGCCCCCTCACCCCTCTGCCAGGTGAGGACTGGGCTAGAAGATGGCCATCTATGACCCAGGAAGCAGGTCCTCACCAGACACTGCATCTACCAGGGCCTTGATCTTGGATTTCTCAGCCTCCAGAACTGAGAGAAATAAGCGTTTGTTGTTCAAGCCACCCAGTCTGTGGTATTTTTAATTTAATAGCCCAAACGGATTGAGAAATCTGGTATGTGTGGAATTCCCTTGTGATTGGCTTTATAAGAAGAGAATTGTGGTTTGGCCTCTGGCCTTCCCCTTGCTCAGTTCCTCTCAATGGGAGTTTCACCTAAATGCTTTTGGCAACACACTGAAGGTGCTTCTCCCGAGGAGCACACAGGTGGCCTTCATGGGTGGTTGCTGCCCAGCTCTGCCCATGCCCACGTGTCCCCAGTCCTGCGCTGAATGCCAGCCTGGCGAGATGTTCATGGCTAACTTCAGGGCCCATTCATGTAAACATCCCTTCCTCCTTCCCTGCCTCCACCTTCGTGCAGAGAAATGTTCTTCCTGGGAAGTTGAATTCTAGATTTTGAGAGCTGGAAGGAACTATAGAAGAAATTAATGTTCAGAGAAGAAGGGCACCTGCTTGGTCCACACTCCTCATTCCAGTGGATGACACCAACATCCCCCGAACCCCCAAGACAGAGCCTGGTCCACCACATGCAGTTCGTCCTGAGTTCTGCCAGCGTCACCTACAAAGTACATCCCACGTGTGTCCAATTCTCTCTCATGGTGGCAAGTGTATCCACCATCCAAGCCACCTGCTTTGCTCTGTTTTCAATTCTCCATCAACTTCCTTATGAATTTATGCACAGCAGTCTGGATAAACTCTTTTTTAAAAAAAACATTTATTTCATAATTGTAAATTTTTCAGTTCTCAATACAATGAAATCTCCTTATAGACTTTATAATACACAGGTCTCTTTTGCATTGAAATTCTTTTTGAAATACCCTCACCTGAGGATATTTTTTTCAATGATTTTTTGTTTTTTTAGAGAGAGTGGAAGGGAGGGAGGGAGAGAGAGAGAGAGAGAGAGAGAGAGAGAGAAACATACTGATGCAAGCTAGGTACGTGCCCTTGACCAGGTACTGAACCCATGACCCTTTAGTGCCCAGGCTGATGCTCCAATCACTGAGCCACACTGGCCACGGCTGGATAAACTCTTAAAACATAAATCTTGTCACATCATTCCCCCTTTTTTAAATTTGTCTGACTCACGTGTGGCCTGAGGAGACAGTACAACCAGTCCTTAGCAAGGCCTACGATGACCTTCATCATTGGCTCCTCTGAGCTGCTGTGCTCACCACTCCCCATCACTGTGTCTGGCACACTCAGGAGGCATTCCAGGGATAGCAGTTGGATTTAATCAGATTATGCAGGTTTATTCAACACGTCTCAGTTATAAACTTGTGACTCTGGACTCTTGGGCCAGGTCTTTATCCAGAAAGAGGTGGACTTCAAAACCCTTCCACTGTCCACGATTCTGGCTATAAAACAGATGTCTGAAAACAAGGGCCAGGTTCCAATTTCCTCTGCTGGAGCCCAGGACTGACAATCACTGGCTGGGCAGACCCCCGAGGCAGGGGACACTGCTGTCATCGCCGCAGGGGGAGGTACAGTGCTGGCTTTTCTCTAAAACTTTATACATGTCATCTCCATTTCAGAGGGTGACACAACCAGTCCCTTAGAAAGGAGGTCTTTGGCCTCCATGCTGGTTTTAAAATGTACCCGGGATTTTGCTTTCATTCGGGTATGGTGAGGCTGACAGATCAGATGACGGCCATTGAAAAGATAGTTGAGCACACTGAGGACCTGCCACTTGCCTCCTCCCCTTCTCCAGCCTCCTGAGCTCTCCTGCTCCCCACCCGCACCACGACCAGGAAGGCCCTCCTCCTCTCCAGCCTGTTCCGCCTGGCCGGGACTTTCCCCTCATTACACCCAGACATCAGTGTTGACTCAGACACAGATATTTTCAATGACACATATTCCAGGCTGAGCTGTAGCCAACCACTGACTCAGAGTGAACCACTGACCTAGACTTCACTGGCGGTATGGAGTTGACCACTGGCATTTATTTGAGATACACAGGCTTTGAAATTGTCAACTGATATGGAATCAAACACCCCCAGCTTTGTGGAAGAAGCCACTGAGGAGGCCACAGCAAGTGTCAGTGGTTATTATTTGGAAGACCCTGTGACTAGAGCACCAGACGAGCCAAGCACCTCCATGAAAGCGACAAGTTTATCTCAATACTTGCTTAAAATGAAGCATGGCTTAGCCGGTTTCGCTCAGTGGTTACAGAGTTGGCCTGCAGACTTAAGGGTCAAGGGCATGTACCTCGGTTGTAGGCTCGTTCCCCACCCTGGTCGGGGGGCTCATGCAGGAGGCAACCAATGGGTGTGTCTCTCTCACATCGATGTTTCAATGTTTCTCACCTCTCTCTCCCTTCCACTCTCTCTAAAAAGCAATGGGAAAAAAATATCCTCAAGTGAGGATTAAAAATAATAATAACATTAAATAAAATGAAGCCACTTCTCCCTTGGCTGTGATCATTGCCCTACTAACCACAACTTTCTAAGAGTATTCCAAGCTTCTGCATGAACCTGCTGTTCCATTATAGGAGTCTGAATAACTGTAAAAGACGAGTGAGCCACAGGATGTACCCAGCTGAGGATAAACACAGTGGAGACAATTGTCCACAGAGGGAGGAGGCACATTTCATAACTGTGTTCCATTTAATATGGGATCAATAAATGTTCATTTGAAATAAATAAATTAAAAAAGATAGTTTGTGACAGTTTCCAGGAGGAGGCGGAGCAGGACATGCAGGGCCACACAAGGAAGCACCAGGGCTAGCCAGGAGGAAGGAGTGAGGGGAAAATCTGGACCGAGTTTTCATTGTGATTTTTGCAGGGAGGAATGAATGGGGCAAGGTATAGCTGAACAGGTCTAGAGTTGGCTGGTTGAATAATTCTGGGCTCTGGGCCATAAGGGCTGTCCTTGTTTGTCTGCTATCTGGCCCTGGGATGATTAGGGCAAGGGGTTAGTGGCTTGGCCAGATTAAGAAGGTGGTTGAGAGTAGGGCTGTGGATTGGTTGGTTTGCATATGAAAGCCACACACACAGGGGAGTCCTTTGCTGCCTGTCTTTCCCTGGTTAGGGAGCCCCAAATGCCAGAGCATCAAGAATACAGAAAATAACTACCAATCTGTACGACTCAATCCCTCCACCTTTTCCACCCAGTCCCCCTCCCCTCTGGCAACCATCAGTCTGTTCTCTGTATCTATGAGTCTGTTTCTGTTGTTTGTCCATTTATTTTGTTCTTTAAATTCCACACATGAGTAAAATCATGTGGTATTTGTCTTTCTCTGTCTGACTTATTTCACTTAGTATAATACCTCCCAGGTCCATCCATGCTGTTGCAAATGGTTAAGATTTCATTCTTTTTCATGGCGGAGTAATATTCATTGTATATATGTGTGGTAGGCAGTTAGACATGAGCAGGGCAAGGATGATGGGCTAGGTATGGAAGGTCACCAGGGTAGAAATCCCCAGGTGCCTAGCAAAGGATAATTTTAGGATTGCCCCCCCTAGCATTTCAAAGGTCATGCTGTTTGGTCTCCTGACCTTTCCTCTCTAGAGATAACATCTAGGCCTCATTTGTATTTCAGCTCCAGGCCCAGAAGAGCAGCAAAACCAGACCAGTGACCCCTTGGCTGACCTCAGGACTGGCTGCATTAGAAAATGACCCTGTGCCCTTGTGCCAACCACTCAATCAATGGAGACCACAACCCTGAAAGGACACACGTGGAAAGCTGCTGAATGTTCTATTGAGATCTTCCCCTGGGACCTCCTCTAAAGTCTCCATCCTTAAAACCCTTAGAAAGGAGGACCCGGTGCTCTCTTCCTCCTGGGAGCATTCTTGGCTTTCCCTTCCCCCTGCCCCTTCCCCCAGGCGCTTCACCTTTACCTTCCTCACTCCCAAGCTCCAAGGGCCCTTCCTTTACCTCTGTACCTTGGTTCCTAAGCCCATTTCTTCTAGGAATTACTTCTGCTACCTCTGTGATTTTCCAAATAAATGTTTTCTTACAGTTTGAGTCTTGGCTCTGAATCCTTTCCTAGCCGGAACTCAAGCACCAAGGCTGCTGAACCCAGGTCCCGCCTGACCCCGCTGGTCTAACACCTGGTGCCACCTACAACGTATGCACCACAGCTTTTCATCCACTCGCCTACTGATGGTGCCAGTTGGGTGCTGGAGGTGTCAGGGGAACACCATGTAGAGTATATGATCGTCTGCCCACTATGCTGTACATGTGAAACTAGAACAAAATAACATTGAATATAAACTAATTGAGCTAGAGAAACAAGATGGCGGCGTAGGTAACAGCTGCACCCGCCGCCTCCCGCAACCGCATCAAAATTACAACTAAAATACAGAACCACCGTCACTTGGAGCCTCCTGAAATCTGGCTGAACAGAAGCCCCACAACCAGGGAGCTGAGGAAGCACCGAGAGCGGTAGGAGGGGCGGAGACGCGGGCGGATCGGGGCTGAATCGCAGAGACGCGGCCTTGGGCCCACACCCGGTGCCACAAGGTAAACCCGGGAGGGAATCTCAGCCGCGGAGTTTTCCCGGAGGAGGGAGGGGTCCCAGCCCCACAGCAGGCCCCCAGCCCAGGGCTCCAGGCCGGGAAGAGACGTCCCCACAGCTCTGGGCTGTGAAACCAGCGGGGACTGTCCCTGAGGGTCGCGGAGGCTGCGGGAGCCCCAGCAGCTCCTCTAAAGGGCCCGGCGCGGACTCACTCGGACGCTCCCTCTGAGCCCAGCGCCGGGAGCAGCCGGAAAGGACCCGGGACACTCGGGGGGAACTAACCTGCCTGAAGTCGGGGTGAGAGGCGGAGGGCGGCTTCCTCCCAGGCAGAAGGGCTGGCGGAGGCCGTGGCTCCTGTGGCGAGTCCTCCCCGCACACAGCCGGCAGGCAGGCGCCATGTTTGAGTCGCCAGCACCTGACTCACACCGTTGGCCCCGCCCCGTGATTCCCAGAGGCCCCGCCCTCCCCACCTGCAGCTCATCCAGGCCATTTCCAGGGGCTTTTCTGTGCAAGTGGCCTCTCGAGCCTCATGCTTAGGACTTTTCTAAAATCTCTCAAACAAGCAGCAGTGGGCCCCACACGGCTTGATAAGCGGCCCCAGGCCTGGCACTAGCGGCAGCTGCATTGGCTCATAGCTTGGCCTCTCCTGGGCACCTCCAAGCCCAGCACAAGTAGTAGCCAACTATGGTTTGCTGTGTAGCTCATGCTGGGTGGCCCTGGGCAAGGCACTGGCACAAGCTGACTTTGCACCTCCCAGGAGGCCCCAGAGACAGTGCACCTGGTGCTCAGACTCAACCACGCTGGATTACAGCCCTACCACATCCACGAGGGACACACTCAAGGGGCGCACTTGGTGAACACTAAAGCTCCACTGAAGTAAATCCTGCTCCACAGGGGTGTCTCCAGCACAGCAGCTCTTTGGCTATAGTTGCAGCTGGTCCTCACAGTCGATTGGCCTGGGGGTCAGTTCCTCCCAGTGACGCCAACAGCAACCAAGGCTCAACTACAACAGGTCAGTGCACACAGCCCACACAGGGGAGCACCTAGAAGGCCCAGCTCAGGTGACTGGGGAGGCTGACCCACTGGACCATACAGGACACCTACTACACAAAGCCACTCTGCCAATTCCAGGAGACATAGCAGCTCTACCTAATACATAGAAACAAGCACCTGGAAGCAGCCAAAATGTGGAGGCAAAGAAGCATGTCACAAAGGAAAGAACAGAAGAAATCTCTAGAAGAGGAACTAAATGAAATAGATCCAAGCAAGCTAACAGATAGAGAGTTCAGAATTTTGGTTATAAGGATGTTTAAGCAAATGGTTAGGGAAATAACTGAGAAAATCAATAACATAATGAAGTACCAATTTGAAATGAAGGCTACAGGAACTGAAATGAAGAATAATTTACAGGGAATCAACAGTAGAGTAGAGGACGCTGAGAATCAAATCAGCAATTTGGAACGTGAGGAAACAAAAAACACCCAACCAGAAGAGCAAAAAGAAAAAAGAATCCAGAAATATGAAGATAGTATAAGGAGCCTCTGGGACAACTTCAAGAGACCCAACATTCATATTATTGGGGTGCCAGAAGAGGCAGAAAGAGATCAAGGAATTGAAAACCTATTTGAAAAGATAATTACAGAAAACTTCCCCTACCTGGGGAAAGAAATAGACTTTCAAGTCCAGGAAGCACAGAGGGTCCCAAACAAGAGGAACCCAAAGAGGCCCACAGCAAGACACATCATAATTAAAATGCCAAAGGTTAAAGACAAAGAGAGAATCTTAAAAGCAGCAAGAGAAAAGCAGTTAGTTACCTACAAGGGAGCACCCATAGGACTGTCAGCTGATTTCTCAACAGAAACCTTGCAGGCCAGAAGGGAGGGGCAAGAAATATTCAAAGTGATGAAAAACGGAACTACAACCAAGATTGCTCTACCCAGCAAAGCTATCATTTAGAACTGAAGGTCAGATAAAGAGCTTCACAGATAAGAAAGAGCTAAAGGAGTTCATCACCACCAGACCAGCACTACAGGAAATGGTGAAGGGTCTTCTTTAAGAAGAAGCTAATGAACAAAAGAATCTGATGAACTAAATAGATCCAGAGACACTGACACATGTAACAGATGATCATACTTAAGAGGGAAGGGGGGTGGAGGGTGGGAAGAGATTAACCAAAGAAGTTATATGCATATATGCATAACCCATGGACACAGTCAATAACGGGGTGAAGGCCTGGGGAGGAGGTGGGAGCAAAGTGGAGGGGGTCAGTTGCAGGGGAAAATGGTATGCCTATAATACTCTCAACAATAAAGATAAATTTAAAAAGTAAAATAAATAAATAAATAAATATAAATAAAAATAAACTGTAATTGAAATAAAAATAACAAAAATAGAGGAAATGAAAAAAAGATATAGAAAACAAGACAATATAGTTGCTACAATGCTAGATGGAGAGGTTTTGAGTCTCTCATGAGCACATTGCTCCCCAGAGCAGCCACCCAGCGTCCCACCTTTGCCACCACCGCCTTCGTAACCACCTCAGTAGCCCCCCTGCTTCCATAAAAAGGGTCCACGGGAAGGGGCACAGGAAGCTTCTGGGAGGGCAAAATGAGAGTGTTAAATAAAACTTTTCCTTGTCATTCTTTCCAAGCAAGCTTGGCAGCTCGGCAGAGCAAACCAACCCACACGGGAGCTGAGACAGGAGGGAGAGAGGCCGCCAGAGGCTCTCCGAGGAAAGCGGATGCGGTAGCTGAGCTCCGCTTAGGAGGGTCTCTTTGGCTTGAGTCACCTGCTTCTTGGTCACTTGGCTTTGAGTCTCTGGATCCAACTAGACAGCCGCAAAGGCCAGTCCTTACTGAATTCTCTACAGGACGGGGGGGGGGGGGGGGGATACAGCTGCTAACATAAGGCAGCAGCAGCACAGTCAGGCTTAGTCTGGGGTGTGTGGCGAGGAAGATGTCAAGGGATCACGTAAACAGCTCTGAACCCATGAAAGGGAGAGGGCGCAGAGGGAGGGAGAAGCTCAGCGCCGGGCAACTGAGCAGCGAGGCACCCAGAACCTTCCCACACCCAACTCAGAGGTCCAGTCAGCTGAGCATCTGGCAGAAGTTTCTTTGCAGGAACCTTGCACACACCAGCACCAGTGCACACACCAGCACCAGTGCACACACCAGCACCAGTGCACACACCCTATGCCCGGTACTTTCTTATTTGGGCTTTGATTTTGGTTTTGTTTCCCAGGGTCATGAAAGTGCCAGGGTCTGGCCCTCTATCTGCCCTGCGTCTGGTGGCCCGGAGACATCACAAAGCCTCCCCAGTTGCTGCAGGGGGTGTGAATGAGAGTTTTCTGAGCAACTTCCTCTCAACTGGTCCAACACGCTAAAGAATGTTTGCAGTGGGCTCAGAACTCCTAGGATGGGGTCTGAGAGCCCCGGGCCACCAGGTCAACACACTTCTTCAAAGACAGTCCAGTAAAGTGACCACACCGGCCAGGACACCCTCATTGACCAGAAGCTCTTTGGTGGGTGCTGAGGGAGTGTGTTTGGAGAGTGGGGTGGGGGAGAATGATGAACTTGAAGTGGTAGAGTGTTTAGGAATCCAAGGACAGGTAGAAACGAAAACGCATCATAATAATAGGCTCAGCTGTGGGTGTTTGGGGCAGTCATGTCCAACCTCAGGCTCAAATCACACGCTCTGCACGTGGACATGGGGGCACAGAAGCCTTGGGAATTGGCAGTAACTGTCCTGGCATACAATGACCAAGTCACAAGCAGAGGCATGGGACAAAGCCAGGACCCAGCCGGGACAATCCTCTGCAGCAAGAGCCTCCGGATTGAGCTGCAGCTCAGGTCTCTGCTTCCCTCCCGTCTCAGAAGTGGCCTCCACCATCCACTAGGCATCCCTCCCCCGTGAAGTCCTGATCCCATCACCTCCTGGACCAAAGTCAGCTGTTTCAATGCAGTGGAGCATTAAAAGACGACTATCCTGACACTCATGTCACGAAGCCTCGGATAATTAGCTTAAAACAGGTTCCCAGACCAACGACCACCCTGGGAACCCAGATCGGGCACTTAGCTCATTAGAGAATAAATAAGACGACCCACATCTGACAAAAACGATTTTTGGAAGGGACAGAGAAGAATGTCCTGTGGGGAGGGTCGCATTTATGCTGGATCCCGGTCAGCCAGAGAGGGCTTTGTGAAGGAGGCAGGCTGGAAGGAGCAGCGGGGGCGGGGGGGGGGGGGTGCTGACGTCTCCGGGAGGGTGAAAGCCTGAACCGAAGTAGCTCACGTTGCCATTCAAAGGATGGTCCTGTGGGTGAAACCAGGCCACCGTCCCAGTGGGTGGCACTTTTGTTAATGTTACACTTGGTGACACGTTTTCTTCCATAATTATTTCCTGGCATAGACACAGGGGACTTGCCTCCCGAGACTCAGGCCTGGCCAGTGGAAGACGAAACAGATCTGTCTTCCAGCTTGGGGATGGTGGGGTCTGCCCAGAAGGACTCATTACCACTGGGGATGGTCTGGAATAGAATTGATCCCTTCTGGGGTTTTCTGCCCAGAAGCATGTTTCCTGTGGTCCTGGAGGGTTGCTCTTTTTGGCATTCGCTGTCTTACTCCCGCGGCCCCTCTGAGCCACTGTAAAGAACCCAGTGCCTAGGCCACTCCCCTGCCCTCCCAGCTCCTGCAACATCAAGACCAGCTCAGGCCCCTCTCTGGGCTCCGGGGCTGTGCTTGGTGCTGAGTGAGATCTCAGCTCATGGACAGCACTAAACTGTCCCTGGGGTCAGCACTGCGGTCTGGAGTCCACAGTGTGAGCCCCCTCAATGCAAGGAAGCCACTGCGGGGGGGGGGGGGGTTGCTCCTGGGCTTTCTCATGTAGTCTGGGTCCCAGAAAGCCCTGAGTCCTCTGAGAGCGGCTCCCACGAGCGGTGCAGGCCTCCCCCATCAGCAGTGCCACCATCCTGGCGCCTCCACCTTTTCCACTGTGAGCTTCCTTGTGGAGAGGGAGCCAAGGAACCGTTCTGTGTAAGTAGCCCGGGCCTGTGAGGCTGAGAGCCCGGAAGGTTGGGCAGGCTGAGCACGTACCAGCCCTGTGGGTGGATGGGCCCAGGGGAGGCAGAGAACCCAGTCCCTGGCACTCCTCCGAGGAGCTCCTGCCCACCTCCCAGCTCAGAATTTGCAGAGGGTGGGGAGCTGGGGGAGGCCTGGCTGCAGGAAACGGCTGCAAGCGGGGAGTCCCATCAGGGAGCTTCCCGCCACCCGATCTCACCACTCAGGTCGAGCAAGGTCGCTGCGTGGTAAGGAGCACAGGGAGACTAATGCCCACGCTTGGGCTCCCAGCCCCGTTCCCGCGACTGACCCAGGTTAACTCCTTCCTCGTTCCCCGGCTGGGGGAGGGGGAGGAGGGGCCTCCTTGGCTCGAGCACCTTGCAGCCTGCGGAGCCTTGTGTGACAGTGACACCCAGTGGAGACATTACACCAGGTCTCTTCTCCCTCCAGGCAGCCGCAGCCCACCCTCTGCTTCCCCTGAGAATCCCAAACAGACCCGTCTTCCCAGGACCGGGCTTCGAGTTCTGTCCATGGTACTGACATCCGAGGGTGGCAGGGAAGACAAGCTGGATGGAAGGGCCATGGAAGGACCTGAGAGCTGACAGCTGCTGCTTCAGGAACCTCAAGGCCACAGCTCACACGGTCACCAAGCACACGTGACCTACTAGCTCATCCTGTTTCTTAAGGGACATGAACCCAGGAAGGGAATGTCACGAGAAAGCGGGGTTCGCAGCAAGGGCTAATGAGGAGTTAGATGACTCTCTCCCTATACATCTTTAGAAAGAAGACAGGCTGCCTGCCATTGAAGAGCAACTGGGGACAGTGGGGCCCTGAGAACCACCCACCCTATTTGCAGGGTCCAGGGCACAAGTGCCAACAGAGGCCTGCACCCATGTGTCTGCTTATTGAAAAGTTACAAATCAAGCTACCCGACTGTGAGAAAACGTGTCTTCCCACCCTGCCCTGCCAAGCACACCTACTCACGCACCTGGCAGCCACTGGCTTGCATTTAGATTCCTCTCACTCCCTGGGGCCTGTGCTCAAACACAGCGGAGGGCAGGCCTGGGCTCTCCCCTCCACCCCACTCCCCCAGAACGACTCAGCCCCATAGTACATGCTGATGGCTTCTAAATGGTCATCTCTACCTCTGCCCTCTTTCCTGAGCTCTAGTGGCTTTCGGTTTTGTGCGTGTGTATTTTGTCACCGTAGATTAGATCCCACAAAATCAGACCCATCGCTCTCTTCCTCCTGAACCAACACGTACACAGTCATCCAAATCAAAGACCTCCGTCATCTCTGTCCCCTTCCCTGGAGCTGTTCGTTCAGACATAATTCCTGCCATCATCTCTCAGAAATGTCTCTTAAATGTAAATTACTCTTCTTGGCAGGAGGGGGGAGTTAATTGCTATTTGTCTCTTAATTCTCATTTCAGTTCAGACTCATGCACACTTTCTTAGCAGGATGACTGTAATAGCTTTTTAAATTACTATTATTGTGGTAAAATATACACATCACATTTACCATATTCTTTTTGAGCATACAATTCAGTGGCACTCAGAACATTCACGCTGTTGTGCTATCCATCTCTGGACCATTCCTATCGCCCCAAATGGAAACCTGTACCCACTGAACAGAAGCTCCGAGTTCTGCCCTCCCCACCCCGCCCCACCCCTGGTAACTGCTCTTCTCCTTTGTTTCTCTATGAATTGACCACTTTTGTCCACCCCTGTATTGGTGTCAGCCTCCCCTGTGAGCCTGTGGTTTCCTAGGTGGTCAGGAGCTCATCTTTTCATTCTTGGCACTCTGGCCGGTGGGTACCCAATAAATGCACGTTCAAGGAATAGATAAAATACTCATCTACCTGTAAGGGTTAACATTCAGCCTTCTCGGACCTAGAAAGACACATCAGGTGTTCCCTGCAAGCTTCCTACATACAGGATTCCAAAACATACTTTAGATGCTCTGCCGCAAACCGTGTAGGACATCTCCCAAATGAAAAGCTGTTATCCCAGCATCTGGTTATGATCAGCAGCAATTTTAAGTGTCAAATATAACACGAGTAATTACTCAAAGATGTCACTTGATAGCCCGAGGCAGTGAAACCCAAAGCACGGCCTTCCCCCAGGAGGGTTGGTGGCAGATTCAAACCTGGAAGCCGCTTGAACTGAAGGTCTTCCTGAAGGGAACCTGTGGATGCCACTCCCAGGAGGAGTGACGTCCAGAGGGCAAGGTGGCCTGTGGGGCCGCCTAAGGGCTCTTTGACCCTGAAAACCCATGTGGCCCAAAGCTTCTTCCTGCAGCCCCAGCCACCAGCCTAAAGCTCAACAGCAGTATTTCGGGAGGAGAAACTATTTTGCAGCAAATTATTACGCAATCATTCTCTCGTTTGCACCGTGCTTTAGTTTTCAGAGCACTCGCACTTAAAATGTTTCACTGGAGCCTCACGCCACGTGAGTTGGAGGATCCTGATGTGGAGATGAGGCGACCGAGGCCAACAGTGGTACAGCCGCCGTCTTCCCAGGGCCCCTGAGTGGGCAGGACACTTCTCCGGTGCCTGTCGGGGGCCTCCCAGCGAGAGCCTGCGAAGCTTGGGGTTATTTAAGGTTATTAACACCTAGGTTGCAAGTATTTTCTCCCAGTCTGTGGTGATCTAATTTTGTCCGTGGGGTTTTGTTTTATAAAAGTCTTAAATTTAGGTTTAGTACCTCGATCAGGATTTTTCCTCCTGGGCCTTGTATTTTGTGTTGTGCTAACAAATGCGTTCCTTATCCCAAGGTTATACACACGTCCTTCGGCTTTCCTGATGCGACTGTATATTCACTACTTAATGGTCATCTCATACCCGAAAATGGGCTCTAGGGAAGGAGCCATGTCTGTTTTATCCCCAACTGTATCCCTAAAGCTAATCACAGCCTACTACCTCTTTACTCAATACTGTTTAGGGTAAAAAAAAACCACAAAAAACAAAACGACAAAAAAAAAACCACAAAAAACAATCATGTGGATAATATTAACAAGAATATACACATATCCCTGGGAGAAAAATCAATATATAGGATTTAGCTATTGTGAATTTTATAAAAGAATTCTTTGTATATTCTGTTAAATTGTGTACATAACGTTTCTAGCTACCGACAACTGCAGTAATCCCAAAATAACCATAAAATCTTGACTTTTGGAAGAAACTTCAGGGATCATCGAGGGGTCCAACTGCTTAGCTGGCGTGGCATTCGTCTGAATGGCTCTGTCCCTGGCAACAGGCTGTGTAGTTCGTGTGCACAAGTTCATGGGCACCAAGACCTTTCCCAGGAGACGGACGCACGGTTTAAGAGCGCCCCCTACTGTTGGCCTCCTGTGGGCCCAAACCTCAAGGTGAGCCATCTGATACCTTGCCCCATCCAAAGCCTCCAGCCCAGGATTTCCTGCCAGGTCTAGAAAAGCTCCAGGTCATCCCCATCTCTCTTCCTTTCTTTTGCTCTAAGACTGATGAGCATTTCTGGGCAATGTCGCATTATTCTGATCGGGCCCATTTCAGATACCTGCTGACCTCCACCAGGCCCCTGCTACTTCCTTCCTGCTCCTTTCACCTCTCCATCTATCCATCCTTCTACCTCCTGCTCCATTCCCCAAAGTGCTGGCGACAGCTTTTGTGTTCTCAAACTCCAGACTGCGATTCTCTCTCTGGCTCCTCCGTATACTGAGCTTATGGGTTCCCTTAACATTTCTGGTCTTCGCCTCAAAACCCTCTCTTTCATTTGCTCCTATCTGAGAGGGGAAAAGGAGCCCTCTTCCTACGAGGAAACCTCCTAAACCTCCACATATGCTCTTGATTCCAGTGCATTTGGCTTTCTTGTTCACAGCTGCCTGCAGCACCAGCCTGGTGATTCGGAGAACTCTGGGAGCAGCCACCTGCCCAGAGCTGCCACGGCCTCTTGCCCAGCTTTCATATTTCACCCACATGCCTCTTAGCAGCGGGATCAAACCTGGGATCCCTGGAAGGAATCTGAGCACTGTGATGCAGAGGAGAGGGGAGCAGGGAGTGGGGCTCATGATGAATTGTCAACAGACAAGCTAGCTTGTCTTCCAGATGCCTGGCCTTGCCTCTCCCAGCCTTCCAGTGGCTGTAAAACCCCGTGTTTCCCGATGAAACCCTGACTAACACCGAATACCACCTTGAATAATTCTTGCCCAGAAATGGTCCTACGCCATAACATTCAGTTCTCCTTCATTTCAGACACTCATCTCTGTGTTTCCCAAGGTTTCCATCTCACCTCTGCGCCTTATAAAGATGACTCCAAAACTTTATTTCTACCTCCGGCCTTTCTCCTGAGTTCCACACCCAAATGTCCAACTATTTCCCAGATACCACCACCTGGATGATCTGCTGAAACCTAAAACTCAACAAATCCGAAAATAAGAATCACCTTCCTTTCAAACCAGGTCCTTTGCATGAGCCCACATCTCTCTGAAGCACCACACAATTATTTATTCCAGCTACCAGGCTCAAACCACATAGCATATATTTCATTCCCATTCAGGTTCAGTACTGAGAGGCTCCTACGTGCCAGGCCCTTTGCTAAGTGCTGGGAGCACACCAGCTAATAGGCAGGCGTGTTCCCTGCTCCCAGAGAGCGTCCAGTCTAGTGGGGGACCTAGGAAAACCCTGAGAAAGCTCTGAACTTGTTTCCTTAACCTTTAACCATACCTGATAACTTGCAAAAAATCAAGACTCTCAGATCTCTCTCAAATTTCTTCCCCTTCCTCTTTCTCAGTCCTCTTATCAGCCAATAATCTTCACCTGGACTAGTTGTCCAGTTCAGTAGCTACACTTTTATTATATCACAGACATTATTTATGTTCTGATAAAACATATATGCGCATAAACTATTTTACAGACAATTTTAGGGGGTCACTGATGGCCCTTCTGAGGTCAGACCTTAGATCCCCGGGTTCTTTCATTAACCCAAAGAACTGCCCCCAGGGTCACTGCCACCCTCACCGCCCAGGGCTGTTTCTGCCTAGGGCTGTTTGTTCATACAGCACAACTCTGTCACGTCTCCTCCCTGCTTACCAATGGCCAGTGGCTCATGTCCAGCTGAAGCAGTGCCCAGTCCACCCGCGGGCCTTCTTTGTCACAAGCCAACCACACAGGCCCCGTGTTCCTTCCACACCGAGGCGCGGTTCCTAACCAGGCTCTGTGCAAGCGCCAACCAAGTCCTGCTTTGCTCGGGTTGTCCCCAACCCAAGTCTCAGCTCATCCAAAGCTTCCACTACTTTGATATTTTGTGTTCCTGACCCTCACATTCAGTCTTGCTTTGGAGTCAGCTATCGAAACTTTCTCAGAGTCTGAGAGCAGGGATCATCTGCCACAATGCCCAGCCCTACGTAGGTGTTTGCAAAATGGGAGACTAGATTAAACCCCAACCTCTTTCACATCTTAGTACCAGTTGCATCCTTCATCCTGTTTCCTCTCCTACATAACTGTCCTTAAATATCTGAAGGCAATTACCCTGTCTTTCTCTCTGAGCTGTGCAAAATCCAGAGATACTGGCTGACTCGGTGTCTGATGCAATGCAAACAAAACTCAGTATAAGCACAAAACAGTCGAGAAGTCCTGAAGGCTCCTATTGCCCAGCCATCCTTGGACTCACTCTGTGACCTGTGATCAATATGTATCTCTTCATACCCTTTCTTCCACCACTTAGCTGACTCCAGGGGGGAAGAGATAGCAGCACCCTCATCGTAGTCATTTTATAAATATAAACAAGGGAGCTGACAAAGCACGTGGCGCTCTGAAGCAGAGAGGGAGTGTGACCAAAGTCACCGACCCATGTAGTTGAAGGCGGTGTAAAATCTGTGACCCAGGACAAAAACCTAACTTCTCTGGGCCTGTTTGTCTACTTTTGCATATTATGGAGACTGATAAAAGCCAAGGAATTCATGCTACGGAAACAACAATAAAAAATAAAAAAGGAAGTCTTCTGGACTGTATGTAATATATCAGGCCGTTTATAAACATTTCTTTAGTTTCACAAATACTAAAGCTGAAAATAAGAAACCGACAGATCACTTATTTCTCTTTAAATGCTCTTAATTCAATTATTTATGAGCCTTAGAGTTTTCGAATCATCCAGCCCACACACAAAAAATTCTATTTGGCCTATTAATTTCTACTGGTCCTTATACACCTACTTCCTTCAACTGTGGAAGGAGGTGCAGTGACACACACACACTCAGTTTCCCTCAGAAATTAATCAAATGCAGAATTCAGTCTTCAGAATGGCCAATTATTATCAGATGCTCCCTGAACATTTGGGCCAATGTTTATGCTCTTTCCCAAAGTATTTGGGTTCCAGTGGAAATAATGATTTTACCCTTTAAAGGGATTTTTTTTTTTTTTTTTTAGCCATATACTCATTTCTTTAAATCAGTTTGTTCAGGAAAAATTTTAGAAATGTATTTTCAAACGCAGCTCTCCCTGGTAGGAAACTACCTGAGTGTCCGAAAGTTATGTCTGGACTAAATCAACACTGGGTAAATAAGCACCAAGAATGCTGATTTTTGTGACAACGTAAGAACTTGGCTTTTTAAGAGAGTTCATGCTAATGACCTCAATCATCTTTCGCTTGGATAGGCCACGTGGGCACAAATAGCTACATCTGACAAAGGGTATGTCTCATGATTATGTTTAAGGTGTATAAGCTGGCTGACTTTTAAAAGTTTACATACCTTAAATATAACAAGGACCTTCAACCAAATCACACTGGTAAAGAATTTGATAGAAAACCAAAATAATGTGGAGTGGATGCCACGTCTTCAAGTCCAGGCAAACTGTGTTAGACAGAACTAAGCGCATCCAGCTCTACACTGGCTATCATCGTATCAACCTTGTGGAAATACACTGTCGACATTTATTACCTAATTCACAAAGCACAATTCACATACAGTTAAGGATAGACTGTTTTTCATTCTCTGCAATTTCTAGAATAGTTCTAATGCCATGTAGCCTAGAAAATGACCAACAGCCCTCCCACCAAATTGCAATAAAAGTAAAACTTGCCTTTAATATCCAGACTAAAATTTTAACCAATGCAATGATGAGCCTTTGGAAAACCAACTACTGATTGTAAATCAAAAGAGATTCATTGGAAAAGAGGCTGTTAAGCCCTGGCTGGGCAGCTCAGTTGCTTAGAGCGTCGTCACAACACGCCAAGGTTGCGGGTTTGATCCCCAGCCAGGGCACATACAAGAATCAACCACTGATGCATGAATAAGTGGAACAGCAAATAGGTGTTTCTCTCTCTCTCAAATCACTAAATATCAAGGGGGGGGGAAAGAATGTTAAAAAGAGAAACCACTTCAAGGTAAACATATGGGCAGGTGCCATTCAAATCCAGAAATATACACGTCAACCAGCGCTCATGGGCCAAGAGCAAGAGCTCCCTCTGCCTATGACCCAACAAACTATGCCCATTAGCTTATAAAATCAGAGCACCAATCAGGGCTAAGGTGGCAGATTCAACCTACATACTTCATTTCATTTCTTCCTATAGGTCTACTAAAATTAGAATAAAGAAGAAAAAAACACACAGAGAGAACATGAGAGGAGATGGCAGAAGAAAACGTGACCTAGAAAGCAGATGGCGGAGTGGACTCACTTGGTTGATGAGAAGCCTCAAGCTAACGGGGGAAAGCTGAGACCCAACCCATTTTGCACCACACGATCCTCACCGGCACGGAATCGGACAGTGCCAGGTACCCCTAGAACCAAGAATAAGATGTGCAGCGTAGGGCTGAAATAAAGATTCGTGAGAAAGATGTTTTAAGAAGTTGGTTCCCCAGGTTCATCCCCCAACTCCACACCATAGTGCAACCACACTTATCCTAAGTGGGTAGATATTTGGAGACTTAATCTCTACAGAGGAAAGAACTCAAAATAGGGATTAAATGAATCTATGCATAAGGAACAGAGAGACCTCCAATACAGCTCCAGCAGTCAGACCAGCCCCAATGAAAAGGACTAAAGACATTGACAGCAGGGGTTCCCCAACACAGAGCACACCCAGACCTTCCGACGCTGGAGTTCAAACATGGCAAGCCTTCGTGTTTCCAAAACTTCCCATCAGCTTTTTAGTCTAATTCATGAGCAGGTAGCCAAGGACTTCCAGTCTCTAATAGGGAAGAGAGAGATCAAAGCAAACAAACAGCTGAAAACAACCTGGAGAAACAGAAACAACACAAGAAAAATAGAACTATAAACAATAAAGCTGAGATACAAGCTCTCTAGAAAAAAGAGCAAAAGACAGAGATGGAAAATCGGGGGAAAAACAAAACCAGAAGGGAAGTTCAGAAGGTTTGATATTGGAATAATGGGATTTTTAGAAAGAGAGAACAGAAAATAATTGCAAGAAATTCACTAATGAAATAAGAAAATTCCCCAGAACTGAAGGACATGAGTCGCCAGATTTTAAAGGCCTACTGTGTGTCCGGCACAATGAAATAAAACAGACCCACACAGAGAAACATCACTGAAATTTCAGAGCATGAAAAACACAATTTCTACAAGCGTTAGAGAGGGAGGGGAAAAAAAGATTACATATAAGGGACCAGAGTGGTTTTGGAATTTTTAACAGCGAACCTGGAGGAAGGCAATCGAGTAATGCCATCAGAATCCTAAAGGAAAAAACATCTGCAGTTTAGAATCCTGTATCCACCACACTGCCAACTGAGGCAGAGTATTTTCAGATGTGCCAATTACTAAATATTTATCTCCCACACACTTTTCTCAAGTTCCTGGAGGGTGTCACTCCAACAAAATTAAAAGAATAAAAAATTTTTTAAACACTTATAGGAATATGGGGGGAAAGACGCAAGAAAGGAGGTAAAAGGAAACACTAGGAATGACAAGCTGTGCCCCAGATCTGAGTACTGAGACCCGAGACAGACACTCAGGGCTGCGAGTACCAAGTCTCACTGCTGTCGTTACCAACAGACGGCCTAAATCCAGGTTCTTTTCTGCCTTTAACTGATTCGACCAAACCTAATGAAATATCTGTTCCCCTCTCCGTGCCCTGGTGAACCACTCGGCTGACGCTTATTTGAAACCAGTCGACTCCCACAGTTGTGCTCTGATCTGTTCCAGAGACCTGGGGAAGGCCGGGTGAGCTCAGGCCCAGGAACAGTCCCTCTCTCTGCCAGACATCGGGACCAGGCTCACCCGGCCCCGGCCAGACGCTCCAACTGAGCTGGACCCTGCTTTCCAGGGTTCACACGTGAGCTTGAACAGTCTCCCCCAAAACTGCCTTTTGTAAGTTATCAGAGAACCTAAAGCCAACCTGTGACCAGGAGAATCCGTTTATCTCCTAAAAGCCCGGATCTAGACGTGATAATATCACCCTTTTCTTACACAGGGAGGTTTACTACTCAGCTTTCTAACTAAACAATGTATTATTCAGGGATATATGTGGCAAAACTAAAGAAAAGAAAGATTAAGACAGAAATCAAGATAATGGTTATTTGTGGATGGTGAAAAGTGTATTGGAGAGGAGCAGACGGGGTCTTTTTAGATATGGCAGGTCCTATTTTTAACTTGGGTGGTAAGCATAAGTCTTACGTGTGAGTCATTAAACATACGATCACAGCACAGCCTTGCAAGGTAGAATGTCCTTCCTTTTACAGAGAAAGCAACATTTTTTATTGATATACCCGCATCTCAGCCTGACGACGACTCCCTGCTGCCCGATTCCTCTTTACGTGTTGGCCCATCACTCAGCAGGGCAATGTGACTATTCGGGAGGCCGAAGCCAAGTTCCCAGGACAAAGAGAACCTGACGTTTTCAGTCTTCTCTATCCCAGCAACATTTCACTAAATTAGAAAAGGAAAGAAACAATTCGCTATTCACCCAGTCGACGTCGATGTGTGGTGACATCTGCGACTACCCTGTTTATGTTTTTCAAAAACCACGTTGAAATTGTTTGTTTTTTTGGGGGGTGCGGGGGGCAAGGGGGTTGGTAGCAAATCGAAATACAAAGTAAAGGTAAGGAGAAAACCAACCCGAAAGCACAGGATGTAAGATCTAGAAGATCTACTGAACTCATCCTACAGATGCCCTCAACGGATGTGGCTGAGAACATGGGAACTCCAGCTTTGGACTCCTGAACGGAATCCAGGTCGGGACATACACGAGCCTGGCGGGGGACACTGCACTTCTGTCCCCTACCCCGTTTTGGCCAGTGGCGTGACCACCCCTCCATCATCAGGCGGTCCCCAGGAAGGCTGGTCGTAACAGATTTAGCGGAGGGTGGTTACGACAGTGTTTTCCGATCTGTCCCCCATCGTGGCACTCCCGCCAGGTCCCCCCACGACGACCAACGTCTCAGCCCATCAACAGCCCATCTGCTCCTTCCTGGCACATGAGGCTTCTCAGAGGGCGCGGTTCGGTCTGGATAATACAACAGCGGAGGGAGGTTTGGTCTACAGAAAGCCACTGGGAGAGGACCTGGGCGATGGCAGAGACTGAGAGCAAAACGAAGCTGTCCCCAGTTTCTCCTTGGACGCCACCCTCCCTGCTGTTGATGGACCATCCATGGAAACACCTGGTAACCGCTGGCGCGACATGTTTCCAACTCACATGCAATAAAATGGAAAAACCAAAAAACAAGAACAGCCCAAGGGTCGTCATCAAGTTTTCTGTTTTATTTAAGATTTTAGTTTTAATTCTGAAGAAAGAGGTACATTTTCTTGGTTTTAGTTTTAGCGTCAGGTTATAACCAGGTTTCTGTTTTCTTTTCTCCTGTCTTTTCAATACTGCACAAATGTCCAGAAACTACAGGGTTAAGTAAAAGCTGCAGGCAGGGAGGTCAGAGATTTGCTCCTGATGGTGATCAGATGGCCCCAGAGCAGTGCTATCTCAGTGCCCTAGTCAGGTGAATTCAAGGTCAAAGAAAAAAAGATTCCAACAGACGAGAAAGGCTGAAGAAATCACTTATATTTCCGCTTTTATGTTATGCATAGGTATTAAATCTGTGAATAATTTTTTCTTTAAAACATTTGAACTTACTTTAAATATAAAGCCAAACATTTTTTTCCCCTTAAAAAAAAAAAAATCCCTTCTCCCCTCTTTATAAACTCTTAGCAATTGGCCAGTTACTGCTACAGATCAATTTGTCTTTCCATCAACTTCCAATAAATTCTTTTACTTAACGACACAATCAAGTCCTCTCCAACAATTTGCCAAAAGAATTAAGAATGAAATTAAATTTGAAAAGCGTTTTCCCTGCAATCGTGATAAGCTGAGTACAAGATGGACGCCAGGACCACTGCTTGCCCTCACGCGTTTAGCAATCTCATTTCCATTCACCTGGTTTTCAAACTTCTGCAGTTGATAATGCATTTACTTGACCTTTTCTATAGATTAATCGTCATTTTCTGCTAAGCAGATTAAGTCATTATTATGCGCGACAAACAGTAATTTTCTAAATATCGAGACTGCCCTTTGATTTCTTTTTTTTTTTTTTCTTCCTTAAAAAGGCATTTTTAGGAAACATTCAACAGTGTCATTCAAATGCTGGATCAACAGAAACTTTTACAATTTAAAAAAAAAAGAAAAAAGATGGTCATGACCCTGTGATCGCATTGCATCTGGGGACAGGGAGGAAAAATTGATCGGGAGCTGGATTCTTCAGAACTTAAGAGATGAGACGGGAGCTGCGGGTGGGCCGAGGGGGAGAGAACGGGGTGGGACAAATCCTGCGTTTTCTACCGGCGGCTCCTCTTTCCCTAGTGGCGGTCCAGTGTTGAACTCTGTAGTAAATCTGTGGGCGTTTTGCTGGGGGGTCTGAAGGCCGTCTGAAAGCCCGGGGGTGGGGAGTGGAAGCTGGAAGGGTTTGAAGGGGGAGGGTAGGGGTTCCAACTGGCTCTGTGCAGGGGGATCTGTGTGCTGAAGGGGGCGCTGTGGTGGGTCTGTGACGGAGCAGCGCTGGGGCCGTCCATCTCTGTGAGGGCCTGGAGGGACTTTAGCCAGTGTGGAGGATTGTCATCTTGAAGAGAGTCTAAACTGTTTCCTGAAGAGGCTGGAATACCTAAGGAAAGGAAAGAAAACAAGAGGGGGGGAAATGGTGAGTTTGTGCAGAAAGAATAAAAAAATGCGTCAAACAAAATAAATCTTTAAAGGTGATTAGTGCCCCCCCAACCGAAAAAACAGAACAAAGTACAATTTTTAACTCCTTCCAAGTAAGACCTTTTAAATCTTACATTCCTCCTACCCTCCACCCACCACGACCACGGTTTACTGTCACAGGAACCCACGCCTCCCCTTGCACTACCCGCTGTCCCCCACCGTCACACAGGCAGCGCTGCAGACACGAGTCCCCAGAACTGCACGACATTAGTTCCCAATTGTGCTTCTCCTCTACTTGAAATCCATGAACGAGAGAGCCTTATAATAGAGAGCTTTATTTTAAAAAGTGGAGTATGTTCCTTTACGAGGCTAAGTCAGATCCTCGTTGCACTTGGAGACCTCACACACGCACACACACGCACACGCACACGCGCACACGCACACACACGTGCTGCAGACGGTAGCACCTACTCACACCGAAGAAGCCACTGGGCGCCCAATGCCTTCTACACGACTAGGCCAAGAGAGCCAGCGACACTGCGCCCGAGGACCCAGGCAGCCACCGCGCGGGCGGCCTTGCGGAAAGCAGCGTACGGTGAGGCCTTGCTTTAGTCTAGCTGGTGGCAGTCAGTGGAGCTGAAGGAGCGAGAAAGTTACCTGTGATGATGGCTGGGTCTGTCCAGCTGCCAGGGCTGTCCCAACTCAGGCTGTCGGTGGTGGCAGTGGTGGGCGGTGGTGCACTGTGGTTGGCGTTGGAGGGGGAGGAGGAATTGGGCAGTCCACCAAAGTTGATGTTAATGTTGGGTAGAAGTGCCCTGAGCCCGTCCTGCCATTCCTTCATATTTAAACTCTCTACAGAACTGCTGTTGTCTGGGAGATTTACCAACAAAAAAATGAAAGATAAAAAAAAAAAAAATAAAAAGCTGACGTTAGAAACAGATGCTGTTCTTTAGTGGTTAGGCGGGAGGAGAATTACTTTCTCTATGGAGCATTTAGAACGGGTCCCAGCAAGGCCACCTCGGCGAGGATTGCGCTCGGGGGCTCACAGCCCCTGAGACACGCGGAAAAACGCGCTCAAGGCTCAGGAGAGGGGGCTTCCCGTCCTCGCAGCCTCTCCACCATTCTGCGCTTGCCAGTCACTAATCCAGCTTAGAGACTCCCTGCTCCAGGGCACAGTCTAGTCCCAGCTACGGTCTGAAGGTTGTTAGTGAGGCATTTAGCCCACCGAGCCGATCCACTCTATTAAAAAAGGAAGCCTGCAAAGTTCAGTACAAGAGCTATCTCTGAGCCCGTGAAAATGAAGGAAAGTCATTTTATGAAGAATAAACATCAGGCAATAGAAAAAGGAAAATAATTAAGTTCTTCCTGATTATAAAACTGCTCGTGCGTCTCAGAGGAGAAAGGCAGTAACGACGAGGCTCTGGAGCTTGAGTGTTTTTCCATTAGTCACAAAGGCCAGAGAGGCAGGGGCTAAGCTACCTTGCCCACGGAGCAATTGCCAGCAGTCCGCCTACCCCGCTCCAGCAGTTTCCCACTCACTGCAAACACCAGTCCCGGAGCCCCACAGTCCTCCGGGTCTATGTATGAACAGCATCAACTAGGGTGAGACACTAGCAATGGGAAAGGCTTTTATAAATTGAGACTAACGATCTGCCACCATGCAGAATCCGCAGTGCAACTGACTGGTTGGGGGGAAAGGGGAAAGCTTAACTGTGGCTTAGAGTAACCGTCTGAAAACAGGCAAGCAGGTCGAGTGACCAACTGGGGTTTTTGAGAAGAGCCCAGGAAATTATTTCTGGTTCTGCAGAACTGATCAGCAATCACCACTGATGACGATGACGACGACATTATAACAGGCCTAGTCTATGCTACTTGGTGAGTTCAGAATTTTGTTTTGCACCAATCACTGATCTATGCCACATTATATCATGTTTCGGCAAGTGAACCATTTAATTCTATATTAATCTTATTTATAAAAAGACAAAAAAACCACAACCGGAACCCAACAAAAGGCATCTCTAAATTTACTAAGGTGAAGAAAAGTCAATCTACATCATGCAGACATGCTGGTAGCAGAGAAAATCAATTCCTTCGACCTACGTCTATTTCACAATCAATGCTGTTTCCTAAAGGCACCCTTCTGTTTGCTTCCTACTCACTTCCACTGTGCTGTACAATTTACAATTGGCAACTCTCATTGCCAATTATTTTATTTTATTTGATCCTCTGCTAGTCAGGTAGGCAGAGCAGGAGGAATAATTTTCATTTAACAGATAAAGGAACAGACTCCAGAATAATTTGCCTAAGGTCACAAGAGGACTTGAACCTAGACTCTGAGTAGTTGTTTTTAATAACACCAACTCTCTCTCTCTCTCTCTCTCCCTTTCTCTCGTATAGACCATTAATTGACTTTTTAATGGGTCAACTATTTAAGGGAAAACCCAGGGGCCTATAAAACCCATGATTAAAAGGAAGCAAAAAAGAAACACAGCAGCATTATACCATGTCCATTAGCCACGAGAAGAGGGATAGAGCAATATTTTGGCTGAAGGAACAAACTGGACTTTGGAGGGGGTTGGGGGCAATTCTAATCAACAGCACAATCACTGATATTCCCCTGGCTCCAACTGCATGAGACACTAATAATATCGCACCAATAAGGTCCTGGAATACCTTCAATTACAGGAAGGTTTGGTGGCTATGGTACATTCAACCTTTAGAGCGGTCACATCCTCAGACTAACTTAAGAAGGTTTTCAATTATCCAGAAACTGAACTTTAGAAAACTAGGAAAGCCTCCTAGGATGGAAATAAAATCTCCAACACGTGTAACTACATGGGAAATTTTGAAGAAGACGAATGGTCTTGACTAGGTAACCAAAGTCAGTAAGAAGCTATGCAGATGATCTGAGCCTCTCTCCCACTGGGAAGGGAAAAAGAAAGTACCCATAACTCACCAAGACTGATTTTCTCCTTACTTTTGCTTTACATTTAGTGAGAACTGGAACTAAGAAACCTTTCATTTTGGATTAACAGAATAACACTGCATTTATATAAACTTTATTTGAAAATTAGTCTTACAACAAAGTCAAAGACATTTGTTTATGGGCAGGGGATATATGGAAACTCTAAATTTCGCCTCCATTTTGCTCTAGAAAATGAAGTCTATTTTAAAAAAAGATCATTGTTTCTCTGACATCAATAAAATCAAGCAAGAGTATGTCAGTCAAAGAAATTCACATATGGCACATGATATAGAAACACTGAGAAACTTAGATCCTCTCAGGTGAACTATGATTATAAGATACTTTGGGAAATAAATTACCTAGTTCATCACCCTTACAATCTTGCCAAAAAACAGTCACGTGCCCTAGACTGCTTGGGAGCCTGATGGCATGGGTGCGTGGTTTAGAGAAGCTGCAAGTGTCACAGGAAAGTGACTGGCACCTTCAGCTCTTGGAATGGGACCACTATTCCAAGTACTTTAGAAGAAGAAAAAGACGTTTTCTTCACTGTCTTTTCCACTATTGCTGTGCCAAGTCTTGGCACAAAGAAAGGGTGAGAGGAAGGAAATCAACCAACTCTTAACACTATCAGAATAGCTCATCTCTGTCCAGCGCACTTGAAATCACCTACTGTACCTGCTCCCTGCCTCTGACCCAAGTTCGTTTTAGCTTCTAGGACTTCTGTTAATTCCATTCCTTGGAATACAAAAGCAGGATTTATCAACCTCGGCACTATTGACATTTCGGACCTCATAATTAACTATTTGTTGTAGGGGCTGTTCTACGCATCGTAGGATATTTCGCGGCATTCCTGGTCTCTGCCCACTAGATGCCAGTAGCACCCACGCACACGCACGCACACCCACACCCTAGCTTTGACAAACCCAATGTCTCCCAACACTGCCAATAACTCCTGGGGGGGAAAATCGTTGCTGGTTGAGAACCACTGACACAAAGAAAGATTCCTTTGTTTCTGGGGCTCTAAGTAATCCCACTCAAATACAAGTTCCCTTTCAAAGAGTACCAGGACTTTGACCACTAGACTCAAGTTGATTTGTACAGGACTTCACACTGGGGTACAATTCAATATGTACAAGTCGGGAGGTCTGATGGAGAAACCATGGGCTGAAAATTGCAGATGCACTTTATAGGGTGGCTCCACACAGGTTATTAACATAACTCTGGGCATGTGACTCATTCTGTTAATTCTCAGGGTCCTCTTTCATTAGTAGGAATAACACCTGCCTTACTGTCTTGAAAAGATAAAATAGGAGAAGGAAAAGTAACGTGAAGCCCATTTATTACCTGATCAGTGTTTTAATAATTTTTTCTCTAGTAATCAATACTGAACAGACAGTAAACTTTCCAAAAAGCCAAAGCAGAGGACTCTCACTTGCCAGGAGCTGTCTCCGTGCACAATGGTGTCTCCTCCTGGGAACGCAGGGATAACACCCACTATTCCACAGATGTACTGTGTAGTCAATCTAATTAATAAGGCTTCTTGTCACCAAAATATTGCACAAATAAGATATGAGCAAGCACTTTAAACTTTCCACAAGAAAAACTAGAAAAAAACAATCAATGCACAATGAGAATAAAATTACTAAACATATTTTGTATTAAAATGAGTGATTTCATTTTTAAAGTATTTAATTATTAGTAGTGTAATACATTAGGGAAGGATTGCATATTTTTAAAAAATTGCTAATATGTTTAAATGTTTTATGATATCAAAAAACTAATTTTAATTTATAATTTTCGAATATGTACAACAAAAAACTATTTTTCGTTCTAAATAATTTGAGGGCAGGAGAGTGGGTCCAGTTGTTCGTGGTGTTATTTTTCAGAACTCAAAAGACACAGAATTTAAAGTACTTGCAAGATGCCATATACCGCACGCTCACATTCCAGTGGGTAAGGAATATCAGCATACGTTCAGTTTACCTGGCTCAGAACACCTTTTATTAAAGACGACACTATGGTTAAAATTCTGCCAGCTGGCTGACAGACGAACAGCCACTCCACAACAGGTCAACCATCACACACTAAGCAAGACGACAAATCTTGCTAGTTTTTAGCAACAACAACAATTATAACACATATGAGTTAGGGCTGCCAAGATGAAAGTCAAAGCAACTATTTCCTGAAAGCTCGAAAGCATTAAACCATGACTCCCATTCTCAAGGAGCTTAACTTCCCGAGGGTGAGACAATGCAAATGCGGGAAAAGTCCAACCACCACAGGCTGAAAATGCAACGGGGTTGTACGTGATTAATGTTACTATCAAAGCTCAGTAAAAACAGGGGCCAGTTAGGCACATGCATGGGAATGCACCGGTGGGTGAAGAACGGTAGCCATCGTTCATTCATGGAGTTTAGTTACTACATAGAGCCCTGCGCCTGAAAAACCCACAAGTTGAAACTACCTTTGGTATTTTTACTAAACACTAGACTAGTCCAACTACTCACCAGGAAGCAGAGTGGTTGTTTTTTAGAAGGACACGGGACACGGCCTGTGTTAGCCGCTGTGCCCTTCTCTAACATACACACCCACCTCACCTGCTACATGCTGTCCTAGCAATTTGGGGCTTGAGTCCATCTCCAGCAGTAGATGCCTTTAAGAAAGCCTAAACTGTCTCAAACTTCAACAACATACCTCTAGCAACTCACATATAAGCAAATTACGTTGCCCTATATGTCAAACTAACTTTATAGAGCACACAAAACGTCTATCGGAGAACTTCAAGTCTTCATGATACAGACATGCTGTACATGAAAATCACTTTGATTCAACTAAAATTTGCAGGGAAAATGACTACTGTGTGAATGAATTCTTTCAAACAGACTTACAAATCAGATTATGAAAAACAGAGTCAACACTCAAATTTCTAGGGTTATGTTTATTATAAAACAAGACGGACCGGTAGTGCAGAGCAGGTATGCTTAAGGGTTTAATAGATTGAAAGCAGTGATTAGACTAAGTGAAACATTCTTAGACCTCAAATAAAATTCTGAGAACAGAACTGAATAACAAAAAACTTATTCGCACTAGAAGGAAGTAGAAAAGATAAAGAAGAAAAAAAAGAGACCATGAGGATCAGCTAAATGATTTGTGCTTTCTAGACTGTCTTACCTCTGCCTCTCTCCTTGTCGGGAATGCTTTCCCAGTCTCTTCAATGAAGTTTTACTCAATCTTTCAAAAGTCCAAGTCTTTACTCTTCCACTCAGATCATTCCAGATGACAGAACTTACTAGGGTCTGAACCACACTCAGCTGGCAGCAAACTGCTGTGGCCTCTACCGTAGCTGCTGCTCACCGATGTGTAATCACCTCTTCTCCCTCCAGCTGGAAGGTCTGCGAGGAGGCCGGCTGGGGACCTTCAGAGGCCCTCAGGCCCTAAGGAACTGACAGGCTTCAAGGGACCTGCTGAGTCTGCTGAAGCAAAGGTCCAGCTTGGAGCTGGCTAATCACTTTGCCCAAAAGCACGATTCCTATCTCTATAGCACTACAGATCAAATAGTTCTCTCCAAAGAGATGCAAATCTTTTTGAGAGCAGCAATCAGCTAAATTTTAGGGTCCAAAGGGCTTGTCTGCATGTAAACTGAAAAAAAGGAACTAAGATGGGATGTTTTCAATAGTACTTGAAGATGTCAAAACAGAGGCAATATAATTTTAGAAATCCAACACACCAAAATTACTAACTATATTCCATAATTTTTCTACTCTAGATACTATTCATTCACTTACTATGCACTTTGAGTACTGGATGACTGTACTACCAACAACCCCATAAGCTAAGTATCAGCCTCATTTTACAAATGAGGAGGCTGAGTGGCTCTGGTCGTTTAAAGAACTGGCCCCAGGTCATACAGTTTAAAAGCATCCAAGTCAGTAACCAAACCCAGTCTGACTCCAAAGTGTTTCTTCTCACCACCAAGCACGCTACCAAGCAGTCCTTGTCCTGGCAGGACTCCTGGGCCAAGAGAAGGGGAGGGCAGGCATGCTGAAATAACTACACTACGCGATGATAAATACTGTTCTGGTGTGAAGAGGCATAAGGAAGAGTGAATAATCCTGCCATCTCGCATGCGGGATACGCGGCGCTGGACAGGCTCAGGAAGAGAAGCTGAGATGGAAGGGGGAAGGGGCGTCCCGCACAGAACGGAGGGAGGCAGAGGCAGCTAATCATAAACTATAACAGGAACCTTTCACAATATAAGTAGATGTGTTTTGTGCAATGTGTACTTTTCTAGAATGTTCCTACAAGGATCTATAATTCTGTTGGGGGGAACTGAGATCATCTAATGGGAACCAGGAAAATATCTACGTATTTGCTTTATGAAGGATCTAAGGAAGCAGAATCTATTAAAAAAAAAGGGGGAGGGGGGGGAATACTTACGGAAAAATGTCCCTATATAAAGCTATATATAGAATGAGGGAAAGGTAAACTTAAACTTTAATGCAAAAGATAAATACATTCTTAGAAGCATTATATCCTGGATAAGATGGAAACTGAACCAGAATATACAAGCAACAGACCTAAAGGATGGTAACATATACAATCTGAAGGTGGAGGCTTGCACGAAGGCACTTAAGTGAGCACAAAACTGAGCACTGACAGTGAACACAGCTCGGTGAGCACATCCAAGGATGACTGGGGAGCTCACTGTCCAGGGCAGGGTACATAGATCACCAGAATACGACTTCACCAAGACACATTACAAAACTGCGGAGACACACAGGGTATCAACTGCCCCAACATCCCTGAGGTCTACATCTGCTCGAGGAAAATAAACCTGATAAAATTCACTTCCTGACCAAAACTCCAAGGAGGAGCTTTTATTCTGGGCTTGTGACCAACAAAGAACTGATTGCCTATTGTGAACAGAAGCCCTAAGGTATGTGACATAATTTTAGGATTTAGAGAAGCAAAGAATGAGAATAACTAGACCTGAGTTCTTGGATGGCAGCATATTGGCTATTTAGCAATTACCACAGTGAACTGTAATCACCTATTTCATGTTAGTTGTTGGTTTTTTAAAATGATTTTAGGAGAGAGAGAGGAAAGGAGAAAGAAGCATCGATGCGAGAGAGAAACATTAATCTGTTGCCTCCCGTAAGTGCCCCGACCAGGGATCAAACCCACAACCTAGGTATGTGCCCTGACCAGGAATTGAACCCGCAACCTTTTGGTGTAGGGGACAACGCCCCAACCAACCGAGCTACCTGGCCAGGGCAACATGTTTGTTTTTTCTGCTAGACTGTGAGCTTCTCCAGGAAAGGGGCCTTGATTTAATTCTTTATATATAGTGAACAGTTCCTGAACTGAATCTAAAGAGGTATTTGTTTCCTAAACGGATAGCCCTGAACATTTGCTTCCAGGTTTTTTGAGACAACAGCTTTCCAAAAAAGGTCAAAAAAAGAAGGGCCAGGGTGGTCCCATGGTTATAGGGAGCAGTGCTTCGCAGATCACAGAAGACACTAAAATATGACCTTCTGACTATGCAATAATAATTCCAGTAAGGAAAATAAACTGGGGAAAAATCTAAAGAAACCAGTTTTTGCACAGGTAGAACCTCGTGGGATTAGGTTTGAAAAGCTTAGAAAATATGGATGAAGGTATATAACGTACCTGTATAAGAGTATCATAATTCTTGAGGATTAAAATCAGAATCCATATGATTGAAGCTTGTGGAAAATGCTGAAGGCAAGAAAAAGCTAAATTCGAATAGGAGAAAATTAGGAAAAGTCAACACTCGGCCTGATATCAGATGTTGAGCCCTAAGAGAAGACCCAGCTTTGTGGTTCCATCTTCATTTTGCTTCCTTCCATCTTCTTTATAAAAGAGCACACAATCCTCAAACCAGAAAGGACTGATTCAGCAATGCATAGAAGAGAACTGTCAGTAGAGATGCAAAACACTAAAAAAAAATCTACTCAACTTAAATGAGTTTAAACTTTCTAGGTACAAAATGAATTCTATCCCAAGGTATTAATCCTCAGATGTGACCGCAAAACCATTGCTAAGAGACGTGTCAGAAAAGGGGGAAATGGCAGACTCTAGAAGATACATGCTTGTAATTAGTTCTTGGGGAAATTCTGAAACAGATTAGGAGCTGGGTGATGTCTTTAGAAATACATAATGAAATAATAGGTTTAAGCAAGCACTGCTGTATTGCTTGTGTTTGGGGGCATTTCTCATGGGAAATAATATGTAGCATTCTGGCTAGAACTCCAGTTCCCTTCTGAATGAAATACACAGGAAGTTAAACTTTAATTTTGAAGTGGGAGAAGTGGTCATGGAGGCAGGTTCTACTGCCAATTGTTTTCCATTGGAAATGTCCTCCTTCTGTATCCCCTGGTCCATTTTCTCTCCTCTTCGGTTGCCTGCCCAGACCCAAAAACTTTGCAGCGAGCTCCATTCCCATCCCACTGACACATAAATTCCATAAAAAAAAAAGCAACAGAGTGATCAATGAGAGCCAAAATGCATTTCCATGAAGAATCAATCTTATCAAGTAATTTCTTCTTTGGGTAGGTTTCTGAGGATGTCATAAATATATCTTGAATTCAGTAGTTTCTGGTAAGTTTTCTGATGGTACTCTTTAGGGACAAGATGGTAAAATATAGCAGGGATAACTGCAGTGTTTAGGTGCATTCGCACACAACTTAAGATACAGTGTGTCAAGTACGGAGGTTCCTCAAAAAATTAAAAATGGAGCTGCCTTTTGACCCAGTGATCCCACTTCTAGGAATGTATCCTAAGAATCCCGAAACACTAATCAGAAAGAATATGTGCCCCCCTATGTTCACAGCAGCACAGTTTACAATAGCTAAGATCTGGGAACAGCCCAAGTGCCCATCAGTAGATGAGTGGATAAAAAAGCTGTGGGACATTTACACCATGGAGTACTACACAGCTGTAAAGAAGAATCTCGTACCCTTTGGGACAGCATGGATGGACCTGGAGAATATTATGCTAAGTGAAATAAGCCAGGCAGCGAAAGACAAATATCACATGATCTCACTCATATGTGGAATCTAAAGAACTTAATAAACTGATAAACAGAATAGATTCAATGACATGGAAGCATGGATCAGACCGACAAATGTCAGAGGGACGGAGGAGGGCGGGTGGGTGGAGGGGGAGAGAATAACCAAAGAACTTACATGCACAACCCAAGGACATGGACAATGATGTGGGGAGGGGCTGGAGAGGGGGTGGGGCAGGGTGGAATGAGTCATTGGGGAGAAAAAGGGACATCTGTAATATTTTTTTGGGGAAAAAAAGATACTGTGTGTCAGCTTAAAAGTTTCTGAGCTACTGACTCCATGCTTTTAATTATGCTTAACAAAACCCACATTAAATATGCAAATAAAAGCCAATTTTATTTATTTTTTTTTACTTCTCATCCAAGGGTATGTTTTTATTGATTTTGAGAGAGAGAGAGAGAGAGAGAGAGAGAAACATCAATGTGAGAGAGAAACATCGACTGGTTGTCTCCCATACTCACCCCAACTGGGGAATCAAACCCACAACCTAGGTATGTGCCCTGACTGGGAATCGAACCTGCACCTTTTGGTGTACGGGACGACACTCAAACCAACTGAGCCACCTGGCCAACGACAAAAGCGAATTTTAGAGATGATAAAAGCTATAATTTAAACTTCAACTATTCGTAAATTTCTTCACATAACATTTGTCCATCATTTATAATCACATAGTTCTTTCATAAGACAAACTTGTAAGACGGTGGTATACAAGCAGAATACACTCTAACTACACCAAATCCAAACACCGACAAGTTAACAGATATTCATCCCTATTTTTAAAAATGCATTAGGGACGCACAGGACAGAAGAAATCTAACTAGTCATGTGTATGAGAAAAGGTCTAGCCTGTAAGATCTTAATAGGCTAATAATATTTAATATGACAACTGGGTAATAGAACTTTTAAAAAGGCAACATTAGGGCCGTATTAATAGCCGTACAATGTCTAAATTAGCAATCGTATGACATTGGGCAGATCACAAATGATAAATAAGCTAAGCCTCAGTTTCCTCATTTACAAAATGGAGATAATACCTATCCCGCAAAACATTTATTTAAAAGAACTCTGTAAACTGAAAGGAAAATACAAATATTAGTAATAATGGTTTTAATTAAAAAGTAGATCTATTATCTGATGACACCAGGATTACTGAAGTGTGAGCTTCATACTCTAAGAAAGGCATTCATTGTCAAGCGAAGATGCGTGTGGAGGAGAACTGAACTACAGAGAACTAGAAGCCACGTTCAGCGTCAAATGGTTGAAAGAACTAAGAATGTTGCACCTACATCTAGAAGTTACTCGACAGGTGGTAATTGCTTTCATATATTTAACCAGAAGTATAAATGGGAAAAAGATGTTGGTTTAACCAAGAGAAAAAAATTCTTTAACAATTACAAGTTGCCCTAAAGAATCTCTCTATTACTAAGAAGTACAGATTGGTAGTTACAAAATAGACACAGGGATGTAAAGCACAGCATAGGAAATATAGTCAATAATATTGTAATAACTATGTATGGTGCCAGGTGGTACTGGAAATATCGGGGGAAACAGTTTGGAAAGTATATGATTGTCCATCCACCATGCTGTACACCTGAAACTAATATTAAATGTATTATTAAAAATAATATTAAATGTAAACTGTAATTAAAAAATAAAATAAAGTAAGAATCTCCCTTAGGAAAGTATTAAGCTCCCAAAAGAGCTCATTACTACCCATAAAGAATTCTAGAAGAAAAGGTATTTTATAAAGACTTTCTGAATTGTGTGTATCTAAGGGGAAGATAGGTAGATATATATATACAGGATGTGGCAAAGTAGGTTTACAGTTGTGAGTATGCAAAAGTTTATTCTTGTATTAATTTTTATTACTGTATTATTTTCCAGATGAACATATATATAGAGAGAGGGGTTTGTATCAGAAATGAGAAACTGAAGTTAAGTGCTATTTGCCCTGGCCGGGTGGCTCAGTTGGTTGGAGCATTGTCCCATACGCCAAAATGTTGTGGGTTCAACTCCCAGTCAGGGCACATACCTAGGTTGCAGGTTCAATCTGCAGTAGGGGTGCGTGTGGGAGGAATAGATGTCTCTCCCCCTTCCTTCCTCTCTAAAAAAGTCAATAAACATATGCTCGGGGGAGGATTAAAATAAAATAAAAAGAAGTGTTATTAGGTAAATATTTTTTGTGTGGGGCGGAGTTGGGGGGCCTGGTCTTGGGGAAATAAGGAAAAGTCAAGAGTTGAGGTTTCCAGAGTTTAGAGGTAATGACGACAGAAGAAGAGGGCTGATCATGGAGCAGCGAGGGGAATCCTCATACTGAATGCCACAGTAAGTTATAACTCGTGTCCAAAGGGATCTGATTAAAGCTTCCGAAAGTCCAGATGTCACACAAAGCAGATCCCAGTTTAGCAGGCCTCCAGAGGCGATCAGACACTACCATCCCTCTCTCAACCATTAGTTTTCATTCCATGAACATTTATTGAATGTCCACTATGTATCTTTCTCTGGAGCCTGATGCCATGCTAATCTACAGCAGCCTCCTAAAAGTCATGCTGTTCTGCTTTGTTTTCGTATCTCTTTAGTAGAACATTGGAAGTTGGCCATTCTGATCAAGTCTGTGATAGCATTTGATTGTTCAGCACCAATAATTGTGTGTGTGTGTGTGTTAACCCTCACTTGAGGATATTTTTTCCATTGCTTTTTCAGAGAGAGTGGAAGGGAGGGAGGGAGGGAGGAGGAGTGAGGGGAGAGAGGGAGAGAAAGAGAGAAACATCAGTAGAGACATGTCGACTGGTTGCCTCCCATATGTGCCCCGACTGGGGTCCGGGAGCAAACCCAGTAGTAACCCAGGTACGTGCCCTTCACTGGAATTGAACCCTCGACCCTTCAGTATGCGGTCCGACTCTCTAAACACTGAGCCACAACAGCCAGGGCTAAAATATTTTTACAGGGGTAAGTTCCTCTTCAGGCTCGCATTCAGACCAAAGTATGTTGCTGCCGATGCAGCAAATCCCCTATGGTTATGTGTCTAGTAAAATTCCTAAGATTTCTGATGTTCATAATTTTCCAAATTTTCTAACAGTTATTATAAACACCAAACCCATTTACTGCATTTGATCACACAGCTCACTTTTATTTCAACAGTGAAGACCAGTCAGTCTCATCTTTTTCTGAAAGATGGCTCCTATCTTAAGGGTTTAACTCAAAGTCACAAAAATTCCCCCAAAAGACGACTAAAATTACCCATGCTCTGAAACATGATTTTAATTGACAAATTCTTCATAATCCAGCTATGAGTTTTGTTTTTAGAAAGTATCTTTCTGGAGATTAAAACAGTAATTTGCTTTATTTCCCAATTTTAGAAAAAAAATATTTCAGGAAATGAAGTAACATCCTCATGATTTTATACTAAACCAAATGAAACAGATATAGGTATAGCCCTGGTGACAGACATTTCCAACCCAACAGACCAAGCATGTATCTTTAGATTCTTTCTCCTTGTACTATTTACTCCAAGAAATAGTTATCACTTTTTTCCAAGATTATTTTGTACATATTTGACTTTCAAAACAAGCATGTACGCTTCGAAATTTGACTATTTTATCTATGTAATGTATAATTTAAAAAACAAGACTATTTTACCCTTTCTCCTATTTATTCACATACTAGACAAAATAAAAAAAAGTTCTGCTTCCAACTTTCAAATGATGTCGAGACTTTAAAAGAATTAGTAGTAATAAGAATGCATTCTTTCAAGATCCTGATGAACTCAAAGACTTATATGCTCACCACCAGTCCACTAGGAGCCTCAGTTTAAAAATCACTTGTATTTATATAAGTGTTCATTCTTAGCTATGATTTATTACAGTTGAATTTGGGAAAGACTTCCAGAGATAGCTTTGACAGAATCAATTCTCAATCTTTTCTGTTGCGTCTTACTGTACGGGAAGAAAAGAGGGGAGATCGATGAATACATTCTCAAATATAAATTAGAAACTACAGTTCTTATTTCACTATATCCTGGAGCTTTATACTGAACTACAACTAACATTTTAGTGAAAAAGTTAATTCTATTAAAAATTACATGTGTAAAACACTGAATTTTGGTCATATGGTCTAGAAGCATTAGTGATTTTTAAAAGAGCTAGAGTAACTTAGAAGTCGGAAAAAGTGAATAATGACAATCTTACGATATCAAGAATCGTTATCAATTTGACATTTAACAGTGCACGGTTGTTAATCTATCCCAAAACCCAGGCTATGCTTTCTGTTTAAATGTGTCATTTTGATTTAAAAGACAGAGAAAAGAATAAGATCACTTAAAATCAAAAGCCAGTCTGGAAATAGCTAAAAGGAAGTAGACTGGTTACTAGAGAGATAACTGATCAGAGACTGAGCAGCCTGAAAAGGACAGAACTTTTTCCTTTGAAAAGGGAAAATTCAGGCCCATCAGGGATCCTGTGGGGGAATCATGCAGGTGGTGCGCTTTAAGTTCTAGTTAAGCTTGGTAGGCTCAGTTGTTGGAGCATCGACCCATACACCACAAAGGCTGCGGGGTCAATCCGCAGTCGGGGTGCATACAGGAGGCAACAGATCGATGTTTCTCTTTCTCTCTTTCTCCCACCCCCCCCTCTAAAAATCAATAAACATATCCTTGGGTAAGGATTTAAAAAAAAAAAAAACACACCAAAATAAAAAAGATCAAGTGCAGACCACCCCTTCTAATTATGGTAAGTTACACAGATAAGGAAACCATTTCTTCTTTGTCCAAAGAAAAAGAAACTGGATAGAGAGGTGAGCACACAGAATAATATTGACTCATGATGGTCAAGAATTAAAACCTGAAAGTAAGTTATAAAACAAAGGTTACATGGCAGTGTGCATTTATTTGGAGATTATGTAAGATATTTGCTTATTTTATTAACAGGCTTCATTGCAGTCATCTACCATGTAAAATACAGGCGAGGTTTTAGGAGCTTACACCTAGAAGCACTGAATATACTAAATATTTAAGCAAGATCTGTTTACACCTATCTGGGATTAGGAAGACATCAGTTAGGTCAATAGTGAATCTTAACAGTTTAGGAGTAAAAAGAAACATACCTGGTACCAAATCTTACCCAATGGGCAGTGAGGGGATAGGGCATATATCAGTAATCCATAAATTTTAATTAAAACGTTAAGAGGAGCAATGGTATGTAGCCCAACACTCAGCTTAGAGCCAATAAGAAACCTTCCTACTTGGCTGAAGTCATAATCCAGGGCCTCCTTTACCTCTTTAGCTGGATACTCAATTTGTAGATGTAATAAACAATAAACAGCTTCAGGGAGTCACTCTTCTTGCAAATGTCAACATGTAAAATGACAATGTTTAAAAACATTCCAGTAATGTTCCAGATCACTAAGTTCTGCTCGTAGACACGTGACTTCAGTACGTAAGACTGTTAACAGAGGGTAAATACTAGTAGTCCTTGGGATAAGGTCTCATCATATTAGCAAACAGCACTAGGCTATAAAAGTTGATTGCAGTCAGCTTTCCTGCATTTCTTCTTGGACATGGTGATGATATTATCATCTTTAAAATCCTTGTGGAGCTTTCCCTCTGTTTCATTATGCTGAAAACAATCTCCTTGATTAAAAAAAGTCAGCAAATATGCTATCATTTTACATGGTGTAGCATATAGTAGCTCTTTGGAGATGAATCCGATCTCACTCTTTTAGTGATCTTGGTGCCATTAACGTAAGATTTTTTTATTAGAGATGTCACCAGTCTAGCGTCATGTACGTTAGTCTTTAAACACTCTTTGGCACTGTTGGAAAATTCTGGGTAAATTTAATTCCACCCGTTTTACTCTTTTAGTCTTGGCGTTGGTAATTATTTGAAGTCTACATAAAGAGTAGCACAAGGTTAATTTGCCCCCAGCTAATGTTACTCCAAAATCACTGGACCACATTAAACACAAGGCTCCTTTGACAAGGGATCTGTGATAATAGTTGTCAAGAGATGGACACTTTGAAATCCTTCATTCACTATTTGCACTGATATTAACAGTTGAAAGCCCTTGACTTGCAAGAACTACTATAATAATCCAACTGTAGACACAACCAAGTTTAGGGAAGAGATATGTTCTGCTGGAAGTTTTTTCCTCCTTGAATTACATATATGAAAGCAAATTCAGATGGGGAAGGCTAAGAGAACTTTAAATTGTTATTGGAATGTGATTAAGGGAAAATCACAATCCTTCTGAGCCTTGTTTATTATAATTACTTGGTCTTTAAAAGGAGGACTACTAAAGATTATTATATATTATGAAATTTCACGATTCTAACACAAATCTTTTTTTTCTCATTACCCTTTCCTTAGGTTTTCCCAAAGACTGTGACATGAGATGAGTATCCTTAGTAGTGGGAGTGAAATTTGATGAGAAAAAGCTATGAAAATATTTGTTCCGATAAAACATGACCAGGGGTGAGGTGGCACCAGTATTATAACCTTGCTGCATTTAAATAGGGTCTTTATTTATTTTTAAAAAATACTTAGAGAAAGACAGAATATAAATACAGCATTTATCTTGAACATGTAAATTAATCAGAACACAGCAGGAATAAATACATGGAAAGCCACAGAGATGGCCTGACACTTTTTCCTTTGCTACATCCACTAAGTGGAGAATTTAACTGAAAATTACTATATATGATCCAACAACACACATACACATTCAATCACATGCTCAGAGCTAAGCTTACACTTTACCTTTGCTAAGCAAACCTTTTCTTACATAAAGCCAATCAAATGTCATGAAGACAAAAAGGCCCATTATTGCCATTTCAAAATTATTCAGATGGTTGTTTCTAACATTTTTACCCACTCAGGAAAGGAAGTATCTTAAGGTCTCTTGCCTACAGCTCCTTGTCCCTCCACCTCCTTTTTTGGGAGAGAGTGGGGTATAAAAGTTGCTTGATCCACAACTTAAATACTGCTGTGGAGAAGTGTGGGATATTTTAAGGTGTAACATTCGCCTTTTAGCCAACTGGATAAAACACTGAGTCTAGATGCAGCTACCACCACACAGCCCCAACTAGGAACAAGTCAAAATTCTCAAGAGTTGGAGTGGTCATTTATTCTGCTATTTTAACATTGAGCTAAAGAACAGTGCTGGGCAACTGAACTGTAGACTTTAATTGTATGTTAACATACAACTGTAGCTACTTGTATGTTATGTGAATTTCACTTCAAAAAAATTTTTTTAAGTACTGGTTGTTAAAGGCTTTAGAAATTATACGTGGGGTGAGGTGCTTTGGGGCTGTGCTTTGTAACAGAGCACAAGAGTGGGTCGCAGTACCAAACAGGAGCTGGTACAACAAAACTGCTCTAAGTACAGTATACGTTTGGAGCTTTCAGGAACCTTCAGAATAACTGTAATATGTGAATTGGGCTAAGAACAGTAAGTCAACAGCTACCTTAGGAAGTATGGTTTGAGGAAAATGGGCTTGTTCAACAATTTCTGTGGTTTCGTGGAACTTGTAGGTACTTCAGTCACATTGTCAAGTATCTTAGATTGCTTGGGCTTGCCCTCAGTTCTAGGAACCTAACAGGTGTAAGCCAGATTTCTGTATAACTCAAGGGAAGACAATCTAAACCTCTGTGGAACAGAGTAGATTCTCCTTAATGAATCCTGAATTCTCAAGAGTGATTCTTTAGGAAAAGCTCCTGATTAAAGAAGCTGGAGGTAGCATGCCCAGCAATACCGATAGCAGCAAATGACACGGCAGTAAAGAGATCCACAGAGCAGTGGCTGCTCGCTCCATCAGCATGGCTTCACAAACACCGTATTCTTGAGCAATGACTTGCACTTTGAAGCATTATCATTTTAAAATGTCATACTTGATATCTCAACTGACGTATATGAAACAAGTCCACTGCGTTTAAAATATTTTAGTGTGAGGAAATTGAGGGTGCTTCCAAACAGTGGTCAAATAAGGAGGAAGTATCTCTCTATCTCCATCCCTGTTCCACTGCATCTGCAGAAATTTTACCTAAAGGTCACATCTAGGAATACAAAATATAAGGACCAAGAGTACATTAGTTTAGTAACTTGCAGGTATGCATCTACTCACAATGCACACTCTCTTTTGGGAAAAACTGTTAAAGTATTTTTATAACTAGTTATAAAATTCTTAATCTCTCTCTTCTCTACTCTTCATCAATCTACTGCTTTTAATTCCAGTTTGTTATATAAATGAAGCAGAATGACCTAGTCCAACTAAGAAGAGATACTTTCCCTATGTAGATGGAAAGCTGTTTCTTTCCAATTTGTGTATGAGGTTGGCAGAAACTAGCTCATACAGATACCTGTAACATGGGCTCCTCAACTACCAGAATCATCATATGCCATGTCTACGCCCTCGGTCTAAATCCTTCACGTCATACATGTCTACCAATCCCTCACACTCACTGGGCTTACCTCCACCTGTGCAATCCCATCTCTGCTTTTCCCAAGCCTTCCCCCCTTCACTCTACTTCCACGCCCTCCCACTGTGCTTTGAGAAAGGGATGTTTACTCCATTGAGCAAAGTTTTCCTTTGGATGATCTGGCTTACAAGAAATCTGACCCAGGATTCCCCAGGCAATACCATACTTTCTACAATTCTTTCATACAGTCTAACTTGCTACTCTCAAGAAAGGACTGAAGGGAAAGCAGGTAGAGAAGGGATCACGGGGGTTATGAAAGCTGGCCTTCTTTCCAACCGCCGGCCCTGAAGTTAAGATACCTGCCATCCTTTCCCTGGTTCTCACTCACCGTTCAGCAGAGTGGTCATCACACTAACCACAGTCTCCTAATCTGACATTTCCTTATCAGGACTACACCTGTTCTCTGTCCCTATGAAACCTAGACTCCCTAAACTCTCTTCAACATATTGACACCACTGGTTCTTTCCTGCCTCGCTGGACTCTTCTTGACAAGATTAGGTATTTCAATACTGTCTTCACTTTCTAACCAAACTCTTAATATTTGCTTTGTCCACTCCTGATGCTTTATGCTGAACCAGAGGAAATACAAAAATCATGCACATTTAGACTCTAAAAAGTTTAAAGTCTGATCCATATCTTTACTCAGCAACTTTTTAATTTCTTTCCAGTGTACTTATTCTCACAGGTTAACTTCATTTCTTTACAGGCTCCCAACTCTACTCTTTTGCCTCCATTTGCACACAACATGCATTCAGTAATTACTGATATGAGCCCCTTTACCTAATCTCATTTTCTCTAATCTCACATTCTATTCTCTCCCCTAAATTTCCTGATTGTTCCTACAAATAACAGGGGACGCTCTATCCCATCTCTCTAAAGCTAAACCCATAACCTAACCTCATCTCAGAGGCTTACCTCCTCCAAAGTTACCTACAGAAGTCTGCCCCCCTACTGGACAAGGCTACCTTTTCTTCTGCATTGTCCAGGTCTTCCTCTCAAACTGGTTCTATATGGTCTGCCTGTAAATATTTAGGGACCTCACTTATCTTTAAGCAATGCCTTCTAAGAGCTACCACCCATCTAATCAGCATCTTGTTTCTCTCTTGCCCTTTGCTGCCATAAGTACTCAATGACTGCTGCATCCATATCCTTGACATTTCTTCATGAATCCCAGGAATCTGGTTTCGATCTGTACCTTTTAATGAAAGTTTCACTTTTAAAGGTCACTGGAGACCAAACCAAATGGAAAGTTTTTTTCGTAGGTCCTTTCTGACTTCTAATTCATCATTTCTTCTCCATTCCTATTGCTGTTCTAGTCCAGGCCACATAATCTGCACTGGCCAGCAATGACATACTACAACTGCTTTCTAACTGGTCTTAATTTCAAGCAAAGATATTACCAAATTAATCTTCTTAAAATGCTACCATCAAGTTACATCGTTACCAAAGAAACTACAGTTCTCTACTATTGACCACATCCACATCAAGACTAAACTCTTCCTAGCTTTCAAGGTTTTTGCACACTTAGCCCACCTTCCTATATGACCTGTGTACCTCAGACGAGTCCATCTTCTTACTGTCCTTCCCTTTTTGTCATCTAACTTTCAGCCATCCTTCAAAATAAAAAAGCCCCACACTTTTTACGAAGCTTGCCCTTGAACCAGCTCACAACAACTTTGTTCTCTAACTCCCATTTTTACTTTTGTATCAGCATAGTGTCTGATTAGTTCACTAAACATTTCACGTGTGATACCTGCATATACTACTGACATGTGTTCAGCACAAGGAAACAAATGCAGTTGGTACTCATTCAGATCAAAAGGCTGAGAGGAGAGAGACACAGCACTAAAAGCAGCAGGACTAGCTTGACACTGGATAACTGGTCATATTTTGTAGAAAAAGACATACATACCATGAATAACCCTCTCTATAAGATAATTTTTAAAAAGTACTGTTTTCAATTGTCTGATATCTATCTCTTAGAGTCAATTAGACAGATATGGGGGAAATTCATAATCAAATAAAAAATCTAAAACCTTGCAGCTCAGCATAGGAAAAAATATCTCTGGTTTTCATATACGCGTGAATAACACAGTGGCCTTCATCTTGTAAGATTTCAATGCACCTGCAATTTGTTCCTTTCCCTTGCTTTCTGAGGTAATGCCTCTGTGGGAGTAAGTGGGAGCAGATCCCTATAAACCCGCATCACAGCAGGAGAGAGTTCTGGAAGTCTTGAAGGTACTTGGGATACCATACAAACAGGAACAAGGCCAGTAAAAATGTGCTCACAATGCTTTAAAGTTGTTTTTGTTAAAAGAGCACATATGTAGAGAGCTCCACTTAAGTTGCAGGATACTAAGTAAAGAGTAAAAGACATGAGCACACACGCACATGACTGAGAAAGACTTAAATCAGAATAATGAATGTAGGCCTGCCCCGTTAAGATTTTTGTCACTCCTGCCAAATTGTGTTTAAAATTTTCAAGTATCAGTATTCAATATCCTCCATTGCCACTGTCAGAGCAATAAATAACGAAATGAGTTTGAATTGCTATGGCTGTCCTTGTGGTTAAAATATATCAAGGGCTGGCCTCAGAGAAATAATCTGAAATAAAACTGTTACTAGACTGTTATCCTTGACGATAGGGTCTGTACTTTACATGACCTTGTATCCCTCAAGATCTAGTTCGGATCACTACGCAGAATAGGCACTGAAATATTTCATTAATGCTTTGTTGAAATAAGGGAAGAGTATAAAAAGCACCACCTGGAAAAACAAAATGCAACAGCAGAATGAAAAGGAAAGTATTATTAATCAGAAAACATTTCCTAATGGAATCTTTAAGAAAATAGGCATTTGACATGCATTATATGACTAAAATCATTCAGTCTAGGTGTCTCTTTCCTACAGTGGCACTAAAAGCATTTCAAGACAGAAGTTCCTAACTTTTTTACTTGTCACCAAACCCTTTACAAATCTAATAACTATGGATCTTCTCCCCATAAAGACATGGACAGATGTACATACAAACTCATAACTTTGCAAATATGTCCAAAGAGTTCTGGACTCCAAGTATAATTCATGATTTAAGGAGTACACTAGTCTCCTTTTAAAGGTTAAGTAGGTAACAATATACAAAATCTCCCCTGTGTATGATAGATCAATGATGTAAGAATTTATCAAAAATAATCTGAAGCTTTTCAGAATTTCTCATTCTTTACCATCATCCGGCTTCATTAATTTACTTGCTATGTGAAGCACTGCTTTCTTCTATGTGTGGTACACTTTCTTCTGTGCTTCAGTGTACTTAATCATGACTGTGATTTATTTAAGACTTCACTTTACTTAAAAAACAGTCTATGAAGTATTAAGCAAAACAGTGAGGCTTGTTATTCTTCGGCTTCCAAAATCTTGGAATTACAAAGATAGCTAAAGGATAATCTTTAGCTTTCCATGTGAAAATATATAAATTGAAGGCTAATTGCTTCAGAAGCACTGTCCTGACATATGGTGTGTGCGGAAGTGGGGTGGGAGGAGGCGGCGGCAGGGAAACAGTTCTGGATCCTAGCGAGTTGAGCAAACTACCTGACAATTTTTTGGCACTGGCTAGGAATGAGAAAGGAGTGGGAAAACTACCACAGGAAAGAAGCCTTGTTTAACAGGTGTCTCTCTCAACACAGAGAAGTACAGAGGAGCTAACCACCTCTCATGTCTTTGCAAGAAAATCCAGGAGATGAAAGGCTTGCATTGGAGGCCGGAGAAAGCTGTGTGCTAGCAAGCCTCATTTCAGGGAGCTCAGTCTGTTAACAAAGCCCAGAGCCTTAGCACCACAGGAGACAGTAAGTGGATGTATTTGTCTCTTACAGCAAAAATGAAACCATAATTAACCCATGATCAAAGGTTTCTAGTAAGTCTACAATATTTCATTTGTATTTTCTAAATTTCTTGTAATACTGTCCTAAAACTACTTCCAAAAAAAATTAGAGATTGTCATTTAAAAAGAATTTCACAAAAATTTAAATGGCTAGATAAGTAGCTATTTCTATACCCTCAGTTAACCAAATCAAAGGATATCTACCAACAGATTTTAGTTCACCCAACTATACCTCAGGACAATGCCATTTAACTTGTACTATATCTTATGAAACGTAATCAGACATTATATAGAGAGGTAACCTTGAAAACTCCAACTCCAACATGATATTAAGTATCTCCTCATAAGGTGTTCTATCATTATTTTAAATCTCTATGCTTCCTTTTTTGGTATTCACATTATCCTGTAATACTTTTAACAAATGAAGGCAAATCTTTTAAGTCACACTGTTTTGTGAAAACCACAAGAGGAGCTCTGACTCTCCCCCTTCTTTCCAGCTGCTTGATTTAGGTCATGTTTTCTGAATCAGCTTTTGTCCACTGAATACAACTGAATTCTGCTTATTTTCTTTCATTATCAGTTTTAAAACTATTTCAAGAAACTGTGCATTATCCAAAAATATCACTTCACATTATGTCCTAATAAAGTACTCCACTATTCTCTGTGATTAACTAACATTATCTATGACAATTTACATGGCCTAATTTTAGAGGATCCCCCATCTCTTCTCTTCTATCTTAGTCCCATTCTGGTCAGGAACTTGTAATATAGTTTATTATCACATTTCAATTATTAAACAATGAAATTTTCAAACAGATATCCCACAGAAGTATCGTTTGTTCAAAGGAAAAAGTTACACTACTATGGTTGCTTCTCACATACAATGTTTACCCCATATTCAAGTTTCTGATAAATCAACTGTAAGTTGAAATTCTGTTTCTGAGGCATTTCTTGGTATACTAGGCAGTGCATTAGGAAAGAGATTATATTGCATTTAGTCTATAATGATTATTTTTTTAACCATCTATATATAATTAACAACCATTCAAAAAGAAAGTGCAAATGTGCAAATGAGAGAACAAAAACAGTTTCTAAACATGTAATGCATAATATAGGATATAAATCCATACAACTAAAAACAAATGCTGACAACATCCTTCTGAGCATTAAATGACACCACCAATTTTGTTTTATATGTATTCTTTCTTAAGTATTCAAAGAATGCAATAGACATTAACTTCTTAATTTTCAAATTTTTCATGAGTATATTAGGATATTACCATTTTATCACAAATCTGAAAACAAGGAACTACCATTATTTTTGCATATTTTCAATAATAGAGCCAAAATAAGAACAATTCTAGCTAATCTCATTTGGGATCTTAATTAGTACTACACGTTTATTTGTGAGTTAAAAATAGTATCACTCATGAGAAACAATGCCAAAATTATTATACTAATAAACTGTGTTAAAGGCCTAATGAAGACATACTTTAGCAGCTATGAGGTAACACACTAGTTGTAGGCATGAGGAACGTTTATATTGGCTCTTTTGGGTGTATACATTAAATGCAAAATCAGAAAGGAATCATGCAAAAATCCGGTTGCCCATGCAAGCACCCCAGAGTCTAATCCTCTCCTCTCAGTTCTGTTGTCAGGCCACAGTAGTGTGGAGACTTGTAGGCTGCTGTCCTTGTTGTAATGAATGGGAAGAGGCTGACAGTGGCATGGTCGAAACCTTCACCTCTTCTTCCCCTGTGGAAAAGTCAGTCATGGTCTAGTTACGGGTGACTAGATTTGTTAACAGTCCCTTTAAAAATGATTTCAATATTTGGAATACTGATACATATATAAAATACATGCTTAATGGTTGAAATATGGGTGTGAAACAAGACATAAATTTTAAAGTATAAATTTATCAAGTACCTAGAAAGTAGTTACACTCTAACCACACCCTTAAATTTAATACTATGTCAGATATGAGAACAAATATAATAGATTTGGATTATAAATATACAAAAAGGAAAAAAAAGAGACCAGGAAAGCCATTCTTTTCCAAGTCAATTGGACCCCTTATAAATTTAGATACTGCTAACAATATTATTTTGTGAAAAAATTAAAACCAAATTCACTGAAGTGAAAATGTGATTTTTAAAAGGAAAAAATGACAAGTCTATGTTCTAAAAGCAGAAATTATATTTAGAAAAGAGAAAAAGATATAAATATTAATTTAGCATATTACATATAGAATCTGAAAATTTAATGTGTACTTTTGAAGTAATTAGAAAACAGTAAAATGCTAACAATTCAATGATCCAATTGACTGAAAGCGAGATGACTACTTCTAGGTCAAAGAACTATACATGAAATGAGATAAGTTCTTCTCATTATAATTGATAATTATTTGACTACAAGTGACTTGTTTCACCCAACTCAAAATCCAATCAAGTCACTGTTAAAATAGCTAATTCAGAAACAAAGAAAATTTAAAGAAAAATGCCCCCTCATAAGTAAAATTGAATGAGTAAAAACACACAAAAAAATTCAACCCTAACTATATCTTGAAACAACAATGCTTACAGACTTAAACTTACTATTATTTATTTTTCCAAATAATTTTTAGCATTATGGAATAAAAATATCTTGGCAGAGTTCCTTGAAAAACATATCTGCAAAATTACATTTGGAAAGAGCTTCACTAACAACGAGAGAAAAAGGACTTTCAGTCTTTAAAGTAGGTTATTTCATAGTTTTTCAGTAAATTGGCAAGGATTCTATGAACCCTAAATACATAGCAAGAAAGATGTGAGAACATGGTGCTAATGAGCACTAAGCAAAAGATTAATTTTCATCAAGTCAATAAACTTCATTCTATTTTGCAACTATAGGCCATATCCCTGAGCTGGGCCAATTGTCTCACAAATAAATACTATTGATAAAAAGGGACCTGCAAGTGTGTGAGAGCAAAAATCAATTATTACAGGAAGAAAGCCAAGTTAAGGTACATGCCAGTAATCTTCATTTATAAAGGAGAGCATCAATGTTTGCAGTGGAAAAACATGTCAGTTATTGAATTTGGGACCTGGGTTCTTATCCCAATTCTCTTACTAATTGAATGTGTGACCTTTAACAAATTATTTAACCTTTCTGGAACACAGTTTTGCCATCCCTAAAATGAGGAGTTGGACAAGGTAAGTCCTTTTTAGGACCAGAAAAGTCACTTTTTAAACAAAAGCACCTGGTTCCAAGAATAAAAAAGATCTGAATGGACTTACTATAATTACCACTAATAAAAGTTTCCTCCAAGAATATTTATTTCAAAATTCCTTCTAAACTTAACCAAATGTGCTGCCAAGAAAATGCTGCTAAATAAATTTCAATAAATTTCTCCTAACTGAGGAAATGGAAGCCACATTTCTCTTAAACCTCTGGCAACTGTCCTTCCTACGATAGGTTTCAGATATGTCAATTTTTAATAATTAACAGAAACAAATCAAAACTAAAAATTTAAATATAAATATGTAATAAACATAGATATGGTATCTATATGATATGTAGGTGACTGACATGCCTAAGTATTGGCTCCTGAAGGTCACAGACCCTATTTTGCTCCACATATAGAATGAATAAATATACATGCCTTTTCCATTATTGGATATTGTCTCAGCATATCTTAAAGTGGCTAGTCTCACTGAAACAGTATGCACTATCTATTATCAAGCACCTAATGAAAAATCCACCCTGTGTAAAATACCATGATATTTTTTCACTGCAGGATACAAAGTTGAACCTATTTCAATAGTTCAACTCAAGTACAACTGAGTTACAACTAGGGGCGGGGGAGGCAGACATTGCCTAGGTATTAAATTGCTTCAAATTAGACACAGTTAAGATATACATAGTATTCTAGAATTTTACTTTTTGTTATTTCTAATTATTACTAAAAATTCTAAATCATCTGGCTACAGTTATACAACTCTTCTGTTTTGAGGCTTAGTACATTCAGCTTCCTGAGGTATCTACCAAATATTTACAGGTCGTAAGAGGATTCTGTGTAACTCTTGATAACAATTTTAAATATTTTGGTACCTTAAAACTAAAATTTCTCTAGTCATCAAAGCCTTTAAAATAATCCAATAATAAGTTTATTAAGTCACCATTTAAACACCAAGCAAGTATGCATAGTCAAAATCTGAAAATCTAAAATAACAAACTCTCTCCACCTCCCACAAGAATTTTTTTTCATTTGACTAATAGGAGGACAACTACACTCACAAATAAATGATTACTCATTACCACTGTGGCATTTCCAGAACGCCTACTGGCTTGAAATATTTGGATTAAAACTGCTCTTTTTGTGCTACTGGACAATATGATAACATTAAAATTGGAAGAACAGATAATGGTCATGTAATAAGTCAAAAAAAAGTACACAATGAAGACAGCTTAGAACTAGAGTTCCACAAAGGCATCCTCCTTCCTATCAGATCAAGTCCATGCTGTTTGCCTTGCTGTCTGAGCTGAGCTCCCCATCTTCTCACCCATTTCTCTCTACAATACACAAACCACCTCCTGTTAGAGCAGTTCAATTGCTTAATATCAAGACAGCAACAAATCCTGCCTCTGGGCCTTTATTCAGGCATTCCCATCAACATAAAAGGTCCTTCTCTTTCCCTCCTGCTAACCCAAATCCAAGATATGACCGTACAGATCAACTTCTACTTCTTCAATGAAGCCTCCCCAACAATATAAAATCCATTAATGGCTCTGGGATTCCAGTATCATATAGTTACCACTTTCATACATAATCTTCATTTTATCTCTTCAACTACACTGTAAAGTACCTGGAAACAGAATCCGTATTATCTATTTCTTCTGTATTACCCATATGGTCTAGTTTATTGTTGGGCAAGTAGGAGCCCAAGTATTCACTGTAATTGGTTTAATATTTTATTTTTAAGAGTTTAGAATATTTAGGGGAACATAACTTTAATTTGAATGTTATAATCAGTTATAAGACACACTACTAATAATTAAAACTCCACATTTCTAAATGATTAAAACAAAGCAAAACAAAATTACACTCTAATATGCTGTCTTGAAAGGAAGAATAAAAGGAGTAGCAAAAACTGAACACTTAGTGTTTCCGTGAATATCATACAAAAGAGGATTAAAAATGTCACTCTGGGTCACCTACTAACTACCATATCAAATAAACAAATATCATGAGTCCATTGATGTGCAAACTACTATAGTAAGTGCTATCAAGATGACGTAAATTAACTTCACTGTATCAACTGTTAACTTTCCTATATCAGCTGCCACAAACGATACTCTAACCCCACTTGTCTTAAAAATTTATTGTTGGTCACAAAAAGATTAGAGCCAAAGAATTTTGATGGATCTCTGTAAATTCATCTATCAACCTTGCTAAAATCAAGACAACAAACCCTTGCTGGTAACAGCACATGATGACAATAACGCTGTGCCATGCCGTATCTTAAAGGCTATGACAAAGGATAAAAATAAATTTCATGAATTATATGAGTGAGGGACTATTCTATTCTACTTGAGAAAATCAGAAGAGGAACAAACTCTTCTACCAATCACCTCTAAAGACCAAATTAAATTTTAAAAAACTATTAAGAAGAATGATTCCTTTAGATAGAGAAATCACTTGATCTAAGACTATACGGTACCTTAAAACCCAAAAGTTCTGAAACCTTCAAGGTAACAGTACAAACTAGAAGTATTCTGGCATCACTTATAGAAACTTAATATCCCTCCCCAAATAAAAATGACACACCAAAACAAAAAAATATCTCTCCTTAATTCCTTTTTCACAGAAAATATACTTATGCATGTAGATGTCTGTGAAACATTAATAATCAGAGTTCTCAAATACTTTATTAACATATAGCACAGTTTTGATGTGTGTGTAGGTGTATATCAGTCAAAATAAGTAACTGCCAAAAGTAGTTTGAGTGGCTTTATCCCTCATGCTCTCACTTATTACCATCTTTAAAAAAAATTTTTTTAACCAGTTTACTTTTAAAATGTATAATCAGAATTTTTACCATGGTGTTGGCACCATTAATTTCAGAGCCCATCTTTTTTCTTTTTCTTTTTGTATTTTTATGGCATGTGAAAGTTTGGTAACTATCCTATTAAGTGAAATGATTCCAAGCAGTAACTAGGTATACTCCACCATCCTTATAAAGCTCAATATTACAAGGCATCCACCCAATTAAAACATTTTTAGATTATAAGGACTTTAATTTTTTCCACAGAAATTTCCAAGACTAATGATAAGTACTCTGTTATTCAAAAGCTCCCTCCCTACCCACCCAACAACCCAAAGGCGTGAGTTATTCACAAATTCTCAAGGGCTATAAATGAACCTACCTGCTATAGGGATCCCTCCCAGACCTGTGTTGTGCTGTGGCGGGAGATTCAAGTCCAAGAAATTACTATTTGAGGTGGGGTTTGCTGTGTGGTTCAAGTGCATGATGCTATTGCGTGGAAAGGCCATCCAAGGATAGCGGGCTGCCTGGCCTGGAAAATTGAATGAATTATAAACTGCTCGGTGCTGCTGAAATTGAGGGAACCTCTGTGGCAAGACTGAAAAGGTACTATTGAGAGAGTTGGCATTTGTAGGTGCAGCAGGATGCAGGAATCCAGAGCCCGGACCTTTGGCGGTTGTAGTGTGTGAAGAGGAGTTCTGAAGAGATGTGGGTGAAAGGGAAGGCTGGTCTTGGACTGACAGTTCCTTTTCAATCAGGTCTGCTAAGGCTTTTCGAGTGACATCAAAGGGATCAAAACCCAAGTCATCCTCTGGTTGTTTAGAAGAACCAAAACCAAATGCTGCTTGCCAGTCTGTAGAGGATGATACTGGAATTGTTTCTGTTGGGGACAAAATTAGTGATGAATTTAAAATATACAGCTCACCTTCATACTTCATAAGTATCCATACTAGTGAAAGTTAAACATCACATTACAAGATAAAGGCAAATATACATAAAATATTATTTCTTAGCACATTAAGATTTGTAAAATCACAAAAGACCTCATATACTTCTAACTTCAAAAACTCTGAATGATACAGACTGATTGTGCTAATGAAAAAAAGAGTACTTGAAGTCCAAATTATACTCTCAGCCATTCATAAGCAAAACCCAGAATAAGTCACTTAAATGAAATAATAAATATAACAGAACTTATTAGTAATGTATACATTTTAAAATGTTTTTATTAAAGACAAAGTATAATTTGCTCCACTGATAATAAATGCTATTCACATTAATAAGAGAACGTATAATAAAACAAAAATGAAAATGGCTCAAAAATGCCACAATATAAATTTTAATATAAACATGTCTTTTGTCAGCTGGGGGAAAAAATTTTAAATTTAACTATACAAACACAAATCTGATTAAAAATGTAAGCCCTTAATACTTCCTAGAGGAATAAATGTTTTACTATTGGAAAATATGATCTATCCATTTATTTCTGGAGAAATATATTAACACAGAACTAACTTCCGGTCATAAAACAACTTCTCTAACCACCCAATTCCAAGCAGTTTATTTAAATGTTGACATTTTTATGAAAAAGGAAGTGGATGGAAAAAGATAAAAGCACATCCAGCAGGGTTCTCATTTTAGTCTGAGTGTAACTATTAACACGCGATAGTACTGCTACATACCTGATGTGAAGAGGCTCTGTGGCTCTGGTGCTGTAGGCCAGTCACTAGATGTCTGTGGGGAGCTGGGGAAAGGAGGAAGCCCACTTGGAATAGGGTTGGGATGGCGAAAGTTATCTGAGAATAACGACTGTGACTCAGTTACTGCCCCTTCAAAAGGAGAGCGTGCACTGTGATTGGATGAATTGATGGGGATGACTGGGTTAGATTTTGATAAACCAGGTGGTGGTGAAGGTGTATTACTGTTAGATATCTAAATAAAATAGGAAAAGAAAAGAATAATCAATATAAGTTTATACATTTTAACAAGCCACAATTAAAACAACTTGCAACAAAAGATATTAGAATGGTGGTCTTCAGACTGGGATACTTGAAGACTATTATGAAAGCACAAATTTTCAAAAATATCCATCAACTTGCATAAGTACTCTTTTCTAAAACTGAACGTCCTGAAAAGACTAATCCAGTCTCCTCTCATTCTACAACCTAACTTCTCTCACTTCACAGAGAAAAGAATACTTTTCAGTCTCTGGAACCTAACTATAATATTTAGTACAACAGTGAAAACTTTCTGGGAGCCAAAAAAAATTTATTAGAAATATTCAGGTTGGTGATGACAAAGTGACCAACTCCAATGACTTGAGTCTTTTACAAACTAGGTGATTCCCAATACATTAGTTTTGAAAAAAATGAAAAGAAGATCTAATCAAGCTATTTCTAAATACATCATTAAAAATAGTTTTTATAATAAATCTTTATATGATTTTTAGGCATTTAATTCAGAAGGAGTTAAAAAATTTGAGTGAACGCTGGTCGGTGTTGCTCAATGGTTAGAGCATTGGCCTGACCATCTAAGGGCTGCAGGTTCGATTCCCAGTCAAGGGCACATACCTGGGTTGCAGGTTCAACCCCGGCCCATGACTGTGTGCAGGAGGCAACCAATTGATGTTTCTCTGTTTATCTCTCTTTCTCTTCCTCTCCTCCCCTCCTCCCATTCTTTCTAAAAATCAATGGAAAAAATATCCTCAGGTGAGGATTTACTCAAAACAAGAGTGAGACTGACATAATATTATTTCTTCCATCTCTAATTTATACGAACAAGATATCTTAGCATTTACATATAAAAAGATGAAAACATGACTATGACTGCTGATGCTGAAACTTGAACCGAAAAGTAATATTCATCTACAGGTACATGAAAACTAATTTTAAAATGGCCCTATCTCAACAAGAGATGAATTTCCAACATAATTTTAGAGTTTAATAACTAATTGTTGTCAAAATCTATACTTACATAAGTTGCTTTGATCAATTCAAAATAATATTTCCTTTGTAATTTTTTAAACTCATTATTAAAAAATCTTAAAATGTTAACCTAAAATACACAAAGAGGGGCATATAGATTTTCAAATTCTTTTATGGAATTTGAGAGCAAATATTTTGGAAAATCAGTGTATTTCAGATCTCTACATTTCTCACAATCACTGTGGAAGAAAACTACATTGTTTTTAACCAATGTAAGAAAGTGTGCAGAAACTTAACCAGTGAAAAACTAGCAACTGGACGAGAGGATACAAGCATGTTCTAAAGATCAGGACCTCATTCGGTATCACTGTGGGGGCAACTCTGAACTTAACTATTTGGTTTATTATTTCAAATCCCATAATCATTTTGAGGAAGGAGAAAAGCTGTTGGGATCAAGTAAACTGAGAGAAGTAGAAAATAAAGTTGACAGCAAGGGACAGGGGAGCATATGGCATAGGAAAAACTCTTAAAACCAGGAATATAGAAGGCATAGTCTGGGGCCGTTTCATGTAGGGTCAAGAAGACGAATAGCAGACCCTAAGGACACTAATATATTGCCACACAGTACAATAACATATGGTCATAATGATAATTCTGAATCATTATGAAAGGGTTAAATTATGCTCCATGGATTCTGTAGGGGAAAAGAAGGCTAATTAAAATACATTTAACAGAGCTGTCCACTAAAAGTGTTTCAAAATTGTTTAAAATTTAAAGTATTTTTCACTATCTAGAAAATTCACTTACACAGAATGCCCTGTTTTTTTGGGAGGGGGGCAGATAAATGAAAAGATACAGTATCAAAATCTTACCTGCTGGGAATTATCTCCATTCCCTATACTGAGAGAATCTGAAGGTTTGTCTATGGGGCTGTAAAAAGAAAACAAACTGAATAAAATCAGAGTAAAATCATTCTTCCACAATAAAAACAAACTTCTTAAAAGCCATAAAAATAGACATCTTATCCTCTTAACATTTACCGAAGCATTATGATGTAAGATATTAGGTTGATATTAAGGATACAAAGAAGTATAATAAGATAAAATCCCTAACTCTGAGCAACTTACATTCTAATTAGGCTCTCCAAAAACAGTAGCTAGCTTATTTATTTATTTATTTACTTACTGAAACAATAGCTTATTTAAAAAGTACTACTTAAAATGGATACTACTCCAAGTAATAGATTAAAAGTCTAATCAATTATTTAGTTTTGTGCACATAATTAATATATTCCCCATTAAACTTCTTAAAACAATACCCATTCTTCTAGGTGTTTGACAGGGGGCATAAAGTTATTAGAATGTTCTCTATAGGTTCTTAAGAGCAATACACTTAATACTTCAATATCCTAATCATAACCCTGCAGAAGGCATGTGCATATGTGTACACAAACACACACACCAAGACTACTAGAAACAAGCTTTTTTCCTAACAATTGGCTGCTTTAAAAAACACATTAAAACTTGATTTCCAGATAGGGAAAATTCTGTACCACAGTAAAGTACAGAATCACTAACTTCAAGTCCATTTTAACTTGTCTAACTTAAAACAAAACCTTTATAAGCATTACAACACCGACACAGCACTGACATAGAACTAGCAAGCCCTTTCTACAACCAACTTTATTTAGCACATGAACAAGAGATAAGTATTAGTAACCCAAATACAAATACTTATTTCTGACAACTAGAGCAAAAACCAAATTAAGATTCTACATTTCTCAAAATTATTTTACTGCCTGAAAATACATACAAAGTCACCTTACAGACAACTTACTGGTACCACATTTAACTGGTCTAAAAAAAATTTAACAAGGGCTATTACCCAACCTGGATACCAAGAGTACCTTCTGCAGAAACAATACCAGATGCTCTAAAATTTCACAGATAGGTCTGAAATTTACATGAAGGGTATCTTTACTTCTTATTATTCACAAAATATCAATAAATCAATTCATGTTTATTAAGTCAGTGGGTAATTACAAATAATTTTAAGACATATTTGGGGCAACAACACTAGTGTACACAAACATCAGCCAGTGCCAACTGTTAACTGAATTGTTTAATCAATAAATGCTATAGGTCTTCAGAAGTGAAGCTACCACAAGTGGGATATTTCCTAGGGGAGTTTAAATTTAGAGCTGGGAGAAGGTTAAGTAATTAATTTAGCTAATGTAGGATGATTTTAACAATGGGAGGTAAGGACAGAAAGAAGGACATAGGCCAGACACTAGAGGCCAATGGAAATTTTTGAGCACAGAAATGATATAAATAAAGCAGTGTTTTAGAAAGATAAATTTGGTGGTAACATGAAGAACAGATAACCATAATACACATATTCTGAGATAAACCTGCAATACTTTTTAAAAAATTTATGCGGTAAAATATACTTAACATAAAATTTACCATCTTAGATTAAAAAAAAAAAATCCATTGATTTCAGAGCGAGGAAGGGAGAGGGAGAGAGACAGAAAGATCAATGATGAAAATCATCAACCAGCTGCCTTCTGCATATCCCCCTACTGGGGATCGAGTCCACAACGCGGGCATGTCCCCTGACCGAGAATCGAACCGTGATTATAATGTCTCAATGTGTGTCTCTCAGTTCGTCTTAGAATTCATTAAGTTTCTTGGATGTTTATATTCAAGTCTTTCATCAAATTTGTGATGTTTTCAGCCATTTTTTCTTCAAATAGCCTCTCTGCACCTTTTTCTTTTCTCCTTCTAAAACTTGGAGAATGCTGGTCAACTTGAGGATGTCCGACAGATCCCTTAGCCTCTGTTCACTTTTCTTCAATCTTTTTTGTGTTCCTCAGACTCGATAATATTCATTGTCCTATCTTCAAGTTTGCTAATTCTTTCTCCTGCCTGTTCTAATCTGCCTTTGACCCTTCTAGTGAATTTTTCATTTTAATTATCATACTTTTCAGCTCTAGAATTTCTTTCTGGTTTCTTTTTAGGTTTTACACCTCTTTTATTTATGTTTCCATTTTGTTCATACATCATTTTACTGCCTTTCTTCACATCTTCATTTAGTTCTTTAAGATTTTTAAAGAGGTTTTAAAATCAAATGATTTCGCTTATATGTGGAATCTAAAGAACTTAATAAACTGATGAACAGAATAGATTCAATGACACGGAAGCATAGATGAGACTGATGAATGTCAAGAGGGATGGAGGAGGGTGGATGGGTGGAGGGGGAGAGAGTAACCAAAGAATTTATGTGCATATATACACAACCCAAGGACACGGACAATGGTGGGGAGAGGGACTGGGGAGGAGGAAGGAACGGGGTGGAACGGGTCATTGGGGAGAAAAAGGGCCATCTGTAATATTTTAAACAATAATAAAACTTAAAAATATATATATATTGGTTTACTGTGTCATTCTTTTTCAGAAAGAGTTTCTGTTGATTTTGTTTTCTTTTGAATAGGCAATATTTTTCTGTTTCTTTGTATGACTTGTGATTTTGTTGTCACTGCTGTTGAACACTGTCAATTTGAATCTAGTAACATGGCCCCTTTGGAAATCAGATTCCCCCTTCCCCAATGTTTGCTTTTTGGTTATTGGGTTTTGTTTGTTTTATTGTTGTAGGCTGTCTCTGTGCTGAGGATCAGTCTTAGGTATAAACTTAAGATCTTCTCAGGTCCTTTCTGAACTTTCCCTGAACATACAAGTCACTTTCTAATTTCCCCTGTATGCAGTTCTTTTAATGTCCTAATCTTTAATGCCTGGCTCCCAAAAGGGGAAAAAATAAAAATTGAAAAGGGATGGGGGACATCAGTCCTATAAATCCCCTGGGAAATCATTTCAGCCAGAGGGAGAGGAACTTGCAAGAGTGGGGGAGGTGCAACAATGGTTGCCTGACTCTTTGTCCACACCTCTGTGATCAGAAGCAGTACTCAGCAGTCAGAGCAGAGAACCTCAATATTTGGGGAACAGGGTCCTTTTTGCCCATCCTGGTTCCCGCAAGCTATGTGCAAGGTGCTACAGAAACATGTGTATAGCTGACTGTCAAGCTGCTACTGTGCTAAGAGCCGAAATTAACCAAAATTAACTACCGAGTCTTTTCCTGGAAGTTGCAAGCCTTCAATAGACTTCAAAGTTCCAAAATAGTTACACCAGCCCGGCCGGGCGTGGCTCAGCGGTTAAGCGTCGACCTAGGATCCAGGCGATCAGGGTTCGATTCCCGGTCAGGGCACATGCCCAAGTTGTGGGCTGCAGCCGATCAATGACTCTCTCATCATTAATGTTTCTCTCTCTCTCTCCCTCTCCTTTCCTCTCTGTGAAATCAATAAAAATATATTTTTTTAAAAAATAAAAAAAATAGTTACACCACACAGATTCTGCCAGTAGAGTTATTGTCCAGGTAGAAGACAGATTCTTGCTGCTACCTACTACACCACCTTCCCCAAACTTGCACTGTTCTTATAATATGGGAACGAGAGCTAAAAGTTGAGAGGAAGCAGTACAAATAGACACAAAAAGATGAAAGTAAGACATTACAAGCAAAGAATCTTGGTTCACCTTCCCAACCACCACTCTCAAAGGGCACTAAATAATAATTTTCAATATAATTGAGGTTAGTCTTGTTAACGTCAAGGGCAATATATGAAAATATTACATTTAGGATGAATCTTAAGAAGGTTTATGAATTACAACTAATTAGAATAACATTATCCTGTCCACCATGCCAGCTAATTTTATTTTTTATTTACTTATTTTTAAATGTTTTTATTGATTTCAGAGAGAGGAAAGGAGAGGGAGAGAGAGATAGAAACATCAAACCAGGGACCTCTTGGTGCATGGGACAATGCTCAACCACTGAGCCACACAGCTGTAGCTACCAGCTGTAGTTTTATAAGCAGTTTTTTTACACTTTACCTGGGAAAATTTATCAAAGATGCTTAAAAATTTATAGATAATTGTCATCAATCCAAAGAGAACTGTTCAAAAACTGGGATTGGGGTAAGATATCAGTAAGCTTATGTTCCACCAAGTTTTAGTATATTCTTCAATTTATTTTAAGAATAATTAGGAAGCTCACTGTAAAAGTGGAAAATAAATACATGAAAATGCATGTATAACCCTAAGAAAAAGTATATTTACAAATTCCAATGCCAATAAATGTGAACTCCTTGGATCTGTAATGGGTGGACAGAATGTAGATATCCCAAGGCTACCACCAACAGGTCAAAGTTCTTACAACTACCTTGCCGTCAGATGTCAAACTTGCTTCCTCAACAAACTCTGTGTCTGCTTAAACTGTGATCCTATTTACAAATTGGTTGTTTTACATTTAACATCCACCCATTATCATGCCAAGAAAGTTCAGAAGGGAAGACTGGGTACACAAAGATAAATTGCACATGGCTTTTTTATTTAAAACAAACCAAAAAATCTACAAGTTTCCTTTTCTTCCCTCTCTGCTCCCTGCTCCCTTCTCCTCAGGTCAGCATGAAGTTTTATTGGCCACTTCTGCTCAGAAAGGCCTCTTTCTGAACAGGGATGTTTCTCTAACATACCAGGCATGAAATAGCCACATGCACAGGCACACCTAGAAGATACTGAAGGTTCGGTTTCAGACCACCATAATAAAGCAAGTCAACCTGTTTGCTGGGAAAGGGCCTTGCCTTCAATTTAAAAAAATAAGCAAACAAAATAGCTGAGAAGTACAATAAAGTGGAATGCAATAAAATGAGGGGTGCTTGTACAGAGCCTTTCATTTGCACCTCAGGTTACACTAGAAGCACATCTTAGAGCAATGGCAGTTGTTTCCTGGGACTGGCTCTAGAACAGGTCCAGCTTCAGTTCTGGTGCCAGGTTTGGCTCTGGCCCTCTTTGTGATACCGTGCCTAGTGTGGGCTCCAGTCCTGGCCCCAGATCCAGCCCTGCCTCAAGCAGTGGTTCTAATTCTAGGCCTAGCTCTGGCTCTGGTGCTAGCCCCAGCTCCAGTTCTAATAACTTCAGGTCTGGCTCCAGCTTAAGCTCCAGTGGTTGTTGCAGCTCATCCACCTGTGTGTTCAGAACCACGATGAGCCTATGTTTTGGGTATTTCCTCCATTCCTGGAGACTAACTATCTCTTGGTAGTGGCACCCAGAAGCCTCATCCCAGGGGATTTGGAGGTAGAGGAAGCACAGCAGGTTCTCAGCTATGTTCTCCTTCAGTGAGCAGCTGGTAGTGGCGGATGCTCTGTCAGTGTGACTGCAGCATCTCTTCGGTGCAGGGCTGCACAGAGCAGATGGAACCTCATCACCGTCTTGGTGTTCTCCCTTCTGGTGATCCACTGAGGCACAACAGGCACCAGAAATGGTCTCTTCAGCAGCTGGTGCTCTTTGCTCTGGTTCACAAAGCCCATGATGTGTCCATCATTCCAGAGATCCTTTAGGTGGTCATGTACCAGGTTCAAAATTTTGTCTAGCCATGTCCAGAACAGTATTTTGCCTGGGGGGGGCTCTCTCACTTAATGAAGTCACCCCAGGACAACAATGAGCACTAGATTCTAGAGTTCTGCCCAAACAGCTTATCCCTCAGCTTGCTCAGCTGCTCCAGGTCAAGGGCTTGGCCAACGTAGTAAGACTGCCAACTGAGAGCAGGGCCCAGCAGAGTCTAGGAAGACTTTTTTTTGGGGGGGGCGGGGGTTTGAAAAAGAGGTGCTGATTCTGGGGCTTTGAGCTGAGCAGACTGAACCAGAGAACTGAGGCCCAGACAAATGAGAGTAAGTTCATCTTAGAAATAAAAATAATAACCACATGGAGAATGTCTATTTTCAGCTCCTGCTTCAGTCCCTGGTAGGTGTATCCAACCATGAAGCTAATAATATGCAGTTTCTCTGTCACACCTAGTAGCCCCAATGCTGCCCTTTCCAAATCACCTGAACATTGCTCAGTGAGGTAGCCCAAGTCCCAAATTAAGCCCCGACTCTGCCCTTTTTTATCAATGTTTTCTGGTTTGAAGTCAGAATGCTGAACTTCTGGAAACCTTGTAATGACAGTCTCTTGTCAATGGGGATTTCTGTAGACAGTGATCCCACTGTCTTCTTGGAATCTCAGCGTGGCCTCCTTTGTACAGTAAACTTCCTCCCAGTCTTGAGGTTGAGGGGTCGATGGAGAGTTAAGGGCAAACAGGGCTGGGTTCCTACCACAAAGGCTTTGCAAAGCAGACACTATAGCAATTCTGTGACCTAGGCCTTTTGTAGCTCCATCCTTTTGGTCAGAGGGTCATCCTGATAGCTAACCAGGTGATTTAATCCCTTAAGCAGCTGATGCAAGTGAAACAACAGTTTTGCTCCAGCTGTGAACCACTTCTCCAGCTATTCCAACCGTGGTCCAGGCAGTTCCAAAGCAGGCATTTTGCTGCTAGACTTTCCATGGCTCCAACTTAGGCAGCACTTGCTCAATTAGGGTGGTTAATTGGACTAGCAGTGCATTAGAAGCAGCCAGAACCTCCTTTTTCCTTTTGTCCAGTTCACTGAGTCTCCCATAGAAGTTGCTGTTCTTTGGTTCATAGGGGTTCAAAGCGGATATCCACACTGGGGTCTGGGTCTTATATCAAAGGCAGAAGACATCCTGATCATCTTTCAGTTAGCTGATGGATTTTACCAGCTTTTCCATCTTAGCCCTCAATTCCAGGATCCAGGATTCAATCTTATGTTGCCAGCTCTCCACAGGTGTTTCAAGGCCTGGTTCTGCTTGCTTGACTGAGCCCTTTGAGCCTGGATCAGAATTAAAGAGATTAAAGATCATCTCAGCCAATTGGGTAGGACCCTGGGGAAAGGTCTGAACATCCTGATAAAATTTTCACAAGTTGTGCTGTAGCAACAAGCACTTGGGTCCTGGCTACAGCAGCCATACTCATAGTTCAGTTGGTAAAAGAAGTGGAAGAACAGCACGTTAGTCTTGGAGTTATTGTTGCCCAGTACAGTCTCCTGGCCAGTTCTGGTCTTCAATCCAGATTGCCAAGTAACAATCAAATGTCCACCAGCAGGAGGCTATTTGATCCTGAAATGGGCTGTCAAGATTCTGCAGAATCTCCCATTGTACCATTTGGGGTCTGAGTTTGGCTAAGTACTCAATCCCCACTCCCTTTAGTGGCTCTGGTCACAGCTTCTAGTCCCCAGAGGGAGTTCCAGCACCAGGGCCTCCAGCCCTACCTTGGCTTCAGACCCTCTGACCCACCCCCACGTAGCAAACTTGAAAGGGTGACTGAACGCCAGAGCTAGACATTCCCAGCCAGATGTACCAACACTGACTGCCACTCAGCTCAGACTTTTATCAATCTCTCTTTGCCACATTGAAAAAATAGTTTACATTTTCAAGCAAAATTTTGTTGTTCATTCCATTTTCAACAGGAAAGATTACCAACCATTTGCATAGCACAAAACAGTGGGGCACCGGTTGCCTAGTAAGGGAAAAAACCTAGAAGGGTGCTGAAAAGTTGAAGTATATTAATTTTGTTCTCTTGGACAAAAGCAAAGAAAAGCAGACAATATAAACTGAACTAAATAAGAGAGAGGCAAAAATAGGTTGACACTCATCTTTGAAAGGGCTACAAGCTGGAAGACCACCTATACCTATAGTTCACTCAAATACTGCCAACTCATGTGCTGAGAGAAAGCAAAATCAAGACACCTGAAGACACAGTGATTAAAAATCACTGAATTTAAGTGGGACTGAAAAGTTTTAATAGGTAGTTTTGTCTCATAACACAATCAAGACATTCATTCCAGAAGGTAATGATGTGTGTCTAAATCTCTGCAGATAAAAATTCCTAAACATGTTTTCATACAATCTCACTAATTTTTTTTAAGTTCTAGCTCTAAATAGTTCTGAAATGATGATGAGATTACAGATTTCTCAGGAGTAAATATTTTTCAATTAACCCAACAGTCAGAATCCAGTGCTGTGAAGCTCTTCAAAAAATAAATACACATGTTTATATTTATTTAATTAAAGTATAAAGTGCATTTCCAGGTTCTATCCCTGGAGATTCTAATTCAATTGGTCTAAATCGAGATGCCTGATATCCGATGATCACTGCACTAGAGGAAGTGAAGAGGAACATGGTGAAAATAAATCTATCAAATCAAGTTTCCTCAAAGTCTCTGAATTTATTACATTTCAGAGCTAGAAGGATCATTAATATCAAATTTAAATACTTTGTTTTATAGGTAAAGAAATAAAAATTCACAACTATCTGCAAGTAGGCAGTCTGACACAACTGTGCCTCCATTTGGATCTTTAGATACTTGGCCAACTTTGCTGGCTTCTAACTTACCCAAAGTCTTCAGTTGGTGAACAAATGGTGTCTCAATCTAAATGAAGGTATTTCAAGCCCCAAACTTAAAAACAAAATACCCAGTCCTTAAATATCACTACTGTACAGCTTTTTCACTTCCCACTCTCCAAGTAACTTATTAATATAGAAAAACCATCAATACTCAATCTGACAGATATACTTTCAAATTCATAATAATGGGGGGAAAGAGGAAAATGACAAATTCCTTTTTAGGATTTATTGTTCACTTAAGTGAGACAGGAATAAAGAGAGAGTGGGATTAGTAGCTTTGGTACTCTCAATATTTGTACTCTGGCTTAATAAGAAATAATAGAAAACTACATTATAAGTTTAGTGTCAGTGTACAAGGTTCCAGGTTTTGCTTTCTTGGAATTCTTCTATAACTGCTCCTCACTACATAGAAATGCCAAGAAAAGAGGGAAAGGAACCATTCGTTTTCTTTTCCCCCCCCCATAAAGTTTAATTCTCACCCTATCTTAAATAAGAAAAACTTCTCTTGGGTAGGACCATGGAAAGAGTCATGCTACTTATCATTCTAACTTGGTAAGTCTTCCCTGTGGGAAGAAGAAAACTTATCTACGAATTTGTTCCTACTGCTGTACCCTGTACGGTGGCAATGTAGAAATGGGCCCAAAGCAGACTTGGCAGCACTGAAAGTCAAACTTACTCTCTTGCAGGGGTTAGCATGGAAAGAAAGAAAGCTACAGGAGTTTGCCAAAACAAACCAACCAACCAATAAACCACAACTCTCTCTAACTTAGGCCATCATCACCCTTAATAAATTTTGCGGAACTACTTAAACAAACAAAAAACAATCTCTCTCTCCCTAGGAAAAAACTTCTTATATCATGTACCTATGCAAAGCCTAGAACCATGTTAAAGTTTATTCTGAATCCCAGCTGAGATTCTGTAGCACTGGCTTTGGATAAAGTTATAAATGGTCAAAATCATACTTAAGAGTGGATAATACATTGAAGATATCCTTATAAAAGTAAACAGTGGGACGAGGATGCCTGCTAGCACCACTTTCTAACACTGTTGCTTGATTTTTAGCCTAGGGATTCTCAGTGTGTTGGGGGGTCCAACACAATAAAACAGAGAAAAGACCAAAAAATAAATCTTTTCCTGAGGGACACAAATGACTTAAATAGAGAAATACACATGATAATGGTTGCGATGACACAATGTTATATTGTATAATATATATTCTTCCAAATTGGGATTTATGAATTCAAATATTGTGAAATATAAATAGATTGGTCAATTATCTATAGATTGTATTTATATAAATTCACAGGAAGAAAAAATACTACAAGGAAATACTCAAATCATTTTCAGAAAAATGTCTCAGTACTGAGATTACATACAATATTTACTTCTGTATGCTTTATATACTTTTTTAATTTCCTTCAATAAAAAGATATTACTTTTCTATTCAGGAAAGAAGAAGAGACAATCTAAAATTTAAATTTCTGCTCTGAATTCTCTAGGTACTATAAACCCCGCATACGGTTTTAATTCAAATGACATTTTCAATGAGAACAATGATGTATATAAATATTAAAAGCCACAGAAATAAATTTTTACTGCAATAACCCCATTCCTATAAGAAGCACTACAGAGTCAGCAACCAATGAGGTAAATAATAGCGTATGGTTCATAATAAACATACAGGGGCTGAAAAGGGTAGGTACAAAAAGATCAATGGAAAGGGTCAAAGATTATCAACCAGAGAGAATTCTTTTGGACTCAGCTTTGATATTCACAAAGTTCACATAGTTTATTATACAGTAACTTTATGTTTTACTCTGTGGTCTCTTCTATATATATTCATATAAACTTGTACATGTGTGTGTGCATGTGTATAAACAAGAATTATTTATAAATAATCTTTACTATCAAAGAAACTTAACAAGGACTTCAAGAATTTAAATACAATTTTGAAGAAACTGACTCTGACAATAATCCATGTAGTTATTAGCTGTATCTGAAAAATGGCCCTTACATTATTTTAGTCCTAAGTAGACACTGGACTATACATATAACACCCAGACATTTAAAACAACACTTAAGCAAATTTAACTTTGGAATACATTTTTAAAAAAAGACAATCAACATATCTAAGTTAATTATAGCTATTTACTTTAAATGAATTCATTTTATAAAGGTTAAACATGCCAAATTTTAAAAAATAAACAAAGATCCTAACTCATCAAACTCAAGGAACATTCAGGACCGAGTACAATCACAAAATTATTGTTTTTATTGATCAGACCATTTTCTGACAGGCCAAAGCCAAATATAATAAAAGCACACCATTTCAGAATGAGACCTGGCATTTAAGACTACAAATCTGTTTAAGCGTTGACACCAGGTCTGCGCAAAAACAAGTTGTCTCTTAAGAGGAATACGGTTGTGAGTATGGGACACCCTCCTCACGCAAAGAAGGTAAGACTTCAGTGATTCCCAAGACTAGACAACAATAAATATTTGTGCCCCCGACACACAATACTTCAAAAACTCCCTCTCCCTTTTACAGTCTTTTGTTGTCCTAATTATGTCAGGGTAAAAATCTCAATTAGGTGACAAGAGCCTTTTAATAACCAACATCCCTTAATTTCCTTTTCATCAATATGCGTGTTCCTAAGGCTCAGGGTAGTCTGCAAATCACTACAAATGTGAAACTATTGAGAGGCTCATCTAAATTATCACGAGGGAGCAACAGGCAACAAATATTCAAACCCAGAAATTTTGACTAAACATTTCCTATACAGCGCAACAGTTCTGCATAAAAGTGAGATATTGCAATAAGAATTCTGTATGAAAATGATGTAGGAAAAAAAGTGAAGATCGCTAGACATGATGGTAAGGTGTCTGACTGTACCAACATCCGTACTTACGTATCATACCTCTGCAGTGGGGTCACTTTGTTCTTATTCTTATCAACTGAACCCGTAGATAGTTGAAGAAAATTGGGGTTTAATTTATATAATTCTTGTAGTAGCTTCTGTTCATATTCTTGGTGTTTACCTGCCTAATGGAAGAAGCAATTGAAACTGCAGTAAGGTTCACAAAATGACTGGTATAAAATATTGAATTACTTTCTGAATTATTAAAAGATATCCTAAATAAAACATGTAAAGGTTTTTCATGTCAGAGAAACCTGTGAGGAGGGTAGCACAAAATTTCTAGCCCAATGAATGTTCTTCCAACAAAACAACAAAACTAATATATTTCCTTAATAAAGGCATTACATCAACAACTTTATTGTGTAGAAGAGTATACTAAGAGACAACATTTTTGCAAGCTCAAAAAACCTACTTTTAAACACCATCTTCATATAAAAATTAAATATTGCAATAGGCCATTATTAAATTTTCTGAAGATCACTGAAAATCAGTCAATTTCCTTTTCTAAATTAAAATGTTTATGTTTCTACCTAACATTTAATATATTTTAAACTCTAGACCAGGGGTTGTCAATTTACAGCCAGCCACTTTGTTCTTGTAAATAAAGTTTTATTGGAATAGGAACGTTCATTCATGAACTGTCATTTATAAACTGTCTATTATTTATGAATTATCTATGGCTGCTTTTGTGCTACAACAGCAGAGTTGAGTAACTGCTGCAGAGACCATGTGGCTCAGAAAGCCTAAAATATTTACTAACTGGTCATTTACAGAAAAAAGTTTGGAAATCCCTGCTCTGTATACAACAAAGAAAATTCTGTATTTACTGTAGTTAGTAGTTATATATCAGAAGGCAATGTCAGAAACATTATGGGAGAAATTAGGCAAAGACTGACTGTGGAAACTAGTCATATATGGAAATAAATTATAATGAAATTACTTTGAATAACTTTTCTACTATCTGCATGTATATCAGGACTGGAGTGACATTTTTACTTACCTTCAGGATTAATTGTTTTAAAAGTGTGGTCTAAATAGATCTTATGGGAAAACCAAAACCAGAACAGAACAGATCAGATCAAAACAAAACAATAAAAACAAGCAAAGGCAATATCATCTAATCGGGCACAACTGCATCACATACACTGCACAATGCATCGTTCCCTGTTCTGAGAGAGGTCTTGTCTGTTTCAAATGGATCTCTAAATATTTCACAGGATACTGAATTTTGAGTTATACAGTAACAAAAAGAAAATCTTCGGATTTTTGCCATGATATAATTTGTTCCAATTTCCTTTCTACTTTGAGGAAGTATTTTAACAAAGAAACCCCTTTACAAAGTAAATTGAAACTCAGTTTAAAGAAGAGCAAGATGAATTCTGGACAAAAATATTAAATGAATTTTAAAGTACTAAGAAAAAATACAGTTAGATGTGGATTTTACAGCTTTAACACAATGAAAAGCCTTGAAAATTCTTTCGGCAATCAATACTTCAACAGATATTACGGCTTTCATTGGCCACAAAGAGCACAAACTGATATTCAAATGATTCTACAGGGGCAGTTCAAAAAACAGGTTAAATTCCATTACAAATTAAGTTCTGAGAGACTGTCCATCCATTTTCTTTAAAAAAATTTTTTTTTAATTTTTTTATTATAATTGACATACAATATTATATTGGTGTCAGGTGTCATCCATTTTCTTTTACTGTACAATACTACATAAAAATGAGATATAATGGAGCTCAGATATTCTTTGACAGAGATTTTCACTGTAATAGTACCTGTGAGTAAAGCATACTCTCCACTAGTCAAAATTCAGTTCGAAATAGTTAAACCTTAGATTTCATCCAAGAAAGCTTCATCCAAAAAAAAGATCAAAAAGCACTTATTAGATACTAAGAAATAAGCCATTCCACAAAGACAATAAAGACAACATTGTCAAGAAATTCCAATGTATTGATTATAATAGGATTTAATCCGTAGTAATTTCAAGTCAAAAAAGGGTATTATTTCATTTTCTTTAACAATCTGCTCTTAAAGGAGCCCCTACTAAACTTTCTCTAGTTTGACCTGAAGAATGAAAGGTAGCAATCAATGCCCCCCACCTTCTAAATGAGAAGTATTCCTGCAAAAGTCCACAGCAACAATCTGAAGTCCTCATCTATAATAGGGAAGTGCAGCATTGTGCTTTGGTATAATCCTCATTTAATATGGCGCATGGTCAACATTTTTACTTGTAAAAACATGTTTATACTAAAAACTGAAAGGAGACAGACAGGAGAAGAGGAAATGTAAAAATGAACATAAAATAATAAGCCTTCAATTTACCCTTTACAGGACACTTTAATGGGAGGAACATTTTATAAAAATATCAGCAATATTTGCTAGAATATTATTTTCTAGCATGCTCTGTAAAGAGTAGAGGTTAAGGGGGGAAAAATACAACTCATAATTACAGAATCACACTTAGTTGTCATTTTGCTGACATTATCCTTAAAGTAGCATTTCCCAAAATGCCTTCCTTGGTCAATAAAGGTCCAAATGTACATTCCCCATCTTGATTATGTATTAGCATATTAAAGACTCTGAGAAGTCCTGTAGGAAAGAAACCTATTTATCTTCATTAATCTAGCATTTTCAAATTCAGTGGAGCAAAGACCCATTTTTATTATAACAATATCCTACAGAACTGACATTCCATGGAACACTGTTTAGAAAATGCTACTTTAAAGAAATGCCAGTTTTAAAAAAATAAAACCCCTACTTTAGCAATTTTAACTTATAAAGAAGAATCCTCCCCTTTCTGCAAATTTGATAATTCACAATGCTTTACTACCTGCATTTCCTCTTTTGTGAAGCTGGCCGCCTCGTCCCCCAATTCATGTAGATACATGCAATCAGGCTTTGGACACTGCATATTTTTTAAGAAGTAACTGCAATATTTTGTTGTACCTAGAGATGCCTGCAAGAGGAAGGGAGGGGGGAAAAAAAGACCCAAAATGTGAAAAGACACCACAATGAGAATTTCCATGTTCTGTGTTTTTACTTTACCTAAAATGATACACACACGACAGAACAAGAAGTATGTCTATGAATACTAGAGAAATAAACTATTACTAGCAAGATGTATTAAAGATGGTGCTCATTTGGAAGTACTAAAGAAAACATCTCAGTCTATGGTTTCTAGGACTTGAGCAACCAATTCTACTTCCCTAGCAGTCAGAAGAGAGACCAAATCGGTTCTGTGTTCTGTGCGGGAAGGCACATAAGAAGGCAACTTCCTTTCTCTAATTGTGTGATTTTCTCTCATTTACATAAAGCACTGCTTGGTGGGATCCTTCACTCAAGCATGCATTGATCAGTGTCCAAATATTTAATGACAACAAATCAGAACTATTATCTATTTCTGATAGAATAGTAGATTCATTTTTACAGAATAAAATATGTGTAAATAAAGGAGATTTTAAAAGATTACCCCTAATAATGAAAATGTGTATTAATACCTGGCAAAACAGGACTCTACATAAGTCAGCAGTAAACAAATTAGCTGTCATAGGTTGGTATGGATGTCTAAGAAGCAATCTTCAAAAAGCCTCTCTTCAAATGTATTATATAAATGCTAGGTACTCCTCTACTTGCTACATTTTATCCCTCCCCCATTAAAACAAAAAAAAATCAAGAGGACCATATTACCTTAAGCGTTCTGCCATCTACCACCACATTGTTGACACACTGTATGGCTCTGAGAGCATCTTCTGACCGGATATAGGTTACATAAGCACTGGCACTTGGACCCTAAAGTGAAAACTGTTATTATTTTCAAATTCAACAAAAACATTTTTTTAAAAAATTCTCATGCAACTTGACTAGGAAATTCTAAAAGCCTTTCCTACTACTATCATTAATAATCACAATAATTAGAAGTTGTAGTAGCTTTAATTAAACCATATACTAGCTCATTGTAAAACAATCAGACTTAATGAATTTTATCTGTTTTTAAGTAGACTAAAATACTATGAATAAAATATCTTTGGTAGCTCCGTTGTAAGAGCATCATCCGGTTATGCCAATGTTGTGGGTTTGATGCCCTGGCAGGGCACATATAAGAATCAACCAATGAATGTATAAATAAGTGGAACAACAAATCGAGCCCGACCGGGCGTGGCTCAGCGGTTGAGCATCAACCTGGGATCCAGGCAATCTGGGTTGGATTCGCGGTCAGGGCACAAGCCCAGGTTGTGGGCTCGATCAGTGACTCTCTCATCATTGATGTTTCTATCTCTCCCCCTCTCCTTTCCTCTCTCTGAAATCAATAAAGATATATTTAAAAACAAACAAAACAAATCAATGTCTGTCTCTGTCTTCTCCATTCCCCCCTTCCTCTCCCTCTCTAAAATCAATTTTAAAAAATCATCTTTGGACTGGCATGTATTATTTTAAAGTCATTTGACAGGCTCATCAAGGTTACAAAAAAACAAACTTTGAAAGTCAGATTTTAAAAACTAAGATCTGAAGACACTGTGTCAAACTATATCTCCCAAAAATAAATACACTTTGCAAGAATAGTCTATCTGCTAATAGCAGCATAACAAAGATGCTCTATAAAGTTTTCAATATCTGAAATTATTATTAATTAGAAATCATTATCTAATTACTAGACTAGAAATAGACTCAACTTCCCCTCCCTTTCAAACCGTCACTAAATCTTTGTTTTACTATTTCCCTCTTATTACTAGCAATTCACTGTTAAGTCCTGGAAGAGTTCAATGAGCACCAAAAATTGCCCCACCCCACCAACAGAGGTCACTATACTACTTAAATCCTTGACCCTCAAGCTTTGTAATCACAGAAAATAAATTTCCCTTCTGAACAGCCTAGGTCAAACACAAACCATAGGGAGGAAAGGCAAAAATCCTTATAATTAGTTACCTGTGAGCCTGCATATGATGTGCTATTATTGATGACAACTTTATGTATTTTACCAAACTTCCCAAAATATTCTGGTCGTTTTAAAACCTATAAAAAAAGAAGAAATAAAGTATAAACTGTCCCCATATTCATGAACTTTACCCTTATAATGGGGACATACACTCTTCAGTGAAAGAAAAATAACTTTCAACATGTTTTAATAAATGTGACCATTTCCTAATTACAATTTGTGTGATTCACCTACAAGAAACCATCAACAGAGTCTAAAAGCTATTTTTTATTGACCCACGGAAAAGAAATTGAGACTCAAAGTTTGGTATTTTCTACTATGTTCTAATTTCTGCACCAAAACTCTGGGATTTTATGTTTACAACAGTCTTAAACACAAAGCAGATCAAATATCCTCACCACATTTTCATTAATAGATGATCCCTATAAGAAAAACTTATTTCTTAAAACAATGACCAAAATTATTTATTAAAGACAGAGATAAGGACTCAAGGACCTAAGTAGAAACAGTCTTTATTCATAAATCTATTGAATATATGACATGTTAAAGCACTGTTTATGAGCTACAAATTTCAAATATGGTAACAGAATGCTCAACTGTCAATGTCTTATGATTTATTATTGTGTGTGTATATCTATGTATATGTACACATACACAGATACACACACACACACACACACACACACACACACACACACACACATACATATATTTAGTTTCCTTACGTCAATCAATTTTACCATTTCTCAACTCTCCAATTTTTTCCCCTCTCTTTTCCTGGTAAATAATGTATGTAAGGTGATAGATGGGGTTTTTAAAAAAAACAGTTGGGAAACAAATTTATACATTTCTTTCTCTATTACCTAGGTTACTTCTTCATGGTTACTTCCCCTCATACTTGTGATCATCTTATGTACTCATTTAGCTTTTCTTAAAACCTTACTTGCTAAGTTGTGTGTGAGAGTACTATCAAGTGTTTGGAAAGAATACTTTGCATACACTTGAATAGGTATGTACAGAAAGCTTTCATTGAAAGAGAGCTTGCTGTTTGGAAAGATGGTAGGAATAGTGTGTCTATAGGTACAATTTAGGAAAAGAACAGAATATAATTTTGAGATAGTTGCAAATCATGGGAAAGGTTTTTGTATCAAGGTACATACTGACAAAAAGTTTAGATGTGTTCTGCATCAGACAAAATCAAAGCTTCGTGAAATAGTCTATGACTGGGGTGTCATTAACTCTTAACAGCTTGCAACTTAATTAATATACAGCTGACCCTTGAACAACGCGGTTTGAATTGTGTGGGTCCACTTATACACAAATTGTTTTCAATAAATATACTGGAAAATTTTTTGGAGATTTGAAACAACGTGAAAAAACTCACAGATGAACCACATAGGCTAGAAATATCCAAAAAATTAAGAGTTAGGTATATCATGAATGTATAAAATAGATGTAGATACCAGTCTATTTTATTATTTACTACCATAAAATATACACAAAGCTAAATTAATAGTTTTCAAAACTTATGCAAACACAGACCATACATATTGCCATTCACAGTTGAAAGAAATGCATCATTAAATCATAACTGCATAAAATTTAACTGCAGCACATATTGTACTACTGTAATACTTTCATAGTTACCTCCTGTTGCTTCTGCAGTGAGCTCAAATATTACCAGTATCTGCTTAAAATGTCATGTGATGCTAATCATCTCCACGTGGGAAGCTGTCTCTCCAGTACATTGGGTATCACAGTCAAAGTGATCTCTCAAGGTTCTTGTGTATTTTTCATTGTGTTTAGTGCAATACTGTAAACCTTGAAAAACACCACGGCACCCATACCAAGTGCCTAGTGATGCTGGTAGTGCTCCCAAGAAGCACAGAAAAGTCATGTCTTTACAAAAAAAGCTGAAGTGCCTGACGTGTGTCGCAGACAGGCCTGCAGCTGCGGTAGCCCTCCATTTTGACGTAAATGAATCCAGGGTAAGGACAATGTAAAAAAACGAAAAGGAAATTTGCAAAGCCCCTGCTATAGCTACACCAGCATTTGCAAAAACCTTGAGCTTCTGAAAAATTATCTTTTTATCTCATATTGAAAACGCAGCTGTTATATGGGTACAGGATTGCTGTTAAGAAAGGCACACCTATAGACTCTAATGACTCAAGAAAAAAAGCAATCATTATATGACAGCTTAAAAAAAAAGAAAGGTGAAGGAGCTAAAGTTAAAGAATTTAATGCCAGCAAAGGAGGGTTTGATAATTTAGAAAGAGGTTTGGCTTTAAAAAAGTCAAGATAACAAGAGAAGCAGCTCTGCCGACCAAGAGGAAGCAGACAAGTTCCCAGACGCCAGTAAGAAAATCATTGAGGAGAAAGTATCTGCCTGAACAGGTTTTTATTTTTATTTTTTAAATAGACTTTATTTATCAGTTATTATTTTAATCCTCACCTGAATATATTTTTCCATTGCTTTTCAGAAAGAGTGGAAGCGAGGGGGGGGAGAGGGAGAGAGAGAGAACCATCGATGTGAGACACATAGACTGGTTGCCTCCCACATGTGCCCCAACCCTGATAGGGGCTGGGGATAGAGTCTGCAACCGAGGTATGTGCCCTTAGCTGGAATCAAACCAGGACCCTTCAGTCCATGGGCCAACGCTCTAACCACTGAGCCAAACTGGCTAGGTCACTGAACAGGTTTTTAATACAGATGAAAGTGCCCTATTCTGGGAGGAGAAAAAAATACCACAACAGACATTTATTAGTAAAACAGAGAAGCAAGCACCAGGATTTAAGGTAGGAAGTAATAAGCTAACTCCACCGTTTTGTACATATGCAGTCGGGTCTATGATCAGAAATGCCCTTATCTACAAAGCTGCTAACCCCTGAGCCTCGAAGGGAAAAAATAAACACTAGCTGTCAGTCATTTAGTTGTACAACAAGAAGGCCTCAAGGACAAGAACCCTTTTCTGGATTGGCTCCATCAATGCTTTGTCCCTGAAGTCAGGAAGTACCTTGCCATTAAGGAACTGCCTTTTAAAGTTCTTTTGATATTGGACAATGCCCCTGGCCACCCAAACCCCATCAGTTCAACAGTGAAGGTGTCGAAGTCGTCTACTTGCCCGAGAACACAATGTCTCTTAACTCAGCCTCTAGATCAGGGGTCGTCACAAGGATCTTAAAGGCTCATTACACCAGGGACTCTCTGGAAAGGTCGCCTGCTATGGAAGAGAACCCTGACAGAGAGGACATTATGAAAGTCTGGAAGGATTCCACCACTGAAGATGCCTCGTTGTTATAGAAAAAGCTGTGGAAGCCATCAAGCCCCAATCAATCAATTCCTGCTGGAGAAAACTGTCCAGAGGTTGTGCATAATTTCACAGGTTTTATGGCAGAGCCAACAAAGGAAATCATTAAAGAGGTTGTAGATATGGCAACACAGGTGAGGGTGAAGGGTTTTAAGATATGGATCTTGGGGAAATAAAAGGGCTAAAAGACATCACATTAAAAGAAATTAACAGAAGATGACTTGCTGGAGATGAGTATTTGTGAACCGGAGCCAGACGAGGAGGAAGATGATATAGAAGCAGCGCCAGGAAACAAATTGACATTAGTCCCGCAGGGTTCCGATTATTCAAGACGGCTTTTGGCTGCTCATACGACATGGACCCTTCTGCGACACAACTGAAACTAAGCCAAACGGCGGAAGGAGGATTGGTACCGTATAGAAACATTTTTAGAGGAATGAAAGAGCAAAAAAGCCAGACAGGAGCGATGGGGTACCTCCGTGGAGTTACGCTGAGTGTGCTGCCTCTCCCGCCTCCCCCCCTCTCCTGCCTCCGCTTCCCCCTCAGCCCACTCGCGCGAAGGCGACGAGGAGCCCTTCACGATAACCCACTTCCACTCAGTGAACAGGAAGACACCTCCTGCCGCACAGTTCACAAACTTCTCTGCTGTGTGTGTGTCTTCCTGTGAAAAATATGTTGTATGAAACATTTTTGCGTCATGACTGTCAACAGTACCTAAGTGGTCGTTGTGTACAACATCATGTGCAAGACTTGTAGGGGAGCAGACAGCCTACCCTAACTCAGGCTTAACAGAGTGATATTTAATATAAAATTAATAATGTGTTTTCTTACTGTTTTATAAGTTTGCTCTCAAAGAATTACATTACTGTACAGTATGCCTCTCTTGTATTTGGATAAACTGTAGATTAGCCTATCATCACAAGTAGTTTTTAAATGTAACAATGTTTCTAATACTGTATTATGAATATGACAATAATATTGTGTGCCCTAAAAATTTAATGATTCATTCATTAGTATATAGGCTAGGCTACCACGAAGCAATCATACAAATTACACTAGGCTATCACAAAACCACCATATTTTCTTCTTCATTATCAATGCATGAATTGTTATACCTATAAATAAATATTTTTAAAATCATCTTTCCATTTCTTATGCCTAGTATTAGTAATACATATAACATCTACAGTGTTTTGTATCATGTAAGACAATATTGATGTAGGTACTGGCAGATGATTCATCTTGTAAACACACGATGTCAAGTTGTGGTTTTGATTAGTACAGTACTGTAAATTTATTTTCTCTTCCTTAAGATTTTCTTAATAACATCTTTTCTGTAGCTTACCTCATTGTAAGAATACAGTACATAATACATAAAACATATAAAATATATGTTAATCTATAATCAACAGTAGGCTATTCGTAGTTAAGTTTTGGGAGTGTCAAAAGTTATATGTAGATTTTTGCGTCATTCCTAACCCCTACATTGTTCAAGGGTCAACTTTACTTACTTTTACCATATTTTATTTTAGATTCCTATCAGTATAGGGTTGTCATGTTTTCTACAGCCGATTGTAATGAATTAGAAGGTTGAAGTGGTTACACTTTTTTCCACCAAATTCCCTGAAGAATACGATAATAATAGTGGTGAAGGTGATGACCCTTGGGTTGTTCACAGCAAAGTCTCAGGGTTGAGGGGAAGGAGGAGTATATTTTGAAAAGTGTTCTGGCAGGTGGAGGGTAGAACTTCATTCAATATTCCAGATGGATGCATACCAACTCAGCAAAAGGCCTCACAGCCAAAATACCTGCTTCAAAGGGTAATGGCTGGTCACAGTTTGTGCTGCATCAGCATCTCATATCACATCTGAGTTTATGGGAGTAGTTCTCAATAAAGGCAGCATACAAGGTGGCATTTTGGAAATTTGTGGGAGCTTTTATTGGGGGACATTGTCAAAGTGACTGGGAGACACTACCGTTGGTCAGTGGATGGGAACCAGGATGGCTTAGAATGCTTGGACTAGCCCTACACAACAAAGAATTGTCCTACACAACTTACAAAATAACCTACAAGACATTCACGTAAATGAGAAGACTGTTTATAATTAAGTGAACCTAGAAACAAATTCCATATTATATATAAACACAAAGTAGTTCCCCACAATTTTGACATATTTTGAATTTACAGGGAAGCAAATAATATGTAATTAAGAGTATAAATGCTCTGTTTGGAATTTTACTAAGAGATGTTTCAGAAAACTGTCACTGACATTGCATGGTACCTGAGTTGCCAATACATACACCTGTAACAATCTGCATTTGTAGTTGCCACATCCACAGTAATTCTCCAAATAGATGCAAGTATCTTACAATTTTATTATGTACTGAAAAATAGTACTTCCCAAGCTTGAATACACATACAAGTCATTTTTAGATCCAGCTAAAATGCAAATTTAGATGCAGCAGTTCTGAGGCAGGGCCTGAGCTTGCATAATAAACTGCCAGGTGATACTGATGCTGCCGGTCCAGAGGCCAAACCCTAAGTAGCAATATTCGAGAGTAGCAGTACCCAAGAATTTATAATTAGAAATAGTCTTTTTATAATCACTTGCCTTTTATTTCTCCTTTATGTTTTTTTGCAAATTATGTATGCAGACAGATTATATTATCAAAAAGTCATTTTGTGAAAGTCAAAATATAAAATATTAGTTTTTAAAAAGTGCGTACTATGTCTGATAAGGTTGAAGACCACTGACTCATGGAAAATTTCTGGCCAATATTTGGGTATAGCACCCTCATAACAAAGTAAAATATGTATATAATTACACTGACATGTCACACTGCAGCCAGAATACTATTTTCAAAGTACAAATCTAGCCACGTCACTCTGTTCCTAAGAACATACACCAGTTTCCCACTGCCTTGAGGATAAATTGCCAACTCCTTAGCATGGTCAGAAAGCCCTTCATAATCCATTATCACTTACCTCACCAGCCTCACCTCTCACCACTGCACTCTTCCAGCCAAACAAATCACTTGCAGACCGAGCTCTTTCTCATCCAGAAGCATCTGTATCGTTCCTGTGCCAGAAGCACTTTAACCCAAAGATAAAATAGGGGGACATATCTCCTCCCTGAAGGTCAAGTGCTATCTCTTATGCCTCCACAGCATCCAGGACTTCTCATAGTGTACTGTTACTTTTGTAAATAAGCAGAGACGACCTTCTTACTGGTGTATGCTAAGTGTCTTACAGAGTGCCTAGAACACTTAAGGTACTCAATAAATGCTTACTGAAAAACTGAACTGTGGGCCTCAATGTATCAGCAAATGGCCTAAGGCTGATAAGAAATGGCCTGCCCAGGCAAGAAAAATTCTTATAATTTAAGCATAGAATATAAAAGGCCATGTGACAGAATTATAAATGTCCAATAGCATGCCTAATGCATAAAATGTCTTCTTTGGGACCACAGTCAAGAGTTCAGGAACATGACAGAAAATCAAACACTTGGTAAGTAGATGGAAGGATGAATGAATGGATGATGGATGAATGCATAAATGGATGAGCAACAGACCAATCATCAGTGTAAAATACACTGGAATAGGAGATTTAAGACAGGGTGCATGAGGGGTGTGGGGGGTGTGGTTGGGGCTTTTTTCTAGTCCTGGCTCTGCTATGAAAAGCTATGTGATCATAGGCAAGTGACTTAACTTCCCCATGCCTCGGTTTCTAGTTTGTAAATAAAATGGTTGTGTCTTCAAAGTCTTTTAGTTCCTCAAACAATTTGCTCTCAAGCCACCACACACCTGGTACTCCCTTGTCCATATTTGCTGCCTGGCTAAGCCCAAGTAATTCTTAATCATCCTTTCCTCAGGGAGGCTTTTTGTGGATCTCTACACATAAGTTCCCCACTGTTACATGTTCCCAAAGGGCCCTGTAGTTCCCTGTTTATAAATGTTCAGTACACTTAAGAGTTCTTAAATTCTGTCTTCCCCAGCAATCTGTAAGCTTGTTAAGGGATGAGACTTGTGATTGGCTTGCGAGACTACTTTATTTCCAATATCGAAGTATCCAACACATGGTAAGTATTCAAGAGTTCATTTACAGAGTGAATGAATTAGGTTCCAAATCTAAAATTTTACAACTTAGAAGGTGATCATTACCTTTAATTACCGTATTTTCTAAGGTAGTTTATTCTATTGATCAATAAATGATACATTTGACAGTCAATCTTGGTATGAAGTTTTCTGATGTATAAAAATTTTCAAAATAAGTTTTAAATTTTCCTAAACTCTCCTATTTTATTAATCATCCAAAGATAAGTAAATAACAGGGATCTTCAAATTTGAAAGCTATACTAATAATCTGAAACACTGAGTTTTCTTATGAAGTCAACTTTAAGTTTTCCAAACTGAAAAGCTTGTATAGACAAAGTAAGAGAATTTTTTAAGATATTATTATTTAGAAGTGATAGTATCTAATAAATAAAACACTGGTCTCTGATCCTCCGAGGCTTTCAAGAAAAAGAAAATTCATTGTTCTCTTACCAAGCAACACTTATTTCAAAAGTATAAAACTAGTAGAATAATTTTCAGGTACATTGAGACTCCTAATAAAGTGTTCTCTCTGGTCACCACCTAGATTAATTTCTTTCCGTATAATAGTTCTTCAGATTAATCATACTGGAGTCATGTTTATTAGTGGAAAAAAGATATCTCTGTAAGTCCTCCCTTATCCGCAGTTTCACTTACCCACGGTAAACTGTGGTCCTAAATATTAAATTTCCCCAACTACTGACATCGATTGCTTCTAACAACCAACCATCGACATCATCAAGATTCAATGATCCAGGATCACCCGAAGCAGATGATCCTCCTTCTGATGTACCATCAGAAGGTCAATAGTAGCCTAACGCCTGGTGGCAATGCCTGCATCATTCACCTCACTTCATCTCATCACAGGTATTTCATCATTTCACATCATCTCAAGAAGGATAAGTACAGTACAATAAGATATTTTGAGAGAGAGACCACATTCACATAACATTTATTATAGTAAACTGTCTGTTCTATTTATAACTGTTCTATTTTATTATTGGTTATTATTGTTAATTTCTTACTGCGCCTAATTTATAAATTAAAGCTTATCATAGGTATGTACGTATATAAAAAAACATAGTATACAGGCTGGGGCAAAAGTAGGTTTACCGTTGTTTGTATGGAAAATAATACAATGATTAATAAATAATAATACAAGAATAAGCTGTTTCATGTACTCACAACTGTAAACCTACTTTTGCTCTACCCTGTATGAAGGGTTTGGTACTATCCTCAATTTCAGATATCCCCTGGGAGTCTTGGAACAAATCCCCCACAGATGATAAGGGGAGAATACTGTAAATAAAAACAAATCACAGATTCTAAAGGAGAGGTAGAAAACCTATAATCCAAACTTCAGATTGAGACTATGGCTTAATTTTACCCAACCTTCACGTGCTGCTCCATATACCTCCCTCCAGTTCTACAGATGACCAGATCCAGGATGGATTTAGAAAATCAAGTACATTCACATCTAAGAGTTCTCAAATCAAGATAAAACTTCCATTAGTTTACTGTAGTAGCAATTTCAGAAATGCAAAAGTGGATTCTAATCAATAAGATCAGTAGGAGTAAACAGAGGCAGGTAAATAAAAAACTTACAGTGGCAAGTGCCCTCTGGTTAAGAAAAAAGGCAGAGCTGAGAGAGAAAGGAGGGTTGATGAAAAGTTGTGGTGGTATTCAAGGAAATGGTCAACGGTGAAGTGGCATTGTGCCTACCAGAGGAGTTAAGTACTAGCTTAGAGAAAGGAAGAATTGGCTGCTGAGGATGAAGCATAGGTCTAAAATGAGCTCTCCCCTTAACATCTAACTGAAGAAGTCTTTTCCTATATGAATTCTAGACACATCCTTTTGGCTTTGGAAAGAACCTGGTCTTCTGAAAATCATGTACCCCACTAACGCCAGCATCCCTGGACCTAGGTCCTAGTAATTCTTGAGCTGCCACCATATTTATTGTCAATGATAGAACCTTCTTAGTAAAATCTCCCTGACTTTCTCCTCCTCAATACATCATAGACTCATCATCAATAAACATTTATTATTCTCTCTAAATTGAATTTTATAAAATCAAAGCTTAGACTCCTTAAATTTCCTCTTTCTGGGGCCTTTAACTTAATTAGCCAATTCTGATGATTCCCACCTTCCTAAGCATATTCACTACAATCCTCCCTCTCATTTGTACCATGATGAGCATTACTTCAAAACCTTTTCATTGGGTACTTTAGGCAGACCCCCAAAATCCAGCTCTCTCCTACTGAAGTAAACACTGGCTGTCAATCAGCTTCTGTCTGCCTTCCCATTAATCTAGTCAGCATCTCCTGGTATATCAGAAACTAAAAATTAGCAGATGTGCATTCAAAGGCATCAAGGCTAAAGTTATGAGTTAGACATTACCCTAATAAGGCTGGTGGCGGAAGGCGAGAAAAGAAGTACTAAACAAAAGGGTTAAGATTTCCCCTGCCCCCAAATGACAAAGAACCTGGTCCATTATTTCCTTTCATCAAATTCTCCCTCTTTCCTGAAAACTGGCTTGAAATGAATGAGTAAAGAATGATGACACAGCACAACAACAGTTCTATCACTGTCTATAAATAAGAACTACTACTGGGGCAGAATTTAAAAGAATACAGATCTCTAGCGGCTTCATATAACTGCATCTCCACTGTTGGTCCTTATATAGCTACAGAAAGAAAGCAGGCATGTCACACGTTAGTCTTAATAGTAAAATAGAACTATTATCCAAGTTTCAGATTATTAGCACCAAAGGAGACTTTAGAAGTCTAGTACAACTGCCTAGTTTTACAACTGAAGAAAATGAGACCAAGGAAGATGAAAACATCTGCCTAAGATAACAAGTGGCTATTGGTTTCTTAGTGCTAAGTTTCAGTAGAATCCTGCAGCTGGGCAGGGTAAGTTCTTATTTCCAAATAAGAGAAGCAAAAAGAAAAAAATGTCAAGTTGAGAAAGGAAACAGAAGAGGACTTACCTCTGGATCTGCTAGGCGCTGAGACAGACCTACGACAAAGACGAGGTTTTTTTGTACAACACGCACACTTGCCAAATGTTTGCGATTTTCTGATATTTTCTGTTTTCTCTCATTTTGTTTCTGTTTTTTCTCATTCTTTATCCTCTGCAGTTCTTCCTGGGAGAGTGGTTTATAAACTGCTGGGTCTTCTGGATATGGCTTTAAGCATAAAGCAAACACAGAAGTTAGCGTTAAAGAAATAGAAAACTATACAAATAACAATTACTAAATTCTGGATGATGGGTATGTGGTTATTTGTTACAGCTCCCCTTTTCTGAATCTTTTAATTACTTAAAATATTTTTATTTAATAAAAGTTAAACGTTAAATAAAATAGTTTTTAAAATACTGTTTTTTAGAGGTTAGCACAGACTACTTTTAGTGCTAAATCTTAAACCACCACCAAAGGTTCTAAAATTTTTTTAAAAACAAACAATATTGGGATCCCTACAGTGCCTACCACATAGTTAACAGGAAAATTAAAATTCTAAGATGCTGTGTTAGAGGCCAAAAATATAAGTTTTCTCATTTAAATATGGGCTTATGTATTACAATCAATAAATATTTAATGAAACCCTACTATATGCCAGAAGATTAATGAAGTACTTGTCTTTCAACACACTCCCAGTCAAAGAGAAACAAAGAAGGGGAAATGAATACAATACATCGAAAATGGCTCAGGAGTTTCAATTTAGTTTCAACACTTACTAGCCATGTGGTCTTAGGCAAGTTAATCAAATTCTATGCCTCAGTACCCTCACAAGTAAAATGAAAATAATCATAAAGGCTGGTCTAAAGATACAATAACACTCATAAAGCAATTATTATTATGATTGGCACATAGTAATCCTCAATAAATATTAGCAATTATACTATTGTAATTTTTTCTTTTTTCACTCTTACAGTATTGATTTTATTCCTACTGCTAATGCCCAGGCTACAAGGCCTGAATAAGAGCCATGGACTTACATTGCCTGGCTTTGAATCTTGGCTCAATCTTTGCTCTCTCAGACACCTTAGCTAAGTTATATGACCTATCTGCCTTAGTTTTCTCTTCTGTTAAATGGGAGTCACAGTACTTTATTGAGAGGATTTCTGTGAGTTTAAAAAGAATACATCTGTAAAGTGATTAAGACTGTGTCCTACATATTAGCATTCAATAAGTCAATTACTACTAATAAAAATAGTTAATAATAAATAGAAGATGGACACGCTAAATACAATATCTAAAACTGGATATAAAGAGATCCCCAAAGTGGGAACCACAATTGGTTGGGAAATTGTGCCTATCAGAATACAGGAGTGGGGAAAAACTCAAATGATGCCATCAAGAAAAACAGTGGGAACAAGAGTAGACGAAATATCCAAAAGTCTGAAACCCTGCTATGCCTTTTAACATAACGTTACTTTCACCTTTTCATATATACGTCAAAACAAAAATTTTTTTTAAATGCTCAAATGTGTGATCACACATTAATAATGAAGGCAATTGAGAAAGTAAGATTTCCCTCTATGTTCAATTTCTACTAATAATATCTTAAGGTCTCCAAAAACCCTGTTCTTAAATATTCAGGTATACTGGTGGTTCTGCAGGATATAAGCAACCATACCATCAGATTCCCATATTAAAAATCTGAATCTTTGAGCTACTTAGTCCTATTTGGCATACTCCAACTTACTTTTGGGTGAGAAGCATATATAACAGCCAACTCAGTAACTGACCTAAGAACTTTCAAATATAATGTATCACACATTTTAGAAGCTCAATAAATATATGCCAAATGAACACCAAGCTACTCTCTAGAATTGATTTTTAGTGCTTCTAATTTTCTTTAAAAAAAAAAAAGAAAAAAAGAAAGATTTCAAAATCTTCTGGCATTTTAGATTAGGGAACCAAATGGTTAAAGATCTATTCCAGTAAGTCCAATCCTTCAATCAATTACGTAACCTTCCTCCATTTATGTTTTCTCCCTCTCTCTTCCATTCACCTTCCTGTGCCTATATTATTATTCTTTCAAATCATAATCTATCTGCCCAAATGATTTTAATCCCATGAAACTATTTGGAGCTATAAAGGCACAAGTATAAAAATGAACTACATACAAAGCAATTAAAATACCTTTCCATAAGATCACTTAAACTTTTCATTTGCACATGGAAAAGCTGTTTTTACCACAAGATTTCTGGCTAGCTCTTTTTGGAATGTTTACCACAAAATTAATTTGAAAGCCGTTGCTCTGCACTAACATCTATAGTGGGGACAATCCTCTCCCTGAATGGGTCAAACACATGGATTGCTCCTACTTCCACTTCAAAGCGTGGTCCATGCGCTGCATTTTACCAATCTATGATAAGCAAAATACAAAAGTTGAGAATAAGCATTTGAAAACATTTATAACAACTTCAGACTGCCACAAATTCATGTACGTCATCAGTGGACTACATAGAATAAGATGTTTATCAGTGTGGTTGTTACTGAACTTAGGTGGTAAATCACATGACACAAACTGGGAGCTAGGCATGCATAATAGGGCCTTGTATTGGTCCTCAACAGACTTGGGGCACGGGAAGTGGGGGGGGGGAATACAGTTTCAATTCTGGTTCTTCATCAGAGCTAGTCTGAGAAACACTGAGTAACTTTTCTGAGACCTGAATTCTTCTGTAAATATGAAGGAGTTGACAAGAACTCAAAGGTTTTTTTCCTTTGCTAACATCATCTGGACAGTGTAAAATCCTGATAAAAGATGAGGCAAAATAACGTAAAAGCAAAAAATGCATAAATACACACAAAAAATGGAGGCTGGTAAGTACCAAAAGTTAAGTTGCAATATCAACTCTCATCAAGTGTATTTACTTATGCAACACTGGTTATCCTACTCTTTCTTCTAGTTCATGTAAGGTTTTTTCTATGGAAATATAATTCCATCAGTCTTCAAAGTCAACTTTGGTAGAAAATAACTGCCACACAATATAAAAAACAAGACAAATTAGTTTGCTATGATTTACCCTCCAAATATCTCTATTCCAACAACTTACAGGAAGTTATAATACTAACTTTTTAATCTTAACATATTTGTGATACTACATTTCTGCTAATAGGAGGAATTAAACAAATTTTTTTAGACAATATAAAATGTGCTCATTTGTTCCAAACAGAAAAGGCAAATATACAAAATCTTATTGTGTTTAACTTGCCTAAAGCTTTCATAAAAAGTTGGACAATTATGTATTCCATGACACTTCCTCCTCCCCACAGGCCACCATAAATACCTATTCTATGAACCCAATGATGGAAAATTAATAAGCTGACACAATGAGACAAAGAAGGGAAGTAGACTAAAGATGAAGATGAAGCATAATTTGAATAACTACAGAAAAAGAGTGTGACACACAAAGCTATTAACGGTAGTACTAAAAATAAATATAAAGAAAAGTACATCTGGTCTACTTTTTGACTGAAACACATATGTTAAACTTTATTTTCTAGGAATATAGCACCAAATGAAAAATCAGAAGCAGAAAATTTTTCCTTAAAGGTCCTACTGTGTGTTATATATCAAACTAATGCTTCATAGGGTGCCTGTGAAGAAGCATTATTAATGTGTAAAATATTTTTAATAGTGTTAATTTGGTGATAAACTGCCAAACTATTAATTAAGATGGTTTATAGTCTCTAGTGTAATCACTTAATTTCTTTCATATGTGTAGGATGTTCCCACTTTTAGTCCTAATGTATTTACATGTGTCTTCTCTTTCTACTCAGACTTAATGCAGAGTTCAATTATTTTATTGGTCTTTTCAGAGAAGCAGCTTTAACTTTCATTGAAATACTACTTTTCTTCTATTTCACTAAATTCTGCTTAATCCTCATTTTCCACTATTACCATATTCTTTTTCTGGAAATAAGTTCATTTATTTTTGTTCTTTGTTTCTAATACAGTCACAGCTCTAACTTTTCCTCTTCCTAAAGACAATGAAAAACACTATAAAAAACTTCAGACCAACATCTTAAAAACAATAATGATCTACAATAGAGAAGTTCCAAGCCAATTTTTAGATAAAAGTCAAAATCTAGAGAGAAAAGTGAAAAGTCTGAGTAACAACATATAGGAAGAGAGGGACAAATGGGGGAGGAGGGACAGCATTCAAAACCTAAACCCACCCTAGGAAAGATTTGCACCTCAGAGACCAAAATACCTTTATGCTTGGTCTAAAACCGGGGGTGGGGAGTCTTTTCTCTGCCAAGGGCCATTTGGATATTTATAACATCATTCACAGGCCATACAAAACTATCAACTTAAAAATTTGCCTTCTGTATTTGGTCAAACATTCAATTAACTCACCCTAAAGTGATGACTGGAACAGCTTCTCTTTGGTGAGGTCTTGGCAGGGCCAGACCAAATGATTTCATGGGCCTTATACGGCTTGCAGGCCTTACCCGGCCCACACTCTGGACGTTCCCCACCCAAGACTTTTATGCTTGAAACATCCCTAATGCCAATGCATCTAGGACCCAGCAGAAATCAAAAGCCTCTCTAGAGGATGGCAAATCCACTCTGGGCCTTGGAGAACCCAGAAATAATTCAATGACAACAACCAAGAAGCAGGCATAGGTAACCAAACACATAAAGAAAGAAAATAACATGAACAACCACCAGCAGAAATATCCCTCATAGACCAGCTACTAGAATTATTGGAAGAAGATTTTTAAACAATGCTTATATGTTTAAACAAATATATAACAAACTTAAAAATATCTTCAGGGCATAAAAATCTATTTAAAAATTACCTATCAACTATGAAGAAAGAACAAACACTACTTCTAGAAATGGAAAACACAAAGGCAAAATTTAAAAACTCAGCTGATATATTTAGCAGCAGACTGGACCTTAAAAAAAAATGCAAACACGAGAGGACAGATCAGAAGAAACCATCCATCCATGCATTAAGAAAAAAAGAAGATACAGAAAAAAAAAAATTACAGAAAAAAAAAATTAAGAAACATGGAAAACAGTGAAAAGATCAGAAAAATATTTAGAGTCCCAGAAAGACAGGAAATAGAATAAAGGCAGTATCTGAAGAGATAATAGTGTATTTTTTTAAAGAACTAATGAAACTCACCAATCCACAGATTCAAAAAGCCCTATAAACCCTTAGCAGGATAAAGAAAAAGAAATTATACAAGTGAGTTCTAATTATAGAATTGGTTAATATTTCTATTGTGGCCTAACAGTCAATTTTAGTGCCCAATGTACTTGTATTTTAAAGTTTCGTACAAATTTGTTTATACAAACTGTGTGCACACAAAAACATACATATGCTTGTTAACTGTGTAATTCAAATTTTCCATTTCCTTTCAGTTGTCTACTTCATCTGTCAATGTCTAAAATATACAAGTTAAGAAGTCTCTCCATTATGAATATGAATGCAGTTTCTTCTGGAATTGATATCAGCCCAATATACTTCGAAGCTCTGCTGTTAACTAAATAGTTTCATGACTTGAGGGACCTTTTATCAGTAAGAAAAAGTCCTCTTTGCCCTTTTAAAATATGTTTGATCTTGAATTTGATTATGAATACTATACCTTCTTTCTTCTATTTCCATTTGCCTACTATATCTTTTTTCCCTGTTTTCATTAATATTTTTCTTATATACTTTCCTAGTCAAACATTTCTATAAGGTTTATTAGGAAAAAGAGCAGTCCCTCATTTCCTTCCTTCCCCATACCAGTTGTCTCTCCCTACAAACATTCCTGTTGACTCTTTTAGATGACTGTTTTGTCATTTACTATCTTATCATTAAATAACATGCTTATATTATTACTTCTTGATTTTTCAGTTTTAGATATCACAATATGCAAGATGAAGATTTTTCTTTCAGCCAGCCTAACAATACATCCCAAGACCATTTTCTAACCTTCCATCTTTGTTCTGTTAGGTCAACACTCACGATTACATTATTATAAAGTTCAAATGTTTATTATCCACTTCCACTTCCAGCTGTGACAGACTAGGCCTACCAGAATAAACAACTAGAAAACTAGACAAAATATATAAAACACATGTTTTTCAGACACTAAATAATGAGCAATGAACAGCAGGTCTGTGAACTTTGAGAAACAAAGAAGTAAGATAGATGAAAACCATGAGTGTCACAGCTTTCTGCTCTTCTGGCACGTACTGGATCCTGGCACTGGGTCCAATAGTCACACTGAGCTGAGGGGACAGTGATCAAAATTTTCAGAGACTGAGGCAACTTAAATTTATGTGGCAAAATAACACAAAGAGGGAGCTAGTCAATACAGAATTTCAGAAAGAGTTAGAGAGGAATCCCTTGATAGTAAGTTTCTGCAGGCAGCTCATCAACGAAGAAACCCAGATAGAATCCATGTTAACGATGAATATGGAGAGGAAATTTAAAAAGTGGTATCAATCACAAGTAAACTCTTTCAGAAGACAGAGAATGAGAAAACATTCCTAACTCATTTTACGAAGCCAATATTACTGATACCAAATCTAAAAACAATATAAAAGAAAACCACAAATACCCCTCATGACACAGACACAAAAATTGTCCTAAAAATATTAGTAAAATAAAAATAAAAAGGATAATATATCATGATCAAATGGGGTTTATTCTTGAAAGGAAAGGTTGATTCAAAAATCAATCAACTTACAAAATAGTCACAGGGATATAAAGTACAGCATAGGGAATATAGTCAATAATATTGTAAGAATTATGTATGATGCCAGGTGGGTACTGAAAATATCAGAGGGAACACTTTGTAAAGTATATGATTGACTAACCACTATGCTGTACACCTGAAACTAATATAAAATAATATTAAATGTAAACTATAATTTAAAAATGAAATTTAAAACAACAAAAATTTTTTTTAAATCAACCTAAATGATCACTGCTTTAACAGAATGGAGAAAACACAGGATCATCTCAATAGAACAGACATTTGACAAAATGCAACACCCTCTCATGATAAAAACTCTCAGTAAGCAAGGAACATAAGAAAACTTCCTCAACATTATAAAGACCACATATAAAAAAAACTCATTGGCAGCAACATACTTAATAGTGAAACACTCAACATCTTCCCACTAAGACTGGGAACAAACAAACAAGGACATCTGTCCTTACCACTTTTATCCAATGTTATACTGGAGGGTTACCCAATGCAATAAGGCAAGAAAAATACTTAAAAAGCATGCACGTTGGAAAGAAAGAAGTAAAATTGTCTTTATTCACAGAAGACACGATCATCTATGTAAAAAGTGCTAAGGCATCTACTTAACAAAAATCAACTGCTGTGCATTAATAGCAATCAACAATTGGAAAACGAAATTTTAAAAACAATACGTACAGCTCACAAAATATAAAATAGTAACAAATAAATATAACAAAATATGCTATACACCAAAAACTAAAAAACATTGTTTTAAAAATCTTTAAAACTTGGGATAATAAAATAATAAACCTTACCCATGAACTAGATAAATCAATATTTTTAAGATGTCATTTACCCTCACATTGTTCTGTTCATTCAATGCAACCTCAATAAAAATCCAGTAGACTTTTTGTATAAAATGACAAACTTATTTTAAAAACTTAGGGGGAAATGCTAAGGACTTAGATACCCAAAAGAAATTCTAAAGAGAATAACAAAGTTGAAAGATTTACTATACCAGATTTGAAGACTTAGAGTAATCAAGACAGTATGGTATTGACATAAGGATAGATATAATTGTCAGAGGATGAATACAGACTCTAGAAATAGATGTACACATTTACGGGCAACTGGTTTTCAAGAAAGAGTCTAAAACCACTCAATAGTGAAGAGATATCTTTTCTACAAATAATGCTATAACAATAGGATATCTGTATGGAAAAAAATCTCAAACCCTACCCCTTATCTGAGCCACTGTATAATGTGAATACTTTTCCTATTCTGTATAATTGTTTTTTCAAATATATCTTTATTGATTTCAGAGAGAGGAAGGGAGAGGGAGGCAGAGATAGAAACATCAATGATGAGAGAGTCTGTGTTGTCTGATTATATTTCCATGTGTTTATTACTAATTCAACCATCAAATGCCCTCCACTGGCTGAAATGGTCTCACAAGGCATTTCTTTTTTAAAACACCAAGTATTCTTTATCTTGGGCACAGCTGTCATCTTTTCCCATTATTCCAAAAATCCCATTGCTTCTCTCCTGTGTCTGATCACCTCTTTCCTTTATCCCATGTATACTGTTCTCTCTTCTTCATCCCTTCACGTTGGTGGGACATATCCTCCAGCAGATTCCCCAGAGAGAGTGCATGAAAGGTAAAAAAAAAATTTGAGACCTTTCAGGTCTGAAAATATCTTTTTGTGTACCTTTTTCACACACTTAATTAACAACTGAGCAGATATGGAGTTCTAAGATAAAAATAACTTTCCTTCAGAAGTGTCTTTTAGCTTTAAATTTTGCTTTTGAGAAGTCTGAAATAATTCTGATTCCTAATCTTTTATATGTGACCTTTTTTTAACTTTGGAAGCTTGTAGAGTTTATCTTCAATATTCTGATATTTAAAAATAAAAAAGTTTGTGCCTGGCACTTGATGGAACTTCTTAATCTGGAAAAATGTCTTTTAGTCCTAGGAATATTCTTCAATCATATTTTTGACGACAATTTTCCTTCTGTATCATTATGGTCTCTTTCTAGAACACAAACTTATTTGGTATTTGACCTCTTAGATTGATCCTCAAATAAAGCTATGTCTTCTCTCAAATATTCTATCTCCATTGTCTTTTTGCACTAATTTGCTCTTGAAATGTGTACATCCTGTTCTTCAGTCCATCTATAAAACTGTTCATTTTCAAGATCTCTAATATGCTCTTTTTAAAAAATGTTCTTTCTACATGAATATGTCATTCTCTCTTACCTCTTTGAGAAGTACCAATGACACCTTTTAAAGTTTTTTTCTGTTTGCTTATTCCTGTTAAGTTCTTCCACTTAACTGATTTTTGTGCTTCTCTTTAATAATTTGGTTTTCCTAAAACATCTGCTGATTGTTTGCTATACATGTTTACATATAAGAAATCTGTCAACCAGTTTATAAATGCTATTTCTGTTTAGTGCAAGATGCTCTCTTATAACTATAGAGAGGAGAAATTGCTGGGCAGGGTATGTCAGTTCATCTTCTGAGCACAGGTGGTCCAAGTTCCTCCCGGGTATTTCTATCCACCTTAAGGCTCTGACCTAAATTTATAATCAATGTTCCAGGTAGAGAGCATCTGTCCCTGCTATGTGGTATAAAAGTTGGGCTGTACCCATATGCTGCTCCAATGCCATGCTCAAACAACTACACTGATATTTTTCCTAGGACCTTGAAGAGTCATTATTCTTTACTTTTTTTTCAGCAGTTTCTCCTGAGTATGTTTTTTGAGCTAATGCTTCCTTTTTTTTTTTAAATCCTCACCCGAGGATATATATATATATTTTTTAAATATATCTTTATTGATTTCAGAGAGAGGAAAGGAGAGGGAGAGAGAGAGAGAGAGAGAAACATCAATGATGAGAGAGTCATTGATTGGCTGCAGCCTGCAACCCGGGCATGTGCCCGGACCGGGAATCGAACCCTGATTGCTCGGATCCTAGGTCGACGCTCAACCGCTGAGCCACACCCAGCTGGGCCGAGGATATTTTTCCATTGCTTTTCAGAGACAGTGGAAGGGAGAGAGAGAGACACATTGATTGGTTGCCTCCTGCACGTGGCTCAGGGGCTGTAGCCTGCAACCGAGGTATGTGCCCTTGGCGGGAATCAAACCCGGAACCCTTCAGTCCGTGGGCCGATGCTCTAACCACTAAGCCAAACTAGCTAGGACAAGCTAATGCTTCTTTATTGAGATTGATCCCAATGGCCTTCTGTCTTTCATATTCCTCACGCTTTCTGGTCCTCCCAGAAAGGCACCACTTATTGATAAGCAGCTTTGCTGAAGTTAGTTTTGTTTTAATCTCTAATTTTTTTTGTATTTTTTTTCCTCCACTTTTAAAGGATTTGAGGTGATTCTAGGTAATCCCTTAAAAACGAAATGAATATCTTTACGATTTCCCCAAATAACTAATTTTTGTCAATTGAACAATTGGTCTTTTTATTAAGACTCTACTTCATAACACTACAAAGGTGAGAGAGAGAGAGATAAACTTCATGAAGTCAATCACATTCAGAAGCCTTAGAGTCTTGGGCTATCTGGAAAGTTACCACTTTCAATAAAACAGTTCAATATCATTATCTTCTTATGAAATGACCAGGAACCAATTTTTAAAGTATGACGGAATGTTTCAAAAACCCATTACCACAAATTTATTATAGATTTTAACCAAAGCAAATGTTAAGATTTTCATTTACCTTTCCATTCACATTCTTAAAGTATATTAACTATATAAAAAAATAGTTATATGCATTAAATATACATTATAAATACCTATTTCATGTTATATGTACTATATATATAAAAACTAATATTAACACTTAAGTAGATCTGTTTTTCATTCATGTAATGTGCATTACATGCCCATTATACTTTTTAAAAAACTAGACAATGTACTGCTCTCTGAAATAAAATTCCTCTGGTAAGGAAATTGAAAAATAAAAATTTTAAAAATAATCTAGGTATCTAAAACACATTTCTGCTTTCTCAAAATCTGTTAGTAATAAACATAAGAGCTCTTTCAAATGGGTAAATAGAAAAAAAGGTTTAAATCATATAGGCATTAAGGAGAAGGCAAAAAAATAATTGCATGAAGCACTAAGTTCACAAATAAAGTCCTTCAAAATAGAAACGCACCCTACTCACCCTAATAGGTCATTCACTATACTCTATAACTGCTGCACCTGCTTATTAAAACAACAAAACCCAGAAAACATTAAGAACCATAGATTTTTTAAAAGAGTTAGAAAAGACTCAAAAGACATATTTGAATCTCAAACCTATTACCCACTAGTTGATGTCTACGGACAAGTTTCTTCAAAGGCATATCTCCTTAAGTGTACAATGGAGATAGAATTATCAGCCTAGAAGGACTCAAGAACTGTGTTAACTATTACCTTCTGAACCAGAGTTTCTGTCATTTTAACCCATGACTTACTTTGGTAAACATTAAGACTTCTCTATTTTGTACTAGAAAATTAAAGTAAATCCCTCCACAGATGTAATATTGAATGTGTTTTTCCAATTTTATACCATCCTATCTAAAGTTTGTCTCTCTACTCCTAATCCTCTTAAGCAGCCAAAGTGAAGGCCAACCAAAAGGTTATATACTTAGTTAACAACAAAGCCAAGAATCTACTTATTCATAAACATGCACAGAAAGTTATTTTGGAGTATTTACCTTTCTACATGCAGGACAAAGCCCATTTTCATCAGTGCGAATTCGATGCCAACAAAATCGGCAAATCTGGTAGCCACAGGTGCAAGGGAAAAAATTGATATCATCTATCTCCAAGGGCTCCATGCAAAGAGGACATTCCACAGGGTCTTCCTTCGCATCAGGACTGCGAGACATCTTCACGTTTAGTAAACAGCAGCAACAGTTTATAATAATTTAAAGGAGAAAGAAGTTCAGCACTGAGAATTAAAATGTAGAACTTCAAAGACCTGTAAGAGAAGAAACAAAATATACTATTTACTACTGAAAAAATGGTATTTTCAACAATCAATAATCATTTTATAAAAAAATTGAAAAATATTAATCAGATCAATTTTTGCTATCATCTCAGATTTCAGAATGGAATCCTGAAATTTTTTGTGTGTCAAGAGAAAAGGCCTGCATTATTAACGTTTTGGACTTAATAGAAAAACAAAAGGACTTCCTTTTTTCTAGATAAAACATTTAGTACTTAGTACTAATCATAACACATTTTAGGGGAATAAGTAATATACAGAAGCATCTTCAGCCTTAAAATACACTTTGAATGGTCTTATCTTTGACTTAAAGGCTAGTAATATGTAATACTGCCACATAACTAAAAGAGTAAGATATTCTAAAATGTATCACAATTTGCAAAATAAGCCTAATGAAAAGGAAAGGCTTCAATCATCTAAAATCACTTATGAATATCAAACCCTCACCAAAGAAAAAAAAAAGGCTAGAGTTTTTTTAAAAAATGCCATGTAACTTGTTTACAATTAAATATGTGCAATTTGCCAACAAAAATTTCTGGAAGAATAAGTATATATTAAACAAAACAAATTAAATTAAATAATGTATCTTTTAAAATTATGCAGAGTTGAAAAATTTTAGGTAACAATTTAGGTTAAAGTCACTGTTAAAACATTAGGATGGAATCACTATTGTAGATTAAAAAAACGATAGCCTCCAAAATATAACAATGCAATCCTTATCAAAATAACAAAGGGTTTTTTTCTTTTTTTACATAATTTGACCAAATGATTCTAAAGTTGACATGAAAGAATAAACACATGAGAATTGTTATGAAACTTCTGGGGGGAAATGTGGGGATTTACGTTATCAGATACTGAACTGTACTACAAAGCTACCAAAATTTAAATAATTTGATAAATAATAAATAATCTACAAATATAGATAAAAGGTCAAAGAAACTAAATTTAAAAATCTAGAAAAGGAGCCATAAATTTATGAGATTTAATATTTGATAAAAGTGACATTACAAACCAATATGGCAAGGATGGACCAATTAATAAGCAGTAATAGGATACTGGTCTATCCACTTTAAGAAAAAAACAGTATATATCTATGTCACACTACCATCAAAATAAATCCCAAATGATCTGCCTAAAGAAATATACATTGAAATAAACTATTAAAGTGTTAGAAGCAAAAAGTAATAGAATTTTTCAAATCTTGGGATGCAGAAGGTCTTCTTCCTAAGCAAAAACAGAAATTCAGAAGCCCTAAGAAAAAGATATGATCAACTTAGCAACATGGAAAAAAACCCATAAAATTAAAGACAAACAACAGAGTAAAGGATATATATACACTATATGTAATGAAGAGCTAGTGTCCAGAATAAAGAAATCTTATAAAAAGCAATTTTTAAAAGGCAAATAAGTCAAAAGAAAAAATGAGAACAAAATATGAGCAGTCCACAGAAGAATTACAAATGACTACAACACACGAAACGGTGATCAATCTGTTTAGTTTGTTTACCGGCCTGTCAAAGAAGTTCGTCTTTCTACAAAGTAGAAAGCATCACTGATCTATGTTCCAAAGGAAAGTAGACTACTAATTTATTTTTTGAAAAACCCATATTATCTGAATTGTTACAACAAACATTATTTTTGCAATTCAAATAGCCAACTTAAAGGGGGGGGATTACTTTCATCTCGGTTAGGAAAATTAAATGTGACTTTTGTTAACAGTTTAGCAGAAAAATGAAATATCTTCCTATTATTTCAAAATAAGACTTTTAAAAAAGAAATAAATGGAACATGTATTTATAAACAATTCAGACATCTTGGTTTAAAGACCCAGTTTTGCCATTATCAGTTTCCTCATATATAAAATGAGGGGTCTAAAGCTGATCTAACAGCTCCTCCAACCTGAATATCCAAAACTGTACCTGTAGAAAATACATTCAAACATTGGTTCCACAAACAGGAAACTGAACTAAAATAATTAAGAGGTGTTATCTACGCTTCTCTACGCTTCTGATTATAAGATTTTATTTCCATAACTACAGCTTATTAGGGTTTTAAGTGACATAATTTATGGGATGCTGTAAAGGAAACAATATATGGGGTTTATGAACTGAAAAGCTTTATAGAAAGTAAATTCCTGTAAATTTAAAACAACATATTGAAGTTTTGCTTTTTGACTGCTCTTTTAATTTTAAAAAAGTTTGGAAGAGGATGAATCTTCTAGTTTAGAGGGGGAAAAAGATGCACTAGCAAGAAGTCCCTTAAGACGGTTAATATAAAACCAAGTACATTCTGTACACTTCTAGCACCATGGAGAGACGTCACACAAGCCAGCAGCGTAGTGACACAACTGGTAAAATGTGGGAGGGAAGTCTGATGTGGTGGAATGCCTAGTAAAAGAGCTGACTTCCGCCTCATCTCTTCCACTAAGTAGCTGTATGATTTTGGATAAGACACTCAAAAGCTTTAGGACTCAATTAACTCAACTGAAAAAAAAATAAGAGACAAAATTTAACGGAATTTCAAGTAGAGAGACATTTCCTTTATGTAACCCAACTGAACTAAGCTTTTAAAATAAACTTTTGAAATAAACTTTCTCTCCTCCAAATATCTTGGCCAGGATTTTCATTTAGTATTGGAATAATAATTTTTATTTCATAAGCCAATTAACTAAAATTAAAAATAAAACAATTAGCTGAAATAATAAGATTTATAAAGGTACAAGACACAGAAAAAAAAGATGTTTTTAAATGGTAAAAGAGAAGTAAAGTCAATGACTTTCTGGATGAGGTGTGAGGTTTATAGCTCAGAAGTGATCAATTTTTGATTTGGTAATTAATTTTGCAAAAAAAATATTCATTTTCACATATGTGATCTAATCCTCACAGTGTAAAAACGTACTATCCCCTTATAAAAGATGAAACTGAGGCCAAAGGGTGACTCAGCCTTTAAGTAAGTGTTAAAGACACAAATCTAAGGATAGACAGTCAACTTAAAAACCCATGCCCTTTCCAATATGGTAAGATAGAAATTACGATAACCGAAGTCATTACTGCATATCCTTGGGTATAAAGTGCAAATGTTTAAAAAGTGAAAATGACATTACTTTTTCAAAAACTTAAATTCTACATGAAATTTCTACCTCATTACCGGAGTCTTTTTTATTTTGGTTAATCCTCACCTGAGGATATCTTTTGCATTGATTTCTAGAAAGAATGGAAGGAAAGGAGGGAGGGAGGGAGGGAGGGAGGGAGGGAGGGAGGGAGGGAGGGAGGGAGGGAGGGAGGGAGGGAGGGAGGGACGGAGGGAGGGACGGAGGGAGGGAGGGAGGGACAGGGAGAGAGAGGGAGGGGGGAGAGAGAAACATTTATGTGAGGGAGAGAGATATCGATTGGTTGCCTTCTGCAAGTGCCCCAACTGGGGCCAGGATCAAATCTGCAACCCAGGTACGTGCAATTGACCAGGAAACGAACCCATGACCCTTTGGTGCACAGGCTAACGCTCTAACCACTGAGGACATCTGCGAGGGCTACCTGAATTCTTATTCTCTATATCACCTGCAACTAATAGCATAACACAGTATAAATCCTAACATACATAATAATGTTCCTGAATCAACAAAAATCTCACATACCATGCAGTAAGTGCACAAGATAAAAATCACATACTCAAATCATGCTCAAAAATTTCTTATCACTCATAAAGTGTTGTATACATGGCTTTTGCTTAGGACACTGTTCAAAAAATATATACAAAAACACATTATATACCCTGGCCACTGTGATTCAGTTGGTTGGGAGTTTTCCCGTGCACCAGGAGGTCACCAGTTCCATTCCTGGCCAAGGGCACATGCCAGGGTTGTGGGCTCCGTCACTAGTAAGGGGTGTGCAGGAGGCAGCAGCCAATAGATGTTGTGCTCTCAGATCCATGTTTCTCTCTCTCCCCCTCCCTTCTTCTCTCTCTAAAAATCAAGGAACTATTTTTTTTTTTAATTTTTTTTTTTTTACTTCTTGTATTTACTTATTTATTTTTATCCTCACCAGAGGATATTTTTTCCATTGCTCTTCAAAGAGAACAAGGGGAGAGGGAGGGAGAGAGACATTGATATGAGAGAGACACATCGACTGGTTGCCTTCTGCCTGTATCCGATGGACGTGCCCATGGCCGGAATTGAACCTGGGAACTTCAGTCCCTGGGCCGACGCTCTAACCACTGAGCCAAACTAGCCAGGGCTAAAATAATTTTTTTAATACTCTATAAAAGTACTCTATTAAAGTACTGTAGCAGCTGTACAAAAGTGTGGTGGTTCCTCAAAAAGAATTAGTGTATGATCCAGCAATTCTACTTCTGGGTGTATATATACACAAAAGGAATTGAAAGCAGGGCCTCTTAACAGATACTTGTACACTAACATTCATAGCAGCATTATTCCCAATAGCCAAAGGTGGAAACAACCCAAGTGTTTGTCAACAGATGAATGAGTAAGCAAAATGTAGTATATACATACAATAAAATATTATTCAGCCATAAAAATAAGTGAAATTCTGATACATGTTACAATATGGCTGAGCCTTGAAAACATTATGTGAAATAAAATAAGTCTGTCACAAAAAGACAAATATCATATGTTTCCACTGATAATGAGATACCAAAATAGCCAAATTCATTGACACAGAAAGTAGAAGTTACCAAGGGCTGGGGTCAGGAGAATGATGAGCTATCATTTAACAGGTACTTAACAATGATTAGTCTTTTAAAGGAGAACAGGGTTTGGGGGGGAGGGGGGAAGCACATTTTACCTCTCTTATCAAGAAAGCTAACTGGTTGTTCTAATTGTATGTAGTACGCCAATAACATTTATTTATTACTCCGTCTATGTAAACAGGTTCTAACTTTATTAGTAAAGTCAGACAGTTGGCCAATGAAAGTTTTTGCCATTCTAACACTTCTTTTTTTTAATCTTCATTCAGTAAATTCAATAAATAGTTATTAAGCTCCTACCATATTTCAAATTCTAGTCTAGGTCTTTGAGATACATTAGTTGACCATAACAGGCAAAAATCTAAGCCCTGCTGTCTAACTCCTAATTAGGAGATCTAAGTAATAATTATAATAAATCAGTAAATTGAATAATATGATAAATGTTCATAACGCCATGAAGAAAGAAGGTACCAGAGATGGGACGGCAATTTAAATGGGCCAGTTTGAGTAGGCTTCATGAAAAGTTAACATTTAAAGGAGGCACTTGAGTAAGCCGTGCAAATATCTGAGAAAAATATAGAGCAGGCATGAAGAAGTCAGTATAGAGGCCCCAGGGAGGAGACATAGCTGAAGCGTTTGAAGAATGCAAACTCATAGTGGGTGGGGTGGGCTAAGCAAGGGAAGAAGAGTCTGAGATAAGTACAGAGGTGTGAGGGGTCCAGGATCTTCAGGGAGCTGAGACAACTTTGGCTTTCTTTGTGAAACAAATGAAGAGGACCAGACAGTTTTAAACAGAGAAATGGCATAGGATTGACTTATATTTTCAAAAAATCTTGGCTCCACTTCCAGCATAATGAGTTTAAGGATTTCCATGAACCCACTCCCCAGTGAACCTGGTCAAAATTACTTAAAACCAACCATTAAAAAGTATCTGGAAATGATCCTAAAGGCCTAAGGCAAATGAAGAAACATTTATTCAAGAAAATCTATTAAAACTCAGGGAAAACAGCAAGACTATATGGTATTTGAACCAAAACCTGTTCGATCCCTCTGTGTCGTCCCCCCCCCCCCACTTCAGCTCAATGAAACAAAAACTCCACTCCAGATTGGTACGGCTAGAACACAGGGTAACCTTTCACCACAGCTCCAGTCAGAATGCTATCTTGCCAGGAGGGGCAGGACATCAGCATTTCTCATCCTGCCCAAAGCTACGTGATGCTAAAGCTAAATTCCAGGTAAGTGAAGCAGATAGATGGGGGTTCCCCTCTTTCATCCAACTGCCACTCATGGGAAAGAAGCCTTATGTTGCTGCTGCATGTTAAAAATACTAGGACCTAGATTGCTTTCCACCCAACTACCTCGTAAAGCAGAGCTCCCACACCAGGAAAGGCAAAACAAGAAGACTTGAGGCTACTGTACAATCACTCCAAGAAATGCTCAGTTACTACACTGGGAGTATTTGTCACATGGAGTAGAAAGAGCACCACTCTCCCTGCTATCCACCTCCAGAGTCAGAACCAGAGATTTTGCCAGGAAGGTGAAGCACCTTAAAACAGATAGCTCTTAATCTCCTCCAAAGGAAGACTTCATATGCAATAGAGTGTGAAGTTCAAGCCTAAAAGAATCTCAAAACCAAGAAGCTTGCAATGAAGGACACCTGGGAGGAGATTCGGATACAGGCTAAACTGTAAACTACCTAGTTTGCAGGAGAGCGTAAGGAGAATCAGGGAATAAGACAGCTAGGATAAGCCCTCTTAGGGTCAGAACAAATTTCAAAGCTCTGACCTCAAGAACTATCCCTTCAAGTGAGTACAAATATTTTCGGATCAAGCTGACAAGCAATTTGTGTCCTAAGGCATTGTTAAAAACAAGGAGGCAGTCAGCTGGCAATTAACATCTGGGTGTGGTCAAGGAAAGGGGCTGTGGAAGAGAGCCCGCCCAAAAACAGTCATCCCAGGGTACATGTGGGCAAACCCAAGTCTGCACCCCCCAGGAATACCACCAGATGCTTAGCACTGCAAAAGGGGAATAGACTTGACTAAAATAATCTACCCAGTCACTAAACAAATAAACAAATAACAGTAACAGCCCTGGGAGGGGTGGGAGGAGGCCAGTACCCACAGTTGCTACATAAAATGTCCAGTTTCCAACCAGAAATTACAAGCCATGCAAAAAAACAGGAAAGTATAACCCATGTACACCAGGAAGAACGCAGGCAATAGAAACTGCCTGTGAGAGCCACCAGATGCTGGATTTAACAAAGACTTCAAAGGAACCATTTTAAGTATGTTCAAAGAACTAAAAGGAAACCATGATTAAAGTAGTAAAGGGATGTATAATGAAAATGTCACATCAAATGGAGAATTTCAATAAAACTATACACACACACACACACACACACACCTCAAATGTAAATTCTGGAGTTGGGAAGTACAACTGAAATAAAGTCACTAGAAGGGCTCAACAGTATGTTTTAACTGGGGAAAGAATGAACTAGTGAAACAGAAGGCAGCAGATCAATAGAGATTATGCAGTCCAAAGACAGGAAAAAGAATAAAGAAAAATGAACAAAGCTTCAAAAATGTAAACCACCATTAAATGCACCAACATACACATAATGGGAATACTAGAAGAAGAAAGAAGAAAAAATATTTAAAGAAATATTGGCTGTATAAAAATTAACTATAGCTGCATAAAACATATGAATCTCACTCATAAACATGATGTTGAACAAAGGAAACAAGAATAATAACATAATTGTGGTCATATAAATTTCGACGGATAAAATAAAACTATACTTTAGGGATGCAAAGAAAATGACACACATCAGGACAGTGAACGCCTTTGGGTGAAAGGGAGAGGGTTACAAAACAAAAGTGCATTGTGGGTCGAGGGTACTCTGAGGCACTTGAAATGTTCTATTTTTTTCTTTTTAAATTTTTTCCAAAGCATTGCCATGACCAAAACCACCTGACTCTCTCAACTAGCTGAAATTATTGATTTTATTTCATGGGCATATGGTGGCAAAGCTGGGATCAAACCCAGGTGTTTTCCAAAATCAAGGTCCAATCGTGGGAATAGCTGCAGTAACCCATGCCTATGACAACCTGTACCCCAAACTAAGAGTCAGTAGGGAAAGTCCCCCAAACCTCCCAAACCAGTCCACTCTAAAATTTCCACCTCAATCCAATTCCTAATAAATACACTGGGCAACACTGGACAAAAAAAATCCTCTTATTTCCCCCCACATTCTAGCTTTCCACTCAGAACCCAGCCTTGGTTCGCTTCCAACTCAGAACCAAGGCCTAAGAAGTTGATTCACACCTGGAGAAAAAGAAAATTAAAAAGCAGGGGAAGTTCTAGAATGGCTGCAGAATTGAGGAAAGAGCAGAGGAAGTGAAAACTAGAGATTGGTACAGGAACTCATCTCAACTGGGATGGCCTCAGGACCGTGAGGTCTCTCTCCTTCACCAGCAGCCCCCATGGCCTGCAGTGTCAAGTCATAGCATCTTAGCCTGGCATCATGCTGGCTCATTTTCTGTGTCAAGCAGATGGTTGCAGCAGTCAGTCCTAGCACTGAGAACAAGGCCACTGTCCTCAGGGCTGGGTTCTAGACCAGTAGGATTCTTGGCATGGGTAGAGCAAAGAGCAGTAAAAAAGCAGAAAAGGTGACAAAAGAGAAGCAGGAAGGAGACCAAAACCAGCAGCCTGGAGCCACACAGAACTAGTTCCTCCAAGGTGAGCAACTTGGTGAGCGCAAGGCCTTCTTTGCTCCAGACACAGATACAATCCTTAGCCATACTAGGGTTCAGGGTGGCATTTCTTGCTCCCTCCTTCGAGCAGGATATGGTTGGCTGGCTGGCTGGCTGGCTGGAGCGCCTGAGGGCAGGAGTCCTGGAGCAGCACTAAAATACAGGTAGATTCCTGAGGTCCTTTCTGTGGTCACCCTGGCTGTAATGAGGACCAGCTCTCCTGCAGAAGATCCTTTCAATCCCATCTGACTACGCAGGACCTCAGGTTGGAAAGTCTGGGTCTTGTTCCTGTCTGGACCATCTCCGAAGTTCAAGGTGTTCAGCAAGCCAACAACGTGGGACCCACACCACTTCCCTGTGACTGGGACAGTCACAGGGCACAGGGTCAGCTGGCCAAAAGGTCTCAAGAAGGAGACCCTGAGGGATGTCATGGCTGTGCAGGCCAGTCCTGTGAGTGAGGAGGAAGCCACCAAGGCCCAGGCCAGAAAGGCCAAGCAGCAGCAGGATCAAAGTGGCACAGACCAGAGGTAGGTGGTGGGCCAGAGATGCAGACTGTGCCCTGCCTGGCAACTGCTCATGGGGAGCAGAGGGGTCTGGACCTTCACGGAAAGCCTCCATGGAGAGACCCACCCCAATCCCGAGACGAAGGGGCAAGGCCTGTACTCCTCCCTCCTAAACTCCCCCCCCCAAAGGGGATTCCCACGTGCAGTGAAATGTTCTATTTTTAATCTGGGATGTGGTTACAAAGATGTATGCTTCATAATCAAACTATGTTTTACATGTAAGCATTTTATATGTTTTCTAAACATACACTTACTTTTTTCAAAGTCTTAAAAAAAAAAAAAAAAGGCTGCAAATTTCCCAAAATGGTTAAAATAATCCCCAGACCCATAAAGCACATGTACCCAAGATCAACAAACCCACAAGACACAAGAGAGTAAAAGTGCAGAACACTAGAGGCAACAAGAATCTTAACAGCAGATAATGAAAAAGGACCCTTCAACGCAGTGGAATGGTAATTAGAATTACAGCAGACTTCTCAATGGCAACAACTGAAGCCAGAAAAAGACATAGGTTCAAGATACTGAGAGAAAATTACTGTCTACCTACAAATTGTGCTCCTAGAAAACAGTAACTCAATGACAGTAAAATCACAAAATGGCATTTTTTGTGATAATCGAGGTTTTCACAAAAACTGGATTTTAGATGATATTAAGGAATTATTGTTAAATATGATACAAGTATTGGGTTTATTTTTTTTAAAGCTCTTCTACAGGAGATACATTTTGAAGTATTTACAGACTTCATGATAAGGTATTTCAGCAGGAAAGGAAGCACAGAATGGGGAAGAGATCAAGCTACAATAGCAAAGTGTCTATAACTGAGCGATAGAAATAATTGGGTTTTGTTGTACTATTTGGCCTATTTTCACACATGCTTAAAAATTTCCGTGATAAAATTTTAAAATAATTGATAAAATCATGAAGCTAAATTAAAAATTAAAACAACTAAACAAAAACAGAGCCTGTTTACCAGTAAAACACCTCCACCAAAAGAATCTGTGAAAACGTTCTTCAGAAAGAAGGGAAATGATCTGAGAAGGACAGTCAGATTAAAGAAGAGATGGTGAGGAAAGAATATGGTAAAAATGGATACAAACTGAATCACATATTTCTATGTAAAATAATATAATTTGCTGGATTTAACAAGAATAAAATAAAATGTTAGACAATGACAACATATAAGCTGGGAGACGAGTTATGTAGGATAAATTGCTATAAGGTCCAACTTTCAGAGCAACATGAATGATTAACTTTCAAGAGTAACCACAGATTCCCTATTATCTACCAATTAAACTTCCCTTAACTTCCTTAGCAAAATGGTTGCACATTTTAATGAGAAGGCATATACGAACAGTTCCAGCACTGTTTGTAATAGCAAGAAATCGGAAGCTTGCTGGAAATAGGAAAAGACAAAATTATGGGGGTAACAACAAAATGAGATACTATATAGCAGTTTAAAAGACTAGGATGAATCCGTACAAACATACTGAATGAAAACAGCTAATTGCAGGTACTGTGTAACAATTTTTACATAAAAAAGAAACCATATGTACAAATGTAATTATATACATGAAACCAGAGGAAGTTATAAACAAGCTGGTAATAGTGGTTATATCTACAAAAACAATGAAGGAAAAAATGGGATGAACTGGAAACCTGAGCCTTGCCTATTGTTACACATTTCTTCTATAAAGGCAAATTAATTTTCAAAAATAACTTTTTAAGGATATTAAACCTTGAATCCACTGAGTGCAAACATTGTATTGATTATGTTCAACACTGCCATCATAGGAATGTATATAGCAAATCACAGGTTCTCACAACTGGGGGAAGAAATACATAAAGACTGATTCAAAGGAGATATACCAAAACAGCAGTTTTTCACTTAGGAGGGCAGCTATGAGTAGTTTTTTCCTATTATTTTTCAATTTTTAGAAAATGAACATTTACATTTGTAATGTGAAAAACTTTTAAATTAGTTAAAAATCAAGTACAATAAAAAAATAAGAGAATAAAGTGATGAGATGAAGAAATTTTTGAATGTATAATTAGAGAATCTGCATCATCCTGTTTCCTATTAGTTCATGCTCCCTCAGAGAAGGCTAGGAGTTTAAAAAATTAAAGGCAAAGCGTGATAGTGTTATTAATAAGATAAAATCAAATTGCACAAAATCAAAGCAGAAGCTAATTAGTGTGCTAATTAGTTCTTTACAGTACTTGTACAAGTTGTCAACAGGAGCTGCCTACGTCAATGTGTTTTCAATTCAGGGGCAAAAAAACAAAACACAGAAAAACCCACATCTAATAGCGGGAAAAGCACATGGGAAAAAGGTATGCCTATTTTAAAGTTTTTAAGGACTCATCCAGAGATCTATTTGAAACAAATGCATCCAGGCATCAAAAGCTAAAACCCTACTGGTCACTCTGGACTTAAAAATCAGTCCTTTTAGAGATGCTTCTGTACATTACTTTACAATATACCAGTAATAACAGGTAAGATAGAAAAAAATTAATCCAAAGAGAAATAATAAACTGAAATGCAAAGGACAATCTCATCCTCTCAGTATTAAATATATATATATACACACACACATACATATGGTTATCAGCATGGTTAAGAGTGATCTCCCCTTTAGAAACCCAAATCTGTCACCCAGTCACTTAGATCCTATAATCTCATAAATTCTGATCCCAGATCACATGCCGCCAATCAAATGCTCCTCCACCAAGAGATCAGTTCCAATTCATCTATCCCTAAGTTCTTTTATCCTATTTTAGTCTTTACACTTCATGGCAAGCACTGAGTAATAAGGAAGGCAATCCTTCCCATTTTCTGGCTAAGTGAACACACTTCAGAATTCTCTGTTACAAGTATAACTAGTTTATTCCCATCGACTAGTCTCAAGCAGAAAATGTTAAGCTAACTGTATTTCTGTGGAAAGTCTCAAGGAGAATGTATGTGTCCAAATGTTTTAAACAATAAAACATTTTATAAATAAAAGACCACTGATACATGACATTAGCTCCATTATAACAGTTAAACACGTAAGTCATCACCCACCTACTAAAAAAGAATTATGGGGGGGGGGAGCTTTAAACCTATATAGCAATGCAAACCTATTCAACCAACTCAAAGGCTGTGTCTCCACTGTGCTTTATTATTAATCTTTAAATTGCACGTAAGTATACTCTGTATACACACTTTAAAATAAAAGTCCATGATTGACTGCAAGTGAAGCAATTTAGAAAAAGCATATTCATTGTTAGCAGCCAAAATGGTCTGTTAAAATAATTATATATTTCAAATGACTTCATGGAATTTAAACCTATAGGTTAAAAAAATGTCTAAAATATATGTACATGCAAAGTCTGAGGAAATGAAGGATATTCTTTTTTTCATCTTCACCTGAGGATATTTTTTCCACTGCTTTTCAGAGAGAGGGGAGGGGGAGAGGGAACCATCAAAGAGAGAGACACATCGATTGGTTGCCTCCCACACACGCCCTGACCGGGACCAGGGGATCAAGCCTGCAACAGAGACACATGTCCCCAGACGGAATAGAACCCTTCAGTCCGCAGGCCAACACTCTAACCACCAAGCAAAATGGCCATGGCCAGGGCATGAAGGATATTCTGTTTACTTCACTGTGGAATGGAAAATATGTTAACGAAACAAGAGGTTCTAAACTAGGGCCCAGCCAATATTTCTTGTAAAGGGCTATAACTAAATATTTTACACATTGTGGGCTATACAGACTTGCAATTACTCAACTCTGATGCTCAAATGCAAAGGTACTTATGACAATACATAAATAAATGTATGGCTATTCCAATAAAACTTTACTTATATACTTTGAAATTTGAATTTCCTTTAATTTTCTCATATCACAAAATATTCCTCTTCTTTTTATTATTTTTCAACCACTCCAAAATGTAAAAACCATTCCCTCAGGCCTTACAAAGAAAAGTAGTAAAACTTCTGTTCTAAACTAACATAGAAACCTCACAAATTTGAGCTTGAGTCTAAGTGCCTGACTTCTTTCGAATCTATTTCTCTTACCTTTCTCCCTGAGGAGATCTTTTAGTATTATATTAGGCAAACAGTTTCTCTCTACTCTAAGCATTTACTTTTACTGGCCCTGCTGAGTTGGCCCTAGCTTGCTATGAGAAACTACTAGCACTATTTTAGGATATAAAAAATTATTTCTGTATCTTCATACTCTAATATAAAATTTCACAGATTTGAAGTAAACTGTGGACACAGGTCTGTTTTCCAATTAAACAAAATTTAGGAAGTAGAGTACCTGAGAAATACTTAGCCGCTATATGACAACTACAATAAAACCAACACCATTCTAAATAATACATGTTGAAGTATTAAGTAAAACTGTCCCCAGTGATGTTAATCAACACTTATTAAACATTTACAAAATGTTCCTGATGTTGGAGGCCTCAGTAAACTTCTAAATAATCATACTATTTGTATATAAAAATAAAAAGAGGAAATTACCTCCAAGTTTAGAATTGGGTAGTTTCAAAAGAAAAAAATCGGAAGTACCAAAAGGAGTAATAATAAAAATGAAATATGAATAATGATAAATACAAAAGCAGAGAAAGTGAGATAAAACAATTAGTAGAGTCTAAGTTAAGTTTTAACAAGAAAGGAGAATAAGCCAAATAAAAAGAAAGAAAGGAGAATAAGCCAATGGTATACTAATGAGTTTGGTGTAACAAAGAAAGTAGCTAGGTTTAATTAAAGAGAAAACAGTTTACAGAAACAATGGTGGTGAGGGATGGAAGCAGAGGGGAATAAAAAAGAAAGTGATCAAAATGAAACATTAAAACATTTAGCCCCATTTAGTTAACCAGTTACAATCCCCACATCATTTCTGCAATTTAGTTATAGTCCTATATAGAAGTATGCAACATTACCTTCTATTATAATTATGTAAAAACTACTGTGTATCTATTAATGGGGCAGGCCTTTAAGAATCGGCCTGGACATACTAATAATGTGTTTGTATAATACGCTTTAGAAAACTATAAATTATGTTACTACACTTGTAACATGTAAAAGTGTCTAAGCTTTGATAGTGGCAAGAACTTCAGAATTTATTTCACCAATATTTTGGGACTAGGCAAATTATAGTAAATTATAGCACCTGTAGTACTTCTAGAAACTTTAATGTACAAAATAGAAATTTTTAAAAAGAAAAAATCCTGTTTTAAAGCAATAGGAGTGTACAAAAATACATTAACCAAGCAATCTACATCAAACTAAGAACCACAGAAGAACTAGCCTGGAGTGTTTGAGTAACAACCCAGACTACAGCTTACTAGGTGGAAAAAAAATGTGCTCAAGTAGCAAAATTAGATTTATAAGATTATAACTCCTAAACAAAGACTAATAAATAAATTATTAATAAATAAATTAATTAATTAATTAGCCTTAGAGTAAGAAACAAGGATAAGTATATAGTGCTCTGAACTTAGTAGGTGCTTAATAACTGTAGAGAAGGATGAGAGAGACAAAGGAGGGCTGGGGGAGAGGGACGAATAAGAGGGAACGAGGTCATAAGCTTAATACCAAAATCTGAGTTAAAAAAACCCACATTTCATTCACATGAAAATATAAATAGCCCTGGCCGGGAATCTCAGTTGGTTAGAACATTGTCCTGACACACCAAGATTGCAAGTTCTATCCCCAATCATAGCACATACAAAAATCAACCAAAGAATGCATTAAAAAATGGAACAACAAATCAATGTTTCTCATTCTCTTTCCCTTAAAATAAAAAATAAAATATAAAAATCCTAAATATAATATTAGCAAAACCAAATTCAACAATAGTAAACTAAGTAGAGTTTTCCCAGAAGTACAAGGACTTCATAATAGAAAATTGTTTATCAACTCAAAAGTTCGGAACAAAAAACTGTCCATCTCAAGAAATACTAAAAAGTCACTTAATAAAACCCAATATCTTGTCCTTAATAAACCAGGCATAAAAAGATTATCCTATATAACATGATATTGGATGTCTGACCCAATGATGAAACATTAAAGGAACTCCCACTAAAATCAGGAGCAATACTGGATGCTACCATCATTATTATTAGCATTATTCCCAAAGTTACTGACAATGCTAAAAAAAGTAACAATTGATGAAACGGACTTTATCAAAATTAAAGCCTTCTCCACGTCAAAAGACACCATCAATGAAGTAAAATGGCAAGCTACACGCTGCAAGAAAACATTCACAGCACATGTATCTGACAAATAATTAATATCCAAACTACATAAAGAACCCCTAATATCAATAATAAAAGGCAATATAATTTACATAAATGGCCAATAAGCACTTAATGTGTTCATCACCACTGGTCACCAGGGAAAAGCAAATTAAAACTACATTGAGACATCACTACACAATCACCAGAATAGCTATAATCAGTAAGCCTAACAATATAAAGTGTCAGTGAGGACAGGAAGAACTAGAACTGACATATTTTGATTAGAGTATAAAATGGGACAACTACTTTTGGAAATTAGCAGTTTCTAATCAAGTTAAATACATGTACCCAAAAACCCAGGAGTTCGTCTCCTAGATATACACCCAAGTGCAATGAGTGCATATGCCTACACAAAGATTTGCACAAGAATGTTCGTAGCAGCATTATTCACAGTTGCCTCCCCACACTCCTGAAGAAAGGGGAACGATTCAAAAGCCCATCAACAGCAGAGTGGGTAAATACAGCTATATTCACACAATGGAACTACTTCACGGCAGAAAGAAACTAATACAAATGGCTATTTTGATAAATCTTAAAAATATTATCATTATGTTGAGAGCAAGGAGCCAAACACAAAAGAGTACATACGATTCTACTATAGTCTGAGAACAGGCGAAGCTAAGCAAAAGTCAGAATGGTTACCTCCTAGTGGGGGCAAGTAGTACTGGCTGGAAAGGGGCACAAATGAACTATCTTGAGTGATGAAAATGTTCCATATCTTGATCTAGGCACTGCAGAGAAGTGTGTATACATATGTAAATGATCAACATTTTACTTTATATGTTGTATTCAATAATATACTGTGGAAAGGAAAAGAAGGAAAGGAAGATAAAGAAAAAAGGAAAGGGAAGGAAAAAATGCCACTTTAATTTAAATTTTACGGTCTAAGTCAAAATTCTATCTCCAAAAGTGACACCAACAAATGATTTGTGGAAAACCCTATTCCCTATGATACATGATACTTCAAGTTGTTAGTAATTTACCTTAAAATTGTATTATATTCTTTGAACAGCCCAATGAAATGTCATTATTACATGCTCAGCCTATTGAATGTCTAAGGATAATACATTAAGAGGATTTTTGACAGCAGTTGTTTCCTTTAATTTGTCCAAAGACTTCTAAGTTTCAAGAATATCCATACTTCTAATACTATTTTACATATTAATATAATATTTCTTCTCTTTGTGACTTAAAACTCTATTTCAAATATAATTTTTGTAACAAAAGGTAAATTTAATTTCACTGTAAAATAATTAGCAATTATAAGAAAGCAACAATTAGCCCGGCCGGGTGTGGCTCAGCGGTTGAGTGTTGACCTAGGATTCAGGCAATCGGGGTTCGATTCCCAGGCAGGGCACATGCCCGGGTTGCGGGCTCGATCCCCAGTCGGGGGTGTGCGGGAGGTGGCCGATCAATGACTCTCTCATCATTGATGTTTCTATCTCTCCCTTTCCTTTCCTCTCTCTGAAATCAATAAAGATATATTTAAAAAAAAAAAGAAAAGAAAAAGAAAAAAAAAAAAAGCAACAATTAGAAAAAAAATGCAACCCACAATCCCATATTCTAATATACAAAGTTTTGTGAACCCATACAGACATCAATTACATATTATAAGTGTTTGGTTTAAAGGGGGGGATTACCCGGACAGTGGTTGAGGATCGACCTAGGATCCAGGAGATCATAGTTTGATTCCCAGTGAGGGCACATGCCCAGGTTTCAGGCTCAATCCCCAGTAGGGGGCGTGCAAGAGGCAGCCAATCAATGATTCTCATCATTGATATTTTTATCCCTTTCCCGCCTCTCTTCCTCTCTCTGAAATCAGTATATATTTTTTAAAAGGGGGGGATCATGCTGCACACTTGTGGAATCTGCCCTCCCACACACACTTAATGAAATTAAAACTTTTCCTATGCATAAACCATGGGTGATGACTCACTGCATAATATTCCATTACACATCTGTCCTGTAGCTCATTTAACCAGTTCCGTTACTAAAAAATTTTTCAAAATTTTTACCACTGTAAGCAAAATTGTAACAAACATTCCAACCATGTTGATCTTCTTCATTTATATTACTTTTACTTATAACTCTGAATGGCTTGAAATGGTTCTATGTGATCATTTAGCACCTTCCCTCATTCTGATCAGAGACAACAAAGTTTTTCTTCAAAGGACAGATAGTACATATTTTAGGCTTTGAGGGCCACATACAATCATAATTTTTGTTTTGTTTTTACCTTTTAAGAATATAAAAAGCATTCTTAGCTCATGGACCTTTTAAAAACAGCCCATGAACGGAAGGATTTAGTCTGCAGGCTATAGTTGGCTGACCCCTGATTTAGATCACGTTCTACAAAAACCCCTGAAGACAAAAAGTTACCCTAGAATTCTAGGTGGCTGGTGCCAGTCACCATATTTTATTAGACAGTTGTATAATAAGTTTAATTTTTATTTATTTTTAAGGAAACAATTTATTTTCATATGATTTCTTCGAACTTCCATAAGACCGCCCAACCCTTATCCTGACTAGATTATTAAATTTTTTCACTTAAATTTTAAAATTATATAAAAACTAGTGTGAAAAAGGCATGAACAATTTTAAAGGTGCTTATGAGAATAAGTAGTTTTGCTAAGGTTTTTCACAACTTTTATCAAATATTCAGAACATACTCTTTGAAAGGCTACTGCCAACAAACGCAGTACTCCCAACTCCAGCTACACAATGATTTATAGCTACAGGAGTCAACATCATCATTTAATTGATTCCATCTTACTCCACAGCCTGTCCTGGCTCTACCAATGAAATCTTTAGAAATAGTAGGTGGAGTAAATATAATAAAGGTGGTATTTTAATGTAACTATGTCTTTTCTTACCAATGTGGGATTTCAGTAAAATATTTTAAGAATTTCAGCAAATCTTAAGATCTAAACAATAAGGATAAGACCAGTGACATTTCAAAGAATTTTTAAAAGAAAGAATATCTGTCTTATCAGTATATTCACTTTACATTTTATGTTCCTTTGGGGGAAAAAATTACTAAGCAAACAATGCTTGAAAAAGGATAAAGGAAAAAGTTTTTGAAAACGAGAAAACACATTCTACAGGTGCAGGCTGGAAATTAATGGAAAGAGAATTCAACAACTTCACAACTGCCAGCTTTGGTAGAGCCTGGGGTGCTTCTAAAATCTGCTGTTTTTGGTTCCTTTGGTTTCTAGTGCCTGGTGCTGGAACATCAGAACCAGCATGAAAAGTTACAAAACATAACTAACCTACTTGGTTTGACCCTGTCTCCCTAGGCCCAGCCTCCCTATTTTGGTCTATACAATAGGTCTCCTCTACAGTCCTCCCATCGTCACTCTAAGGGAAAGAGGAGGGGGGAGAGAAGGAAAGGAGAGATGGAGTAAGAAAAGACTGTAGTTACAACCACATGTCACTAAGACAAAGACTTAAGACTCACAGGAAACTTCACTCTGACCCTTTTGCAAAATACTTTCGGCCAACATAGATTCTGACAGATTTTCTTACTAATGAAGACCTTCAAACATGCAAATATTGAGAGCACATTCTCTATTTCAATTAGACCTGATATTGGAAAGGGTCAGAAAATATAAGGTATTAAAGCAGAAGATCTAGGTTACAGTTCCAATTCTTACCATTACTACTTTTGAGAAGTTTGTCCAGTTGCTGACTTTCTATGGACATTAAATCTCTAATGTCTCTTCTGACTCTAGAATTCTAAAAATGCAAAGTGATTCCATTAAACCTTCTTTGGTTAAGCACAAAGTATTTTAAAGAGATTAAATAACATGAGAGCCAATGATAGGAATAAAATAAAATGTTACTTAGGAAACATGCAATGATGATCAACATTTTATGATGCCAAAATTTAAGAAAACTAAGTTTTAATAAAGCTGAATGTTTTGATATCTAATGTTAGCAAATGGCTCTTAATTTTTGTGTTATAAATTAATAGCTAGAAAAATCTAAAGAGAAGTTACTGCATCTAGAGGCCCAAGGCTTCTGGGCCCTGGCAACAGGGCTGGCATGGACCCACTCAAGGTCACGCCAGCCAACCCTTGGCACAAAGGGTCCCTCAGCAGGTGCACAGGGAATGGGCCATTCGAAAAATTAAGCCCAAACAGCCAAACTGTCATAAGTAGAGAACCCAGATAGACTGGCCAGAAATCCAAAAAAAGACTTAGAGGTACCCCAAATTGCCTGCCCATTTGGCCAGGCACATCCCACCCAGTGCTACACTGGCCTCACCGGAATGCACACTCTGAAGTCATCTGCTTTATACTCCTGTGTCCCCCAGTGAGCAGCTCTTTGTGGGTCATCAGCCATCCGGGCCGCGGCTCCACAATGTCCTCCCGACATCCCTGGTTGTGGCTGTCCATATCTCATTTCTTTCCCAAGTCCTCCCCGCAAACAATCTTTAGTGGGACCCCTCACAGGTCGTCCCTCCCTGTGCCATTGCCTAAAGACCCTCCCAGGCTCAGAACACCCAGAGTCACCCTGCTGTTATCCCAGCCAATCTCACAGTGGCCCTGTTCACCTCTACTCAAGCCCTTTAATATGCGGTCTCTGGCAAAACCCATTGTCTGGGTTTTGTCTTTAACCTTCAAAGCTTGCAATCACAATAAAGTATTCAAATGTAAAAAAAGAATAGTTACTGCATAAAAAAGTTTTCCTAAGGTATAACACAGTTTGAAGCTTTATTAATTTGGATTGGAAGAGAGTCTGAATTAGTAGATACTTCTTTGTGTATACACTATATCTCATATATAGTACATAGTATATTTTATTGAAGCACTAAATCATCAAAGATGATTTGGAAACAGCTTGGCTATTAAAGGAAGTTTTTAATAAATCTGGTTTATTTTCTAAGCTGCTGATCAATTAATTTTAAATAAAAGGATTGGACTTGATTAGGTAAACCAAGAGTTCTGTATAAGTAAATAAAACCAGATGAAAAATACAGAAAGCTTCCTAAAACTCACCTGAGGAAAACTGTAAGTTTAAAAATTATTTTTAAAAAGTGTGTATATTTGGCCCCGGTTATTGTGGCTCAGTTAGTTGAAGCATCACTATCCAGTGCACCAAAAAGTGTGGCAGGTTTAATTCCCAGTCAGGGCACATACCCAGATTGGGGTTTCGATCCCTGGTTAGGGCGCATAAGACAGGCAGCCCATCGATGTTTCTCTCTCACACTGGTGTTTCTCCCTCTCCCTTCCTCTCTGTAAAGTCAATAAAAAAAAAAAAATTTAAGTGTGTATATTTGTGTGCATGTACAAAATTTCCAAAGTATATGTGCCATACTGACCAGAGAAGTTAGTTATCTAAGTAATCCAAATGGCAGTGGGTTCAATGAAGAGGGACTTTTGCTTTATCTATACAGTTTGAATTTTTCCAAAAATGCATTATTTGTATAACTAAAAGTAATTTTAAGAACAAATTTAAATATACATATACTTAAAAATAAGTCCTATTACTATAACACAAAGACCAATAGTTGAGGCAGGTTTATATACTATTATTTAAATATCTAGAAAAAGAGATTAATGACAAGAAATAAATTCAGATTTATTTTTTTAAGGAACTTAATAGGCTAGATATTTAGGCCAAACTCTTACTCCTCCCTTAAACACTTTTCCATTTCTAGAACTGAGCCTTTCAATTTTTAGTAATGTTTATTTTCTTTTTCACCATCTGTGAATTTTCCAGAGAACTGAAGTTCATTACTTTTGAAACAGCAAATCCTATTAGGCACCTACTATGTGTTAGATATAGTACTAGGCATAGTACTAAGCATTGATGATGATGATGATGTTTGATGTTTGGGGGAGAAAAATTAATGACTAATAAATTTACTATATACTCAATAACCTTTACTCTATTTACACAGGCAAATTTCAAGTTCTTCCAGATTTAAAAATAAATCAGCTATGTTCTAAACAAAGCTGTGCAAACTACTGTGCAACTCTGCCTGTACTCTACGCTGCTACTACTTTCCCCATCATCACTGTGAGTCAACATTTTTTAAAGAGGTAAAAGTGCTGGGAAGTCTGAATGTTAAAGGCAAATATAGGTAAGGAAAGACTCAAAGGCAAAAAATATATATGAATTCTGGTGCTTTCATTGAGTTATGCAGCACACTATTTTCTCATTTCCTTTACATACAGTGGTGCCTCGGTTTTTTAATGCAATCCGTTCCAGAAGACCATTCAAGTTCTGAAACGTTCAAAAACAGAGGGATCAACAGCCGACAGCTAAGCCTCAGGATCTTGCACTCAGCGGAAGCTGTGTGGCATGTTCGACTTCCGAGGCGTGTTTGAAACCCGAAGCATTTACTTCCAGGTTTACAGCGTTCGCAAACCGAAATGCTCAACAGAGACGTTAAAAAACCAAGGTACCACTGTAATTTAAAATCATTTGTTAGCTTGTCCAGTGTGGCTCAGTGGTTGAGCATCGATCCATAAACCAAGAGATCACCGGTTTGGTTCATTTCCCAGTCATGGCATATGCCCGGGTTGCAGGCTCAATCTCCAGTAGGGGGCATGCAGAAGGCAATCAGCTGATGTTTCTCTCTCATAGATGTTTCTCTCTCTCTCTCTCCTTTTCCCTTCCTCTCTCTGAAATCAATAAAAAACACTTTTAAAAAATCATATGAGCTTAGAAAAATAAAGTTGTTACAGATTACTTGATGTATATACATTAAGATGATACTTTGTGCACTTAATTTGTAGACTGAAAGCAAAGGAATAATGTATTTTCCCCATTCTCGAGCAAACCAGAAAAAAACTCTACTATAAATTTTCCCTAAGATTTTATTTATTCTTTCCCTGAACTCTGATTTATAATAAACATTGGTGTATTTTCTACTTTCTCCGTACAGCAAAGTAGTATGTAGGTCACTGTATATGACAGTCACTTAATACTCCATGCCTTACTCCTAATATCACACCTTTCTCACCTTTTTAAATTTACCCTCCACCCAGAGAAAGCTGCTGAAACAGAAACAAGACACAGGACCAAGGCCTGAGTAACTCCAACCTAGAAACCGACAGCAGGGGGAGGAAAAGGGTGCATAAGAAGAGCAAACGACACTCGAGAGAGGTACAAGAAAAAAGAGCATATTCTGGCAGGATAAACTGGGTGTTTGCAAAGGGAAGAGAAGGAGGTTTCAAGAATGACTCCCAATATGACTCCCAGGGATGCCCAAGAACATTCGTCAAAATATGTACTGAGTATTTACTATGTACAAGGCACTTTTCTAGGTATGGGGATCACTTGAATAAACATATTTAGAGTTCAGAGACGAAATGTAAATTTTTAACAGAGACACATTTTGTATTCAAATCTCTGAGACTGAATGATACTGCCTGGCCTTTCTTATTTATGTAACCCAAAATATTCTCCTTTTGTTAAAGCCAGTTTGGGTCAAGTTTTATGTCCCTTGCAACAAAATAGACCTCTTCACTGGATCTTCGTTCTTTGGCCTCACCTTTAATCTCCTCTTCAAAAAGCAGTCAGAGTAAAATTGTGTATTTGATGAGTTTACTCTCTTAAACCCTTCCAGGGCTTTATGTTGCACTTGAGATAAAATCTTTCTTAGTATGACCTACTAGGTCATTCATGGTACGACCTTAGGGCCATCTCTCACTCCATCTATCACAATGTTCTAAACACTGGCCTTGAGAAAATAGTTTTTAAGCACACATTTAGTATTAACCTAGCAATTCCACTTCTATATATTAATCCAAGAAAAATGAAAACATATGTCCACAGAAGAGCTTATACATAAATGATAATAAGTAGCTTTATTCATAATAACCAAAATGTCCATCAACATGTGAATGGATAAATGGACTGTGGTATATTCATTCAATGGAATACTACAATACTACTCAACAATAAAAAGGAACTGCTGATAGATATAAAATGGACAATTCTCAGAAGTTATGCTAAGTACAAGAAGCCAGTCACAAAATTATCCCAGTTTTGTAAAATTCCATTAACAGCCGAACTACGCTGTCGTAACAGAATAAGAACAGAGACTGACTCTGGAAGACAGATATTGAGCAGAAAGGGAATTTTCTGGAGTGATTGGAATATTATATATATATTGATAGAGGTGAGTTATACAGGTGGATGTTTGTCAAAACTTAATTGAACACTCACTTAAGATTAATATGTCATTGTTTATAAGTTAAACCTCAAATTGTTTGAATATCATTTTTAAATCCATAAATAAAATATCAGCTCACCATGCCTATAGAGTCCTTACAGTTAAGCCTACTCAATTAGAATTTGGTTCCACTGTTCAGCTGGTGGTGAAGACTCGGAGGGAAGCAAAGCACCAATGGGAGGGTGGAGGGAAGGAGAGAGGAAAGTCTTCTAGTACATGCCCTAGAAGTCTAAATCCTAAAACACTCAAGACAATAATCCTATATTACAAGTAAATCTTTAGTTAGTGGACCTGGAATAGAGAGAGGCGATTCAGGTTGACAATAAGTCACCATGCATGCAAAAACAAAATGACACCAAACTACTAAAAAAAGTTAACATTTGAAAGAAACTTTTGTTATGTCTTTATAAGACACCTATTTTGTAAAACTCAAGCTTTCTCAAAAAAATTATTAAACTACAGAATGTTTTATAATTATTATTATGAGAGTTGTGACACATGCCTAGAAGCACCACCTTGGCAACTAGTACTAAAACTGTAACTACCTACGAAAGGATCATTATGTTAAAGACTAATTTTTTTTTTTTTTATTAAACATATCTTTATTGATTTCAGAGAGAGGAAAGGAGAGGGAGAGAGAGAGACAGAAACATCAATGATGAGAGAGTCATTGATAAGCTGCAGCCCACAACCCAGGCATGTGCCCTGACCGGGACTCAAACCCCGATCTCCTGGATCCCGGGTTGACACTCAACCGCTGAGCCACGCCTGGCCAGGCTAAAGACTAATTTTATTTATTTTTTATTTTTATTTTTATTTTTTAGGTTTAATTCTTTCTTGTTTTTGTTGTTTTGTTTTTTAACTTTTTATAATTTTTATTTTTGTTTAAAGTATTACAGATGTCCCTTTTTCTCCCCAATGACCCGTTTCCCCCCCTCCCCATTCCTTCCCCCTCCCCAGTCACTCTCCCCACCATTGTCCGTGTCCTTGGGTTGTGCATATATGCATATAAATTCTTTGGTTACTCTCTCCCCCTCCACCCCTCTACCCCCCTCCATCCCTCTGACATTTCATCAGTCTCAACTATGCTTCCATGTCATTGAATCTATTCTGCTCGTCAGTTTATTAAGTTCTTTAGATTCCTGGAGAATATTATGCTAAGTGAAATAAGCCAGGCAGCGAAAGAAAAATATCACATGATCTCACTTATACGTGGAATCTAAAGACTAATTTTAAAGGGATCTGATAAAATTGTTTTTGAGGAAGCAAAATCATTGAGAGCTAAGCAAATTTAAAGGTAGAAAATAGCCTGGAAAGTAAATTATTGATCATTCTTTTCCTTCTCTGTACTCCATTTATTCAGTTCCTGAGTACACAATGACTTGTATTGCTCCTAACTGTATGACTTTATATATGATAATTTTTATCACTCAGCTAGCCTATATGCTAGTGCCTTAAAGGCAGTGTCCCTATACCTACCAAGGTTGGAAGGCACACTTACTAGCCAAACAAGATCTTGCTACATATTGTATTAAATGTTCCTCACTACAAGCAGGTGATAGCAGTAAGCAACTCACAGCACTTAAGCAACACTTCCAAAATAGTCCAAAAAGATGATTGGCACCAAAATAAATGAAAGAGAAAAAAACACAACTTTTAAGTATGCTCCTCACAAACTATAAAAAACTCTAAACAAAATAAGAGTCAGAAATCTTTTAAAAGATGCAATTACAATTTCTTATCTTATTGATATTTTTAAAAAAGAGTGATGAACCTGCTTTAGAACCAAGTTTTAATAAAATTGTTCGCTTGGAGGTTTGAATACAAGTTGTAGAAGTGTCAAAAATGGGAAAGTACATAAAAATATTCACTTGACCTATCAAGTGTTCCTTGTTTTCTAACAAATGAACTGATGAAATGCTTAATTTAAAAGATTATTTTAGGGAGAGGTGGAGGGAGTCAATGGGGGAAAAAAGGTAATATATTCAACAATAAAGATAAATTTAAAAAAATAAAAGATTATTTTGAAAGATTTCTAAATTTACCTTTGTTAAATTATTTACAATTTAAAACTATATTTAAAAATAGTAGCCCGGCCAGCATGGCTCAGCGGTTGAACATCAGGGTTTGATTCTTGGTCAGGGCACATGCACGGGTTGCGGGCTTGGTCTCCAGTGGGGGTCGTGCAGGAGGCAGCTGATCAATGACTCTATCATCATTGATGTTTCTATCTCTCTCTCTCCCCTTCTCTCTCTGAAATCAATAAAGACATATTTTTAAAACTAAAATAAAATAAAAACAGTAAGGAAAAGTGGGGCTATACTATTTTGGCTGACTAAAACAAGAATAAACAAGAGAAACTATTAAAACATAACAAAAATAGTTTTTATTCACTCCCCTGCAAAATATATTGTGGCATTACTAACTTGGCAAAGAAATAAACAGTGAGTTTTTTAATTGACTGAACTGAGCAGACATACAGAGAGATTTAAGCACAGCGACTGACAACTGCAGGATAAAAGTAGCAGATTATTCTATTTAGAGGCTAGGGGGGGACATAACAAAAGGATTCCTCTTTTCCAAGAGTACAATAGTACTCTATGGCTTTTCTTCCAGGGATACTCTATTTCATTATGCTAATAACCAATCTTAATTTTTAAATAGCCTTTCATTCAAAACATTAATGTAGTAGTGAATAGAAGGTAGCATAACCAAAAGCTCTGGTTAAGAGTTAACATTTTCCGACCCTGCTTCTGATTTGCTGTTCCTATTAAATTTCAACACAAAGCAAATGAAAATGTAAATTAAAGTAACTCCAAGGAGACCATTTTACTCCTAGTTAGCTGAGTAAACATTTTAAAATAGTGATATACCTAACTCTAAAGCAAAATATTGAAAACTGAGATGCTTATACTCTGCTGATGGCATGATAAACTGGTTCGATTCTTTTGAAAATCAATGCAATGCAAAATCCATAATGATGGTACTATCCTCTGCTCTAATAACTTCATGATTAGAAATACAGCTTAGGCAAATAATTCAACTAAAAGCAATTTAAGGTATTTCAACTTGCCTAGCACTTGAGAGTGCAGTTAATACAATTTAGCAGTCAATTTAAACAAGCTGAGGTCTGGATTAAGTCAGTATGAAGATCTGTATTTCCAACACCCAAATTGCCTTGCTGTATTCCAGATACGTTATCTATGTGATAGAACAACCAATAACAACTACAGAAAAAATTTTTACCAAAGATATGGATAAGTCACATGCAAACAGAATATTTCATTTTAAAATCTCATCACTGGAACAGGAGGCCTCCAAAATAAAAGAGGCCAACCAGTACTTTTACGGTGAAGACAACCGAAAAACCAAAGAATTAAAAGAAGAATTTTGAGACTCACTGAATGTGACATTAGAGTTAGCAGTCTTATAACATCAAAAAGAAATGCTTACACTTTTCCCACAGATTAGCCAAAAAATAAAACATCAGTCTTTTTTCCAACTCATAAGAATATGAAGGAACAGTTAATCAACAAAATTGGTAGACCATGACTAAAACTGCACATGGTAAAATATGCTATTGTCTAAAAACTGAAGAGTCAACTCTGCTAAACAAAATTTCAGTGTACTATATGTAGAGAAACTGAATTTGGTAGAAGTTCAAATAAGAACTAATAAATACCAAAGCTATAATCTGCAAACATAATTAAAAACAAAATCTAATAAAATTAAATGTTCATTCTAGATGTAAAAGAAAACATATTGGTCCTAGTTAAAATAATGAGTAAAAAAATACTGGAAAAAGTAAGTCCGAAAAAGTTTAATGTTATGATGTGGATAACTAACCAATAAACTTAAATGATTTAACGTAGTTTCCACAGAAGATAATCTCATTAAAATTCATCAATGTTGGCATGGCTGATTAAAATGTTTCTATTCCCAATATCCTTAGAGGATCAATACATCTACTGGGTGAAAATGATACTCAGTTAAACAGGAAAACTGATACTCAGTTAAACAGGAAAACTACTGCTGTTGCCAGTGTGCTCAGTGGTTAGAGCGTCGCCAGCATGCAAAGGGTCTCAGGTTTGATTCCTGATCAAGGGCATGTACCTGGGTTGCAGGTTCGATCCCCAGTCCCGGTTGGGGCACATGAGGGAGGCAATCAATCAATCAATATATCTCTCTTACATCCGTGTTCCCCCTCCTCACCCCACTTCCACTCTCCCCTCCCACACACACACACAAAAAAAATCATGGAAAAAATGTCCTTTGGTGAGGATTAACAAAAAACAAACAAAAAAAGGTAAACTATTGCTCTACGTAGATCTTCAAAAACTGAGAAATACCCAATGTCTAATGGGGGAAAGTTTTCCTACCCAAGGAGGCCATCACCTATCACCTTCGAACCACTAGGTAGTTTTCAAAGTGACAGATATAAACCCATGAGGAAAAAAGAGACTACATACCCAATCCACAAGGTCAGCCATCAACCCAGGCAATCAATCTGGTAATATACACACTGCCTTCCCAACAGAAACATAATGAAATATTATGACCACTAAAATGATGTTTATAAGTTATGTCATCATCATATTTTAGAAAGTATGGTAGTGTATATGACAACTAGAAAACACTAATAATGTTACTGAAGTAAATAAAGTAATACCAAAAAAATGTAAGAGGAGGTCCAAGATGACAGCAGCATAGGAGGACACTGAATTCGCCCCCTCCCATGAGCAAATTCAAATATACACATATAGAGAGAGCAATTACTTTTGTGAGACAAATAATTAATACTTATTCTTCTTAAACTATTTCAAAAAATGTCATCCCAATATGTCAGGATTGCGGGTTAGATCCCTGGTCAGGGCACAGATAGGAATCAACCAATGAATGCATAAATAAATAGGACAACAAATCAATGTTTCTCTCTCTCTCCCTCAAAATCAATTTTTAAAAATTTTAATAACATATAAAAAAAGAGAAGAAGAAAAACAACCCTCATTCTACGAAGCCAGCATTACCCTAATACCAAAACCATACAAAGACATTACAAAAAAAGAAAATTGCCGGCCAATACTCTTGAACATAGATGAAAAAATTCTCAACAAAATATTAGCAAATCAGATTCAACAATATATCAAAAGGATTATACACCACGACCAAGTGGGATTAATCCTAGGGGTGCAAGAATGATTCAACATATGTAAATCAATCAACTTGATACATCACATTAACAAAATAAAGCATAAAACCATATGATTATCTCAATAGATACAGAAAGAGTATGACAAAATTCAGCATCCTTCTATGATAAAAACTCTCAACCAACTGAATATAGAAGGAACATATCTCAAAAAATAAATGCTATTTATGACAAACTGACAGCTAATTTCATACTCAATGACGCAAAATGGAAAGAAAAAAGACAAGGATGTTTATCACCACTTCTATTCAAGATAGTATTGGAAGTCCTAGCCACAGCAATCAGACAAGAAAAAGAAATAAAAGGCACCTGAGTCTGAAGGAAGAAGTAAAACTCTCATTATTTACAGATGACATGATACTACATATAAAACCCTAAAGACACCACCAAAAAACTGTTCAAATAAACAAAGTCAGTAAAGTTGCAGGATACAGAATCAATATATACAAAAATCTGTATCATTTCTATAAACCAATAACAATTATTGAAAGAAGAAATCAAGAAGATAATCCCATTTACAATTAATTTCAAAAAGCATAAAATACCTAGAAACAAATTTAACTAAAGATGTGAAACACCTATATTATGAAAACTATAACACACTTTAGAAAGAAACTGAACAAGATACAAATAAATGGAAAGATATACCTTACTCATGGACTGGAAGAATTAGTAAAGTTAAAATGTCCTTCTTACCTAAAGCAACATAGAGATTCAAAAAAGACCCTAAATAGACAAAGAAATCTTGAAAAAGAACAAAGTGGGAGGTATCAACCCCCTAATATAAAATATACTATAAAGCTACAAAACTCAAAACTCAAAACTGTAGTGCTTGCATGAAAACAGATATATAGATCAATAGAATAGAATTGAGAACCCAAAAATAAATCCACACTTACACAGTCAATTAATCTACATCAAAGTAGAGAAGGAAATACAATGGGGATAAATACAGTCTCTTCGAAAAAAATGGGTCTGGGAAAACTGAACAGATATATGCATTAAAAAAGGTGTTGGAAACTTTCTTCCACCATATACAAAAATATACTCAAAATGTATTAAAGACTTAAATGTAAGACCTAAAACCATAAAACTCTCAGAAGAAAACATAAGCAGTAAACTCTTTGACATCACTCTCAGTAATATTTTTATTTTCTCTTCTCGGACAAAGAAAATAAAAGAAAAATAAACAGGACTACAACAAACCAAAATTTTTGCACAGCAAAGGAAATCACCAACAAAACAAAAAGATAATCTACTGAATGGAAGATGATATTCACCAATGATACATTTGGTAAGGGGCTAATATCCAAAATGTATCAGGAACTCATACAATTTAACACCAAAAACACAGACAATTCAATTAAAAAATTGGCAGAGAACCTGAATAGACATTTCTCCACAGAGAATATAAAGATGGTCAAGAGACACATGAAAAGGTGCTCTATATCACTTATCATCAGGAAAGTGCAAATCAAAACCACAAAGAGATAACATCTCACACCTGTCAGAATGGCTATCATCAATAAGTCAACAAACAACAAGTATTGGTGAGGATGTGGAAAAAAAGGGAGCCCTTGTACACTGTTGTTAGGATTGTAAATTGGTGCGGTCACTATGGAAACCAATATGGAGATTCCTCAAAAAATTAAAAATAGAATTGCCATACGATCCAGCAATTCCACTCTGAATATTTATCCGAAGAAAACAAAAACACTATCAAAAAGACATATACACCCCTATATTCATTGCAGCATTACTAGTAATAGCCAAGATATGAAAGCAACCCTAGATGTTTATCAATAGATAAATGAATAAAGATGATGTTGCATGGATATACAGGATGGGGCAAAAGTAGGTATACAGTTGTTCATATGACAAGTACAATAATTAATAAATAATATTACAAGAATAAACTGTTTAGCCTGGCTGGTGTGGCTCAGTGGTTGATCATCAACCCATGAACCAAGAGGTCCCCGGTTCAATTCCCAGTCAGGGCACATGCCCGGGGTTGTGGGCTCAATCCCCAGTAGGGGCCATGCAGGAGGCAGCCAATCGATGTTTTTCTCTCATTAATGTTTCTCTCTCTCTCTCCCTCTCCCTTCTTCTCTCTCTAAAATCAATAAAAGGAAAAAGAATAAACTGTTTCATGTACTCACAACTGTAAACCACCTGCTTTTGCCCCACCCTGTACATATGTGTATATGTATATATACACACACATACAATGGAATATTATTCATAAAAAAAAAAAAAAGAAATCTTGCCATCTGCCTCAATGTGGATGTGCCTAGAAGGTATTAATGATAAGTAAAATAAGTCAGAGAAAGACAAATATTGTATGATTTCACTTATATGTGGGATCTAAAAAAAAACAAAAAACAAATAAAACAGAAACAGACCCAAAAATAAAGAGAACAATATAGTTGCCAAAGGGGAGGGGAATGGGAACATGGGGGAAGAAAAGAAAAAAAGTAAAATAATATTAAAAGATTAAAAGAAAACACAGTAAAACAAACTTTTCAACAGTGGTTAGCTTTGAGAGACTTCTACATGTTATTTTCACATGTTCTACAATGAATATCTGCTATGAATACGTAACTTTATTTTACTTATTAGTAAAAATGATCAAAATTTAAAAACAGTAAGAGTATTATTAACTTTGTTTCCATCTTTTAGAGCCCAATGACAGTCACTGTAGATAATTCTAGTGTATTCTTTTAGATATATTCAATGTGCATATAGGCACATATTCATGAATATGTCTTTTTAAATTGGAAATGAAGCCAGGCCGGCATGGCTCAGCAGTTGAGCATCAACCTAGGATCCAGGAGATCAAGGTTCGATTCCCGGTCAGGGCACATGCCCGGGTTGCAGGCTCGATCCCCAACAGGGGGCATGTGGGAGGTAGCCAATCAATGACTCTCTCATCATTGACGTTTCTATCTCTCTCTCAACCTCTCCCTTTCTCTCTCTGAAATCAATAAAGAAAAAAAATTTTTTTTTTAATAAATAAATTGGAAATGAAAAGGACTGTGTGCATTGTTCTGAACTTTCCCTATTTAATATACGCTAGAAAATTTTTTATACTAACACCTATATTGCTACTTCACTCTTCTTCAGTGCTGCAACATATTCCATCATACGTACGCACATGTAATTTAATAAGACTACTGACATAAATTTCAGTACTTTCCAGACTTTTGATATTACAATATTACAATGCACACCCTTTAACATGTGCTCCTGTATGTTAGTATAGCAGAAACAAACCAATTATCCAAAATTCATTCTGCTGAATAATAAATTCACTTATTTACATAGTCATCTCAAGGATCTAAACAAAAAGAACACATAAACCCTAGGATATATTTATGTTAAATACATGTTAGATTTATAGTGAAATAATGATTACTAATTGTGAATTTTTTTTTCTGAATATTAAATATATTTATAAAACTCAACCAAGCTATTACCTTTAGAGTAGAACAAGTTGAACTTCCCTTAAAATAACAGGGACAAAAGGAAAATTGTCAACCAAATTTCACTGAAAACTCTTAAAACATTAAAATCATTCCATTCAATATAAATAGCAGCAAATTTTAGTCAAAAACATAAAAAGCAAGGTTGATAGACTTTGAAATTTACAAAAGAACCCTAAAAATGCCAAAACACTAGAAAAAAATATAAAATAACTTTTGACAAGATTGTCAAGATATCAGAAAATGCTGGGGGGGGGAAAACAAAATAATTTTTCAAAAGACTAATGAAATCCGAGTACACTGAAAAATTCTCTCATGAAATAATGCAATTTTGTCCATGTGCATTAGAGAAATATTTTCCTGAATATATTGATACAAAGAATTGGTAAATTTGATAAAGTAGCCTACAGATTAAATGACCCCAGAGCCAGTGTATCTGTAGAACAAATGCCTAGAAATGAAATTGCTGGATCAAGTGTGATATATGCAAGTTTTAGCTTTGACAACATTGCCAAAATGTCCTTTAAAAAGTTGCACAAATCTACATTCTCACTAAAATCTATTAGAACCAAACATTTTAATCCTTACCAATCTAAAATGTAAATACTAGAATCATTGTTACTTTAAATTTGTTCTTGTAAAATTTTGAGAGTGCATGTATTTTATAATAGGAAAAAGTCCTTTAAATGAATTAAATTACTGAAGAAACATGAAAAATATTTACACAAAAATTTTTGAATTATAAGAAACAGCTTTACACTAATAAGAACAGTGTAAAAACAAGTTAACATATTAGTAAGAAATCAAGATAACATGCAAAAAATGAAAATGCTGTTTATCTCAGATTTTAGGAATTACAAATTTTCTTTCATTCCTTTTTAAAGATTTTCTCCAGTGTTATTTTCATGCTGATTTTCTGTGCAAAATGTTCCGGTGGCCCAGGGGGTAAAAAATAACCACAGCTTTTTATGACACCCAGGCTTTTTATTTCCTGTCAATGGCCCACCCAGTTTTCAGTTGCCCACAGTGCCAAAATTTGATCACTATCTTCAATTTAGCACTCTCCTCCATCCTCTAAACCCTGGTCATTAAATCCTATTGCTTATATTCCTTTAATAACACTCTCTTATATGCCCTTTCATCTCCATTTCAACTGGATAACTAATATACAGATCTAAATGAAATCTCTCTCCTCCAGAGTCCAATTTGCCCACAGTTCTGTTTGATTAACTTCCTTTCAGACCAGTACTTATCAAACCTGATCATGCATACAAATCATGAGTATCTTGTTAAAAATGAAGATTCTGAGGTAGGGTATTAGCTTCTGCATTTCTAGCAAGCTCCCAGGTTATGTTAATGCTTTAACTTCATTCTTCAAGTCACTCTTCAGATTAAGAACCTTTAGATCAGCTATTATCTCCTGCTCAAATTTAAATTCTTTCTTGGTTCTCAGGAACCGCCTCACCACCACCACCACCACCTTTGTGGTACTGCATAACCCTACAGCCTCACAGAATGTCCTCCACTCTCCTTCCCACAGCCCACACTCATTTTGGTTTAGTAGTCCCCTTATCCAGATAATGTTCCACAGTTTCATTTCAACTTCCTTTCCCACTCCATGTACCACTCATTCAAGTATTATCTTTTCACAAAACCACACAAATTAATCGAGTCCACATTCTTTTACTTTTTTGCCAAATTCCTATAATACTTTTCTATTAAGTGTCTGGTATCTGCTGTCCTATACTATTAGAATCATCGCAGAGGCATTCATCGTGTGCTTTGAGGACAAAAATCTTCTTACCATTTAATGCCTAGCAAAATGCTTAGCATATAATTTCTGCATATAATTTCTAATTTTATCTAAGTTTATATAGCGAATCATACTGTGTGGGTACCTATTGAAAGAATAACAAAAACATACCACCATATTTCATCTTGGAGTAGTAATATTTCAAGGTCAATTTGCCACTACTGTAAGCACAAATTACAATGCCAAGAGAAAACTAGTGACTAGTTAGAACAAAAAACATTAATTTTTTTTAAAACTATAGAAAATGTCAAATGAGACAGGAGATGTGAAAATAAAGAAATTATGGAAAATAAAGAATTCTATGGGAAAGAAATAAAAATTAAAAAAACAATTGTCAATGATGCTATAAAACCAATACAGAACATGAACCAAACAGAATAGATGGGCCAGGGAGTAGAGGGAAAGTTGCATAGAGAAAGGTAGTGATATTCCAATAAAACTATGCAGAGTCAAAAATAAGTAGAACATAAATTCTTTTCAAGTGTCCATGGAACATTCATCCAAATAAACAATATCCTGGGCCATAAAATGAACCTTAACGAATTTCAAAGAACTGAAGTCACACAGAGTATATTTTCTGATCATAATGGAATCCAACTAGAATTCAATAAAGCTCCACACATTTGAAAATTTAACAACATACTACTGAATAATCCATGAGTCAAACAGTCTCAAAAAAAATTTTGAAAACACAAAGAGTTAAGAAAGATGAAAATACACTTATCAAAATTTGTCAAATGCAGCTAAAGCAGTATCCAGAGGACAATTTATAAAATGCTTTCATTCAAAAAAAAATAAAGGCCTTATATCAATAATCTTAGCTCCTAGATCAAAAAACTACAAAAAGAAGAGAAAAACAAACTCAAAGAAAGCAGAAGGGAGGAAATAATAATAACGGGTAGAGATCAATAAGACTGCAAACAAAAACATAGACAAATTAATGAAACAAAAAGCTGGTTCTCACAAGAAAAAAAGAAAGAAAGAAGAAATTAATAAACCTTTAGTAAGACTGACAAAGATAAAAAGGGAAGAAACAATCTGGCTAGCGTGGCTCAGTGGTTGAGGATCAACCTATGATCCAGGAGACTGAGGTTTGATTCCCAGTCAGGGCACATGCTCGGGTTGTGGGCTCGATCCCCAGCAGGGGGCATGCAGGAGAGACTTGATTAATGACTCTCTATCACTGATGTCTCTCTCTCCCTCTCTTCCTCTCTCTGAAATCCATAAAAACACTTTTTTTTAAAAAGAGAAAAAACAGGAATCATAAATATGAAAATAAAATAGATCATCACTACAGGTTCCACAGTCATTAATAGGACAATAAGAAAATATTAAGAATAATTTTATATTAAAAAACTTAACAACTTAGGAAAAAAATGGACCAATTCTTCAGAAACCATACTTACCAAAACTCAATCAGATGAAACAGTTAATCTGAATAGTCCTATGACCATGAAATAAATTGAATGCATAGTTTAAGAACACAGAAAAAAGAAATCCCCTGGCCCAGGTGGCTTCACTGGAGAACTTATCAAATATTTAAAGAGTTAATTCTAATATTACACTATCTCTCCCAGAAAAGAGGAGGGAATACTTCCCAAGTCATTTTATGAGGGCAGTATTACTCTGGCACCAAAACCAGACAAACACAGTACCAAAGAACAGAAATAAAAAGTTCAAACCAACATTTCTCATGAACTTAGATGCAAAATCCTAAACAAAACATTAGTAAATAAAATCCAGCAACATATAAAAAGATTACTGGGATTTATTCCAGGTAAGCAATGGTGATTCAACATTTGAAAATCAATGTAACCTAACATATCAAAGGGCTAAAGAAGAAAAATTACATAATCATATCACTTGACAGAAAAAGCATTTGACAAAATTTACAATAAAAATTCTCAGCAAACCAGGAATAGAAAGAACTTCCTCAACTTAATAAAGAACATCTATGAAAACCCCACAGCTATCATCACAATTTAATAGTGAAAACTATATGCTTTCCCCCCTAAGCTCAAGTACAAGGTATGGATGGATGCTTTCATCAATCTTATTCAACACAGTTATGGAAGCTCTAGCCAACAAATAAAGTCAGAAAACTGGAACAAAAGAAAAAAAATCTGTCCCTGTTTGGAGATAACATGATTTTCTACCTACAAAATCCAAAGAAATCTACCCCCAAATCCCCTAGAACTAATAAGTGAGTTCTTTCTGCAAGATCACAGGACACAAGGTTAATACACAAAAATCAATCACATTCCTATATACTAACAATAAACATGAAAACGTAAATTACAAATACAATGCCATTTATAGTTGCTCCAAAGAAAATTAAATACTGAGGTATAAATCTAAAAAAAAAGGTGAAGGATCTGTATGTTGAAAATTACAAAATGTTGATGAAGGAAATCAAAGATCTAAATAATTGGAGAGACTATGTTCACTGATTAGAAGGCACAACATAGTAATGATATTGATACTCCCCAAACTGATCAACAGGTGTAATGCAATTCCTAGCAAAATCCCAGAAAGATTTTGTATAGGTCTATACCTACAAATAATAAAAGCTTATTCTAAAATTTGTGTAGAAAGGAAGAGGGCTGATAAGACCCAAAGCAATTTTGAAAAATATGAATCAGGTGGGAGGACTCTATCTTCCTGATGTTTTGGCTTACTACATAGCTACTGTAATCAAAGCAGTGTGGTAATGCCCTGGCCGCTGCGGCTCAGTTGGTTGAGTGTCATCCTTAATCCAAGGTTACCGGTTGGATTCCCAGTCAGTGCACATGCTTGGGTTGCTGGCTCAATCCCCAGTAGGGGGTGTGAAGGAGGCAGTCGATTGGTGTTTCACTCTCACATCGACATTTCACTGGCTCTCCCTCTCCCTCTCCTTCCTCTCTCTAAAAATCAACAAAAAATTTTAACAATACACACACACACACAAAAACACACACAGTGTGGCACTAATGAAGAGATAGACATACAAATGGATGGAACAAATAGAAAACTCAGAAACAGGTCCACACAAATATGCTCAACGGATTTTTGACAACAGTACACACAAGCAATTCAATGGAGAAAAGAGAGTACTTCAAACAGATGGTGCTGGAGCAACCGGACTTGAAAAAAAAGAACCTCTATCTAAACTTCTAACTTATGCAAATATTAGCTCAAAATGGATCACAAACTTAAATGTAAAACTATAAAATTTTAAGAAAACAAAAACAGGAAAAAAATCTTCAAGACCCTGGACGAGTTCTTAAGAGTTCTTAGACTTGACACAAAAGGCATAATACATAAAAGGAAGAACTGACATACTGGGTCTTATCAAAATTAAAAACTTTTGCTCTGAATAACCCTATAAAGAGGATGAAAAAACAAGCTACAGACTGGGAAAAAATATTTATAAACCACATATTTGACAAAGAACTTGTATCTAGAATATATAAAGAACCCTCAAAACTGAACAGCAAAACAAATCCTATTAGAAAATAGACAAAAGACATAAACAGACATTTCACCAAAGAGAATATATAAACGGTCAATAAGCACATGAAAAAATGCTCTATCTTTAGCCATTAGGGAGTACAAATTAAAACTACAATGAGATATCATTGCACACCTATCTGAATGACTACAATAAAAAACAGGGATAACACCCAATCTAATTAGAATAGAGAGAAACTCATACAATCCTTGTGGGAATGCAAAATCATGCAGCAACTTTAGAAAATAACCTTGCAGTTTTTTAAAAACTAAATATGCACTTATCAGATGATCCAGCAATTGTGCTCTTGGGCATTTATCCCAGAGAAATGAAACATGTTCACACAAAAATCTGCACACAAATGTTCATCACTGCTCCATTATTAAGAGCCAAAAAACTGAAAACGATGCAAATATCCAACAGGTAAATGGTTAAACAAATTGTGGTATATCCACACCATGAAATACTACCAATTTTTTAAATAATTGATATACCCAACATAAGTTGATTCAGAAATTATTCTTATGGATCCATCTAAAATCTAAGTCTATCTACACAGCCAACAGAAATCCTAAAAGCTTAGGAAGAACCAAAAAGGTAAGGAGGATATTCTAAAATCCAGAAAATTGACAAGTAGCAAAATTTTGTTTTTAATCAGTCTATCCACATAAGTTATCCACATAAGAATATAAATTTAGTGAGCTCACTTTTCTTCTTTGTTCCCACAATCCCAATTATTTATATTATCACGATTCTTTTCTCCCTAGATATCTTCTTTTCTCGAATTTTCCTTGTTTATGAAACCTTTTTATCAAATCCAATCATTAACAACAACAAAAGATTCAAACTTGTTGTCCCAAACTTTACTTCTTGTATACTCTTGGATGTGCTTTTATATAATTTTCAATACCTAAGTAAGTACTGTGAACTCTTTGAGTGAGATTAATAAAAATAATAGTTCTCCATTAAATAAATTATTTTCAAGTGGTTAACAAAGTCATTTTTGTTAATGCCTTATGGTAGCAACATAACATGAATTACTTTGAAATATATTTTGGAGCTAGGAAGTCAACATCTTCCTTTAAATAATCCACTCTATTGAATAATCAGTTGTGCACTTGAAAACTACCCAGATCTGAGCCATACGCCACTTGGTTTTAAACACAGTTCAAGGCTTAACCCTAAAAAGCATTCATGGAACCCAACATAAATCTTTTTTTCAACAGATCAAAAGAGGTAATAAAAATACAACCATAAACTTAAATCTTTAAAGTATTATAACATGAGAGGGAAAAACAGCAGTAATAATGGCTGCTAAGGTCTAAGTTTACAAAAGTTTATAAAACCTGTGACAGCAGGCTGAGTCAATGCAGGTGTTTTTGCTTGTTTATTTGTTTACTGGGTTTTATTTTAACAGACAAAAATCTCATAGGTAAAATTTTCAATCCATTAAGTTTTAAAATTATACATTAATAAAGGAAGAATTATAAAATGTACTATTAATAGTCCTAATATTAAGAAGTAAATCAACTCTGACACTTTTATTTTAAATTCTTCCTTCAAAATTCTTCCTGGCAATGTAGAGAGAGAATAACTTGTGGTTATGTAGGATATGGCAAAAGTCAAATGGTTAAAAAAAGAAAAGGAAACTCAGGGCTTGAAAAAGTTAATAACAAGAAAGAAAACAACATAAAAGTATTTAACTTCAGGAAAAAATCCTTTTATAATAAGTAATACTAAAATCATTTTTAGTGACTATAAAACAGATCATAATTGAGTTAAAATAACTCCCAAAGTGTTGGGGCAAAGAGGAAAGTTTAAGACAGCAGTGTTCAAGCAAAATATAATGCAAACCACATATATAATTTTAAATTTTCTACTAGCCACAGTTAAAAAAAAAAAAAAAGAGGCCCTGGCCAGTGTGGCTCAGTTGGTTGAGCATCATCCCATGCACCAAAAGGTCGCTGCTTCAATTCCCAGTCAGGGCACATTCGAGGGTTTCAGGCTGGATCTGCAGTAGGGGGCGTGTAGGAGACAGCTGATCAATGTTTTTCTCACATCAGTGTTTCTCTCTCTCCCTCTCCCTTCCTCTCTCTAAAATATCAATAAAAACATTTTGAAAACCCCACAAGTAATTAATTTTATTTAACCCAATATATCCAAAATATTATCAATTCAACATGTATTACTTTTAATATTACTAATGAAAAACTTTCTTTTTTTGTACTGAGAATCCACACTCCAGTGGGCATTTTGCACTTAGTGCACATCACAATTCAGAGCATCCACATTTCAAGTGCACAACAGCCACATGCAGCCTGTGGGTACCATACTGGATAACACAGTGTAAGAAATGGCTTGAGAAAGCAGGCATATGTTTACCTTCAGACCAAGAGATTAAGTATGATAATCTAAAAGGATCTAAAATCAATAGTAATGTGTACACATCACAATTTGTGATATGACTGTTGATCGCAGTACAAGAGGACTCTTTGAAAGGTAATCAAAGAAAAACTCATTAGAGAACATTTGCCTTCAAAGAACATAAAGAGATTAAGTTCTTTTTTGCCAACCAACCTCCAAGCTTCTTTATATGTAGTACCCTATAACTCCCCTAGATATCATTAGAATTACGACAAGTACATTCAATGTAGAGGACCCAAATATCTTTAAATTTCCCATAATTCTACATGATTTCTTCTTCACCTATTTGTATCAATTTCCCTTTTACTATCATGTTCAGTATCATTCTGTTGGAAACTGTATTAACAAAGTAAAAACAACTCACATCAAAGCCTTAAGAATGGGTTTGAGGATATCTGAAGAATGTTTAGGGTATAAAATACTAATTTAAATAGAGTCAAAAGTCTTAAGAAATACAACATTTCTATCTGAAAGTAGGGAAAAACATAGAAAGGGTATAAGTAGAGGGAGGACACTGAATTTGGCCAGAGATAGGAGGAAAGCAAGTGTTGCTAAAGGAGGTAAGAGGTAGCAGTGAAATAATAGACCCCTATTAACAAGGGTGGTGCAGAATCACTGTTCTCACTGTGTTCTGATCTTATAGGCATATCCTCTGTTCAGCACAAATAAATTTTTACAAAACAATTTCAAAAAAGGGGAGGGGAGGGGAGGGGAGGGGAGGGGAGGGGAGGGGAGGGGAGGGGAGGGGAGGGGAGGGGAGGGGAGGGGAGGGGAGGGGAGGGGAGGGGAGGGGAGGGGAGGGGAGGGGAGGGGAGGGGAGGGGAGGGGAGGGGAGGGGAGGGGAGGGGAGGGGAGGGGAGGGGAGGGGAGGGGAGGGGAGGGGAGGGGAGGGGAGGGGAGGGGAGGGGAGGGGAGGGGAGAGGAGAGGAGAGGAGAGGAGAGGAGAGGAGAGGAGAGGAGAGGAGAGGAGAGGAGAGGAGAGGAGAGGAGAGGAGAGGAGAGGAGAGGAGAGGAGAGGAGAGGAGAGGAGAGGAGAGGAGAGGAGAGGAGAGGAGAGGAGAGGAAAGGGAGGTCTAGTTTTCTACTCAGAGAAACTTTTTGGAATAGCAACCAACTCACACTCTCTCTTTGCAATTTCCTCAGGGATATAGGTGTCAAGTCTTCCTGTGTGTAGGGTGGAGAGTTAGTGAGAAGAAAAGAGGAAGGCCATGAACTATCCCTGACAACTCTTTCCCCACCCATAAAACTAGCATAATCAAAGCCTACATTAAAGATCCCTTCCAAGCCAAGGAGATTTAGTAAAATAAGATAGTCTAGAATACCCTCTAATCAACTCATGAATTTTCTAAGCATGGAACAAAATCTCTTGCCATCTAACTTAAGTCCTCAGAGGATCATTGTGTGTTAATAACAGACTATAGAAAAAAGGGTAAAAGCAGGGAAATCAGTTAGGAGGCTGTTTCAGTTCTACCCAGCAAGAGATGATGGTGGCTATGGAATGGTAAAAACTGGTTGAATTCTGGGTGTTTTCAACGTAGAGCCAACAATTTCCTGATGGAAAGAATGAATGTGGGATGTGAGACAGAATCAAAAATAACTCCAAGATTTCTGGCCTGACCAACTTGGAGCTGCCAACAACTGAGATGAGGAAAGCTATGCATATGGGTGGAAAAAGTATGAAAGGGCATAAATGGGAGGGAAAAGCAAGATTCTATTTTGGGCATGTTGAGTTTGAGATGTTTAAGGGTTACTCAAATGGAGATACTGAGTAGGCAACTAGATATACAAATCTGAAGTTCAGGAGAGTGGTCTGAACTGCAGAAATAAATTTGTCATCATCATTTAGAAGGTATTCAAAGCCATGAAAGTATCAAAGATCACCAATGTAGTGAGGACAAAAAGAGAAGATGATCAAGTTAACTAAGCCCTGGATATTCCAATGACAGAGGCAGGCAAAAAGAAGGATCTACCAAGGAAGACTGAGGAGCAGCCAATGAGTTTTGAGGAAAACTAAGAGGATGAGGTATCCTAAAAGGCAAGTGAAACAAGTATATCAAAGGAGAAAATAACTTCGTCAAATGTATATTGATTACATAAGATAAAAAACCTGACGAGATTTAACAATGTCATTTTTGGGAGACCTGAACAAAAACAATCTTAGTACAATGGTAAGAGCAAAAGCTTGATTGGAACAGGCATTAGAACAACAGACTAGAACAAGTGCATTTAGACAATGCAGCAACGGAAACAGAGGAAAACAAGGAAGCGTGAACAAGAGAGGATACTTCTATGAGAAAAACAATGGCATGTTTGCATGTTAATGAAAGTGTTTCAGAAGAGAAGAACTGATAATGTACCAAGAGAGGGGGAAATTACTACAGCAATGTCCAAAGTAAATGAAAGGGATGGGAATGCATCAACCAGAGGGACTGGGATTAGAAAGAAGCAAAGACAGTTCATCTATAGTAATTTAAGGGAAGCAAGGTCTGTGAGTCAGATCACTAGCTACACATGATGCTGTGCTGGAGTCTGTACATGTTCTTCTGACTGCTTCTATTTTCTCAATGAAGCAGAAAGCAGGTCTATCAACTGAAAGTGAACAATGAAGAGGACAGCTGAAAGTTTAAAGAGCAAGGCAGGGGTATATACTAAGTCATCTAGGAGTGGGGAAATTGAATAAATTAAGAAAATGGACTGTGACTGCCACATGAGGTTTCTTATCATGAATTGAAAGTGAGTGGTCATAACGTATTTTTCTTCAGTCACCTGCAACTGCATTGGTGCAGACATGAAGTACTGAGAGAAGCTGATTTACGTAGGATTGAGATTTTGACAAGTATGAAGAAAGGAGCAAGGGAGTTGAAAGCATGTTGAAAGGAATGAATATAGTAACTGACTACTAGGTAATGAATGTACACTAGGTAAGGAGGGAAGAAAGGTTATCAAGGGGGCAAGGGACAATGAAAAGGGAATAGAACCTGTGGACTGGCGGTCCTAATGACAATAAAAGATTATTAAGTTGGGTAGTAGGTAAAATGAGCTGAAAATATAGATGGTAGTCAGAAAAAGGACTACATGAATTGAAAATCATGGAGGGGTTCGATATATTGGTAATAACAAAGTGTAAAATATGACCATAAAGTGAGTGGCTGAGGTAAGGTAGAGAGCCAGATCATTAGAAAAGAATTTGAGAACTTAATAGGCTATATAATATTAGAAGTACCATAGACAGTGCATGTTGAAATTCCTAAGAATTAAAAGAGGTATAGGGTTAGTAAGAATGACAGTGAGCTAGGAGCTAAAATAGTCAAGAAAAGATAAGGAGTAACCCAGGGTGTAGTAGATGCCAGCAAACATGAGGGTTTATGGGCAATGCAACCTGTCAGCAGACGAGTTTTAGGGAGAAGAGGAGAATGGAAGACATCTGCCCCATTTCCAGGTTCAGTAGAACCAGTCTCCCTCTTGGACTCCAATTCAATGAAGGAGGTCAGAATGGGAAGTGTAGTCTTAAATCTCAGTGCATGGGACTCCCTGCTGACCCTTGATGGTGGCATATAAGAAAAAATGAAAAACATAAAAGCCAACACGTGAGAGCTGCAGGGGGAAAGTGTCTTCAGAAACGTATACAGTGGAGGAAATGTTCGGGGGGCGGCAAGGACATGGGAAAATTTTGCTGAAGAAAGAGAGTAAAAAGATAGAAATCATTCAGGACATTGTAAGGCTTAAAGGGGGAGACATGAAGCGTCACCTGGGAGACTGATGGTGACTGACACAGAAAGGGATAAAGGATATAATAAGATTAGTCTTAATGTACTTCGGGCAAAAAATAGTGTCAAGGCTGTGAGTGCTGGTGGGAGGAAGGAGGTATCAGAAGCTCCCTGCCAATAGAACACAACAGTCAGGGGAAACATGATCTTAGCCTCAGTGCAAAGAGCTTCTCTCTCACCCCTAGTGATGGCTTGCAAGGAAACAGTAATGAACTTGTAAGGTTGTTGTAGAATTTTAAAAAATTAATAATATAAAGAGATTAGAACAGTACCTCACATCTAATGAGCACTCAAAGGTAAGCTTTTATTAGCTAATCAAATGTAAAACATAATTACTGAAGCAAAAAAAGAGATTCATCATACATTTTACTTTCCTCAGCAAATGGGTTTCCCAACTCATTTCCAGGAAAACCAGTATCAAAATGGACTCAGAAAACTCATTTGAGAAAGAAGAGGAAGTCTTTGAGATCAACTTTTATGTAGTGTCTATCAATCTCAGAAAATTGGCTCTCTTCCAAAAATCACCACCACCAGTCCTTGAATTCACTTCTCCATCCACCCAACTTCAATGGTAATATAACTTATTCATCCAAAAACCATATACTGATCACCTATTATATGCCAAGTACTACTCACAGAACCTGAGATACATCAGGAAACAAACATCCCTACCCTAGTAGATGGAGATCAACAACAAACAGTACATGTAATGAATAGCAGTTTATATGTTTGAAGTATTATACAAAAGTAAAGCAATACAAATAATGGGGTGAGGGGCTTGAATTTTAACTGTAAATAGTCGGGGTAGGCCTAGTGAAAGGGAGATCATTTGAACAAAGGACTGAAAAAGTTGAGATAGATTATTTGGAAAAGTGCAGAAGGAACAGCCAGGGCAAAGGTTCTAAGGCCTCCTCATTTGGTTCTTGCCACTACTTGGCAATAATTTTATTAATTTCTTTTTCTTCCTATTTCTTCTCTTCAAGCCTCAAATCCTACTCTCTACTCCCCTTCAGCAGTAGATGATAACGGCTAACATTTATCATACATTTACCAAATACCACGCATTGCTCTAAGTGTTTTTAAAAGATTAAATCATTTAATCCTCACCACAGAGCTATGAAATAGGTGCCACTATTGCCTCCATGTAGAAAACTGAGATGCAAAAAGATTAAGCAACTTTCCCCAAGATTAAAAAGTTAGCAAGTGGCAGAGCCCTGCAGCGACATGTGTAAGTCTTGTCTACCAAAAAACTTAACATTCAGCACAAGCTGCCTCAAGTTTTCTCATCTCCAATACATAGAATCTCTCCAAGTACACATTCAATAACTATGCAAGCTGCTATTATAATGTCTTCTTGCCATTTTTCCAGACATTTTCTAGACTAAATGGTCTTTACCTACAATCTCCACTTACTACTACCTTCCTTAACCTCCCTCCAATTTGACTCACATTCCCAGCTATATTCCCAGTCTATTAAAATTGCTCTACTGTAGTTAGTGATTATCATACCACAAGCCAAAGGGCTTTATCAATTCTCATTCTCCTTGAATGTTGTGTTAGACTATATCAATTCCTTTTTTTCTTGAAATAGAAGCAACACCACAAGCTGGATCTTCCTATCCATGTCTGTGATTTCTCTCTCCTGGTAAACCTCTTCCTTTGTTATCTGAGACTTATACTTTTTCATCTTCCTTCTACCTCTCCAATTGTTCTTCTTATAACCATTTTTACTTCTACCCCTTTAAAGGTAGGGATCCCAAAAGCTTAATTAGGGTCCTTTGTGCTTCTATCTCTGTTAACTCAGTTTCCCTTAAGGTTCATTTACCCAATAAATATTTATTAAGCACCTTCTCTCTACCAAGCACACTGTATGGGTCGCTCTGGATAGATCAGCGAACAGAATAGACCCCCTGCCAAAAAAAATCTATGCTACCAAGGACACTCAAAACCATCTCCACCTAAATACTATTTTAAACACATCACTCCCCTGACTTCAAAATGATAAAAATAATGCCTTTCAATGATTCCCCTCTCATCAACCACATTTCTCTGACTTCTCTAAATTTCTCTGACTTTGTTCAAAATACTCCATCATCATTTTCCATCATACCTATCCAGGTTCATTTTCCATTACTACCTGATTCAAAAAAGTTCTAGAAAGGCCAGTCCTTTTGATTACCCCCTCAAGCATGTTATCTGTGTTCCAGCCAATTAAATAACTACTTAAAACATATATCCAGTACCTACACATTAAAAAGTATGTTGAATAAAAAGCAAAGTGTCCAAAAATTGACGTTTTTATTCTTTCAAATGTATAAAAACAGCAAACACTTATACAGGGTTTACTACATTCCAAACACTATTCCAAGCACTTTAATTCATTTACTCCACACAACAATCTCTGTCCTACAACTGAGGAAGCTGAGGCCCAAATAGAGTAAAGTAACTTGCTCTAAGTCTGACAAGTATTAAGTGGTAGAGTCAAGATTCACACTCAGGCAGTTTGGCTCCATTACTACACTGCATACTCCTAGTAGGAGCAATAAATAAAAACAGGGAGAGTTCAAAGGGCTTACAGGGAAAACTGTGCTCAACTATGAAAAATCATATAAGTCAGTTCTTTACTCCAAATACTGAAGAGTAATATTTCTCTTAATGTCATGCCAAATTTTAAAAATTCTAGAATTTAGTACCATATAATAAAAAAGTACAATCTATAAACACAAACACACGATATATTATTCAGAGTTCTACAAAGCTGTTTAAAATATTTGCTAGGCATGACTAAAGAATATATGGTGACACATGACAAACAAATTTTCTTTTATTAGAATGCCTATATTAAAGTATTTTACTGTCATACTTGTTTTCATCAGGATCAAAACATCTGAATATAATTCAGGGAAGATAACCACCTTAAAGAAAGACTAACTTTAATTTTTGGAAGCAAAATTCGCATCTAGAACAAGGTCCAGTATGACAAAAGATTTTAGTAAAAGGAAGAAATTTCAAAAAAGTTCCACTAAGCATCTAACTTACGTACTCTTCAACCTATCACCAACTCTTTGGTTAAAGGACCTTTTAAAAGGTTTCTGAGGATCCATCTAGTAAATTCATAAAGCTATTTTATAACCGATTACATGAAATTAAAAATGAAAGGCAAAGTTTGTTCCATAAAAGATATCTTAGAATAATATAACCGTAACATATAAGCAGATGGGGAATATCATACCTATCATTTTCTTCTCTTTCCCTTTTCCCCTTTCCTTCTGGCAGAGAAAAGACACAAAAATTATCAGGTTTTAAGCTGAAGAGATAAAAATGCAAAAGCCTAAATGCACAATAGTTCAATTCAGAAAAGGCTAACATATGTAGCCTTCTCAATCAGTACTGACAACCTAATTGAGAAAACCTAAAGTATGTAGCCAAAGGCAGCAAAGGAGCCTCAGGCAAAAATACACAGTAGCCGTTATTAGAATTTGAAATCTTCCCACTTAATATTTCTTCCTTTCCTCCCTTTTCCTGACTTTACAATGCACCTACCTCCTGGCTACCCAGGCACCCCCAAAGACACCTGCACAAAATCAGCTCTCTCCGAAGAATTACATGAATGAAAACTATGCAAAGTGTTAATAATTTGAGATTAATTAAAGTTATTAAAATCTGGAAAAGATTCTTGGAGCAAGGAGCCATTTTCTCCTCTCCCTACCACCAACCCACCATGACACTTAATAAGTGGCTCCACACTCCAAGAAATTAAATTAAAATTTCTCGAAGAAAAGAATGGATTGGCAGCTACCACTGCAGATATTCTCAAATACTATACTACATATTTGAAATTTACTTCCCTCCCACATGCAATGAGAAAGATGCATAATCCTTCTGGAGATTGTCCCGCACACAGGGGATTTCAATTCAATCTTAAATCCAAAATTAAGACATTAAAGCCCCTGTTAAACTCCCAAGGAGAGGACAATAGCTTTCTATTCTAGTGACCATATTAGCACAGCTAACTAAAGAAGCAAAAAATATCAAAAATAGCTTTCACATTACTAGAATTAAGGAGGTCTTAGGATGGAAGGAATGTCAATGAAGAACAGATTTTCCCCCCAATAATATACTATATTGCATCATCAATTTTATCCTTATTAATATTTCCCAAGCACCTAAAAAGTACATGGCATTATGGTAGGTCATACCTTTTATAATAACAAAAACAAAAATAATTGGTAAATTAAGACAAATTTAATTCTGAAGCTGTAAGCACCTAAGCTTAAGATGGTTTCAGGCTCAATTGTGGGAATCCTTGAGATCCTCATGCTAAATACCGTGGAGAGGAAATACAGCATATTAAAGGAAGCAGCAAGAGAATTATAATAAATAGTACTATTCATTTACTATTTACAAAGCCAGAAGCAAGTAATCTACTTTCTTCCCCGCTTTAAGATAAAAATGTGAAATTTTCCTTCACAAAACAAAGAGCCCAGCCGGCGTGGCTCAGTGGTTGAGCATTGACCTATGATCCTTTTCCTGGTCAAGGCACACACCCAGGTTGTGGGCTGGATCCCTAGCAGCGGGCAGCCAATCAATGAAATGACTCTCTCTCATCATTGATGTTTCTATCTCTCTCTCCCTCTCCCTTCCTCTCATTGAAATCAATAAAAATATATTTTTTTTAAAAAGATATTTTTTTAAAAAAAAGCATGCTATCCAGAAATACACAATAAATGAAGAAAGTTGGCTTAACAAAGAGGCAACAAACCAAAACAAAGAAAAGAGTAACTTCAAAGGTCTCAGATCTTTTAAAAATTCCAAATAAAACAAATATGGCTGCGGTTGAACCAGATCTGTTTTTAATAATACCTTTGCAAAGCAAAGTGTATCAAAATAAATTTAGGAATAAACTTTCATTTAATATTGTCTCTACATTCTTCACTGGCCTGCTGACCTAACCTTATCCATCCTTAAGGGAGCTTGGAGCTGACAATATTTAGTGCCCTATTTCATCAGAATTTCTTCTGCTCTAATCAGGTCATTATTAAATTTTAAAGATACCCAGTAATATATACTGGTTATAAGCTGTTCAAATATAAGTTTCCTAATACCCCTTTTGAACTCATACACACATAAGAAGCAGATAAGGGACACATTAACTCTTTTTCAAATAAGTTCCATCTATTATTATCATATAATAAAACTCCCTTTATCTTCCCCTCTTATTCCCCAGAGAATAAATATCAAAAACTATTTGAAGACACTGGTAGCTTTCTTCTACTGAAACTTTTTGAGATTATTTGAGTAATCATGCATCATTTCCTTCCCAAAAGCTGGGCTTAGATAACAAATTGCAGTTTACCATCAAAGACAAATAGACTACATTTCCTCAGTTCCAAAACCCTGGTGTCATTTCTGGATATAAGTTACTGAACTGAAAAGAAGATGGAATCAATTAGCTGCCAAATCCTGTAGAATTTCCCCACTAATATCCCTCAGATGACCCCTTACCGTGGTGGCCCAGATTTAAATTTTTAACACTCAACTGTCAACCCCAAAATATGCTGCACCCTACTAAAAAAGCAATCTTTCTAAAAAGCACTTTTATTATCTCTTGCCCCCTACTAAATTATAATGGCTACTTACTGCTTAACAGCTCATATGCAACTTGACACTGAATAAACCTTCATAATCTAGCTCTAACCTACTATACTAACTTCTCCAACACCATATCCAAAAAGCAACATCTTATTCCACTAAGATCAAACTCCTTACATCCCTCACAACATGCGGGTCCGGCCACTTAGGTGTCTGCTCATGGTTCCATCCCGCACATGGAATGTACGGAATATCCTCCTTCTGGAGATGTTTTGCCTATGCAAATGGTACATATTCTTTGTTCGAGTCCCACTTTCTCCAGGGAACCCCACATCTAGAACTTTAGTCTGGAGACACCCTTATGCTAATATATGACTCAAACTATATGTACCACACATTATTTGTCAAATGCTTTAGATAATGCCACTTATATTATGGAAGTATATACCCAACAAGATAATAAACTCTTAAAAGAGGTTGGACCATTTCCCAAGAAGTGGGTCTATAATAAATACTCAAAGATTATTTGACAAGCTAATCAAACAATCCTGATTTTTAAAAATCAAGATATTTTATATGAAAAGAGTTCTGCTACAAATGAAATAATGTGATGACTAGGATTTGCTTCAAAATGATCCAGGTCAAAACAAGGAGGACAAGGGGTAAAGTAAGTGGGGATGGAGATGAACCCAGATGGGCTATAAACTGATCATCTTTGAAGTGACGGCTACATAGAGGTCTATTTTCATTCTTGTTTAAAATTTTTCACATTAATAAGTTTATTTTTTAAAGTACTAATAGTTTCTTTACTTCATGTTAAACAACAAAACCAAAATATATTGTAACATTTTATTTACCTAACGAATACCTAGGTTCACATTTAGAGTAAGATAAAAATTTCTGGAAAGATCTAATTTGGCAGGGAACTTTCATGATCCTAATTCTTATCTAAGAATTAATAAAAATTAGAGGAAAAATCTAATCAAAATGGAGGGGAATCTCCATCAAAAGAAAAAACTGACCTTACCACCAAAAGCAATGCTATTTATATTTCAAATTTTTACTGAGTTACAGTGTTCACAAGAGGGTCCACCCAAACAACTGCTGAAAATCAAAAACACTGAAAAGAATCATAAGCAAAATATGAAAGGCAGAAAATCAGGGGGGGAAAGCTGTTACAAATCAGCCAATGTTATTTCAGGGAATTCAATCTGAAGATACCTATTGCTCTTAACAGGGAATGAATTAGGTTCTTAAGGAATCAGAAAAATTAGCACTTCCTTTTTATTCCAAGGACTGCAAAACATGCTTACGAAATTTCAGATATCTGGCTTAACAACAATGTATTTTTTTGTTGCTGTTAAAGAATGCCCCAAGCTTTTTATATTTCCAGTCTATAGCTACTTTTCAAAATTCAATTACTACTGTTTCCCTACAATATTATTCACTAATTCCTTCCAAAAGCAGTATTACAAAGCAGTAACACCTACTATCTTAAAATGTTGGCATTTTATTCTCATCACACTGTTCTTTTGCTTGACTTTTTCCCCCCCAAAATTGGTTTTAGGCATATATACAAACCAATCTGATTATTCTGATTTCCTCTTCTCTAATTTTCTCTAAATATCCAAGAGGTGAGATTTTAGTTATCACAACTTTAAAAAAAAAGGGCGTATTTTGCACAGTTATCTGACACATACTGTACACACATATACAAATAGCAAGGTTCATCCCAACACATCATCCACCCATCATCCAATACAATTAAAGTTTAAAACAGGGCAACTCTCTTGAATAAACAGCGTTTAGTAAGAATGAAACCATCCTTACAAATAAACTCCTTAGGAAAAAATCTCATACTCAAATTGCCTTGTTACTTGTACTATATTTTTTCAATATATTTTTATTGATTTTGAGAGAGAGAGGAAGGGAGAAAAAAAGAGAGGGAAACATCGATGTGAGAGCGAAACATGTGCCTCCTGCACGCCCCTCACCAGGGATCAAGCCCAAAACCCAGGCATGTGCCCTGACCAGGAATCGAACTGGCAGGCAACCCTTCAGTGCACCAGACTACAGCCAACCAACTGAGCAACACCAGCCAAGACACTTGCACTATTTTTAAAGTTGAGTTTTCCTAGCAAGTAAAAATAATCATCTTCTTTTTAGTAGCATGTAATTTCTCTCTTCTGGTAAGAGAAAAATTCTGATATGAAAAAGCTACCTAAGGTGCCTAAATAGTGTTGAAATTTTCTCTTCTATAAACTACTTTCTGATAAAAAATAAAAGAATTATACTATGAAAAAGAAATGTGACAAAACCCATTGGACTAAACTATTACTACACATGAAAAGTTGACATTTACCACACAATCTTTTCTAATAAAGAAGGCCACATAATAACAAGATTAAAAACAATTCTGGAGAATGTTCTTTCAGAAAACCACTAAATATGTGATTAAAAAGTCCCATTTATCTTTTCTTGCCTCACTAAATAATTCAGTAAATCATGTCATCTTTGAAATTTGTATACTCTCAACTTTTGAAAACATATATAGATTACCATCTCCAAAATATCAGGGATATTGCCACATTTTATATAAGATTGGGCATTTGCAAATTGTTCCTATTATCTTAACAAAATTTTTAAAATCTCAGAACGTGCTGGGGGAACACTTTGTAAAGTATATAATCTCTAACAGCTATGCTGCACACCTGAAGCTAATATAAAATCATGTTGAATACAAATTGTAATTGAAAAATAAAATCTAAAAAATCTCAGAATGTGTTAAGAAGTTTTATCCAATACATGCTATTCCGGTGGGATGAAAACCATTTATAAGTTCCACTTAGATTAAGAAATCCTTTGAGAAAAGTATGTAGTACATTCTAGTTATACTATTTCTAGAACACTAAAAATCTCTATAACCTATTTCTCTACTGTTTGTCTTTGGAACTGACTGAGATGAATGTAACTTCTTTCACAAAAAGTCAAGACAGTACTATACTTAATAACACAAAGCTAACTATGTTTTTACAGAGGCTGAAGTTTTCACAAATTAAAACTTTCTATTTCACCTGGTCTATAAAAATAATAACAATGACTTAAAATAGATTCTACCGAGTATTATTTGCATGCACCCACACCCCCAAAACGCATTAAAATCGTGAATGTAGCTTCACTTTAAAAACAGCAGTAGAAAAAGAGAGAAAGGGAAGACTTGTAAAACACACTGCTTAAACTGAGAAGATACTTTTCCATTCTCTTAAGGCACATATAATAATTTTTAAAATACATCTCCTCTAATGCAAGGAGTTCATCATTAAGCAGCACCTTCTTTCTTTTGCACAGTAATGAGTTGCAGGCTATTACTACTGCTCCCATTTCGACTGAAGTTGGAGGCATTACAGAACAATTTTCCTGGATTTTGCTATTTGATTATAACTGTCTCATCCTAATAAAATTAAAGATTTCTCTGTGCAACTTTATGAAAATAAATTTTATAATAAGTCCATTTTAAGTAATCATGCTCAAAACTTTCCTATAGAAATAATCTATTCACCTGAATTCAACAAATGAGCCTGGCAGAAAGTATTCCTTCAAAATTATGAAGCTGCAATGTTCATCATGTTGTATCTAAAAATTTAAACCATACAAAAATATTTTGAAATCTCAGCTCCCTAGTTTCTATCAAAATGTCAAACAACTTTAGACATCTTTAGGTATGATAAAGATCCTAAAGTAAATTTAGTTTTACTTCAGAGTGCTGAAGCTAAGAATTTGATAATTATGGAGGGGGGGATGTGGAGTGGAGAAAATTACTTGAGAATATAACTACTGAGGTAAAATATCTTTACAAAAGAAAAGATGTATTAAAATCATTTACCCTCTTCTGCCAGACAAACAGTCCTCTCCTAGAACACACTGCTTATAACTCAGCCAAGTATGACTGCCAAGGGCTTCTAAGCCTGTGTGTTAGGGTTGTTCAAGGTGGAAAGCTTCTCCACCAGCATTTTACAAAGAAAATGAAATACATTTTTTACTTGAGAGTGAAGATCAATTATATTAAACACATTCCTACTGATAAACTAAATGTAAGGAATATTTTTTAAACTCTACTAATAAACTAAATGTAAGTAATAATTTTTAAAAACCTCGAATTATAACTTAGAACAAGGTTTGCTATATAAATGGTTTCCAATTCCCAAGAGTAGGGATTTATTTAGTTTCCCCCAAAGTGGAGCTTAAGTAGCTAAAAAGAAAAAAGTTTTATGAACAGCTTTTCTACCTCGGTTTATATCTGATAAAACAGACTATCACAATCAAGTGACCATAATGCCAAATGTAAAATTCCTCAAGTATTACAGGTAAATTTTTGTAAAAATCACAAGAGAGTAGTGTGCAAAAGTGATTAAAAGGGTAACTAGCATGTGTATTTACACTTGAGGTATTACTACTTTTGCAAATAAGAGGTTTATTGCTGCATGAGATCGCTACGACTTTTAACATTATTACACAGATCTTAAGAACACAGTGTCTTATTTAAAGTTGAGATGTATGTATCTGATTTATGTAATCCTGTTTGCTTTTCTGGTAATTCTTCTTTTTCACAGTGGTCTGATTAAAGCGAAGGCTCCTTCTTCCCATTATGCTATTAGTCAGTATATTTCAATTTAGCTTTTGCCAAAACACAGACATCATAAGCCACCTCTTGCTTTTAGTTTTTTTTTTTTAATGTAGATAATAGTGACAGCATCTGCCACCAAATGTAAGTGTGCATGCTTGTGCACACTTTGTCATTTCTTTCCCCCAGCCCTCATCTTTTCTATGAAAAAATTAGGAATTTAATTTTTTTTGGGGGGGGGGGATCTATTTTTTCTTTTGCATGCATACCTAACAGGTTTTCAAAAGAAAACAATGTATTCAGATACTTACTACTCTACCAGTGTTAAAGAGAGACTTCCCAAATCCAAAAATACTAAGTCTGATATTAGCTGGAGGGGAAATTTCCACTCAAACCATAAATAAAATATGCCATCAATTAAGCTGAACATCGACATAATTCACTTAGTCAATAACCCATGCTCAATATGGAAGGGATCTGTAACCCACATATAACCTGCATATAATCAAAATATCACTTATATCTGCTTTGTGGAGTTCACAGATGAATTTGGTTGTGTGCCAGATTTATCTTATTTTGAAATGCCAAGGCTAACATTTGTTAGTATAATCAGAGCCAACATTAAGTGTCCCGGGGAGAGGCAATTCAGAAGAGCGCTTAGCAGCAAGGACAAACCGGTCCAAAATGAAAAGCGGGGGGGGGGGGGGGGGAACAAACCCTTCCCACAGAGCGAATAATACACAAACCGCTGAAAACATAACGAAAAGAAGGTCCCTCTCCCGAGTAGCCTAAGCAGAGGCTCTGCGCTCGGACCGGCGCCTGGTGCCCCTACCACGCTTCACCCACTTCCCAACTTCCTCGACTTTCCAGGGGCCAACACGGGGCACCCCTGCCTTCTGGAAGCGGATGCTGAAAAGAACCCGTCCGGGAGAGAGGGAAGGAACAGGCAGTTCCCGGGAAAGCTGCGAAACAGGTGGGTCGCCACGAGCAGCGGCATCACCCAGGTGCTTCAAGGGGCAGCCTGACGATGACAGATGCGATTCCAGGCAGGACGGCGCACCTCGGAGGGAGCTCCACCGCGGCGGGCAGCCTGGGGGCCGGCCGCGAGCGCCCGGCGGGGGCAAAGGCTAACTCCGGAGCGGTAGGAAGCAGCGGAGCAAAAAAAAAAACAAAAACACGAAAAACACACAAGCAGCAGGACGAGTGGGCAACGAGCAGCGGGATTAATGAGGAGCGGCGGCGGCAGCGCGGGTCAGAGTGGAAGTGATGGCTTTGGTCTTGGGAGACGGGGGCCACCGGGAAAGGGCGTCAGAGAGGAGCTGGGGAAACGAGGAGTCCCGAGGTCTGAGCCTGCTGCCCCAACGAAAATGTAGGGGACAGAGCTGAAGACGAGAAGCCGCCTGGACTCCCCAATTGAGGAAATTTTCCAAGGAGTCGGTGCTCGCCGCCGCGGCGCCTCGCTGCCCCGCTCCCTTTTCCTGGTGGTAACTGCTGTGGCGTAGAGGGGAGAGGGAGGAAGAGGAGGAGGGGGAGGAAGACCAAGAAAGAGAAGGGTGAAGGTGAGGCGGGGGGTGGGGAGAGAGGGGGTGCGGCCTGCACAGTTCCAGCGAAGCCTCCGCTCTCTCGTAGCCGGTCAGCCCCGGGTTTCCCCTAAGCCCAGCCCCGCATAGACTCACCCGCCAGCCTTGCCTCGCTTTTCCCTTAGCCGACTCCACGAGCTGCCGCGTCCTCGCAAGAGACCACAGGACGAGTGTCGGGGAAAAAACTCTTCAGAACCGGGCCTGATTGCCTCAGCGAGTCCGACCTTTACGGCTGAGAGAGACACCCTCAGCTTTCGGTGGGTTCCACAGCCAGACGGGCCACCATCTTACATTAGGGTAAGACTCCTCCGGCTTCCCGTGCGCAGGCGCACGCCGATCCGGCAGGGAGGGGCGGGGGAGGGGCGGGAGGAGCGGTGAGCGGCCACTCCCACAGCCCTCTGGGAGTTGTAGTCCTCGGACGGTAACCGCCCAGTTGCCAGCTGGGAGTTGAAGTTCTCCCTCCCAGCGCGGATGGGATCGCCCGCCTCACGTGGCTGCTGGACTACACTGCCTTTCTTCGTGTTTTGGTTCCTTCTCTGCCCGCGTGTGCCGCTCGGCTGTCATTTGGTCCGCGATCGTGTTTAGTGGCTCCGTTTCCTCGGTGTTTGCTCGGATACGGGATACCAAAACTCGGGGCGAGCTTAACCAATTTCGGGGGAGCCAGGAACGTCTCTCCCCTGCCCCGCCTGCCTTTAGCTACTAAAGGGGCGGGGTAGAGGCAGATTGGCAAGGTGAGGAGGAGCGCGGGATTTGATCTGGGCTGAGAATTTGACACTGAATTGTCTGTCTGCGAAAAGAGACCCTTGGGAGCCACCAGTCTTGATCCCATTCTCACCATTACTTTACAGCGAAGAAATAAACTAAATTGCCCCGTACAGGTGGACAAGAGAACGGAAGATCCATGCACTTAACAAAAACATGTTTCTGATTGTATAAGTTTGAGAACATCATGCGGATGTTGGTGCAAATTATCGTTCGTTAGGTTTGCAGCCTGCACCGCCCTGCGTGCAAAGTTCAGAAAGTCCTCGGACAGTCGTACCTCCCAAAGAACATAAGAGCGCACCCGCGGTTCCCACCAGCCGAGGCGCGGAAATCGGCTGCCCGGCTCCTCCCCTGCTCCTGGAATTCTGGTGGGAGTGGCGCTCCAAGCAGTCGTTTTGTTTATTGCGTGTATTCTTCCATTTATAAAACAAATACTGAGCTCCTCCTGTGTGCCCAGCACTTTTCTATACATGGTAAGATGTTGGTGAGCAAAACATAAAATTTCCTCTTCCCATTCTAGGAATTCCTGTATCCTAGTGTGTGCTGGGGTGAGGGAAAAGGGAGAGGAGGCAATTTTTTAAAAATATATATGATTAAAATGCATAGGATGTCATAACTGATGAAAAATTTTTAAGCAAGGAAGGGGAATAGGTAAAGGGGTTACAATTTTATTTTAATTTTTTTATTGATTGATTTGAGAGAGAGAGGGAGAGAGCGAAAAAGAGCAAAATATTGATTCATTTGAGCACTTATTTAAGCATTCATTGCTATGTGCCCTGACCAGAGATGGAACCTGCAACCTTGGCGTATCTGGACCATGCTCAACCGACTGAGCTGCCCAGCCAGGGCCCAACACATCTTTTTTAAATTACAAATATTTCTATAACATCTCCTTTATTAGCCTAAAATGAAATTCATAGATAGCGTAACCTACCTACGCATATGATTTTGTAAATAATGCCCTATATAATATTAAAAGAACAAAGAAAGTAATTTATAATACAGTAATTTATGTTTCAATATACAAATGCTCAAGCATGACTGGTCTAGAAAATGTAATCAAGTCATCATTTGCTGTCACTTATAAAATGCCCATGAATTCAAAAGCTACAAATGCCAACTGACACAAGTATTGTGTTTCGGCCACCTCTGGTGGACAACACTAATCTGTCCTCAGTGTCCGCTGTAAATGCATTCCTAAAACATTCGCTGTTAGAATAATGTAAAAATAAAAATACAGCTTTGGGTTCATATATGAAATAGGTCAGGTTTTAGGTACAAATCATTATAAACAGGTTTTTCACATATGCTGGGGCATTTAAAACTCATGAGGGACACAAAATAAATTTTCATGTGAGGAACACTCACACATCTTGCAGGAAGTCTTGCTTACTGGCCCTGGTTCTCTAAAAGCCAGAAGTACCTCCCAGACTATCCAACACTAGGGGGCAATACCATGCTTACTGAGAGTCATTCATTGGTGGAGACCAGCGATTTTCAACCTTTTGCATCTCATGGCACACATAAACTAATTGCTAAAATTCTGCAGCACACCAAAAAATGTATTTTATTTTTTGCCAATGTGACAAAAAAATAGGTATAATTTTGATTCATTCACACCAGATGGCTATTGCTGTGTTGACTGTTGTCATTTTTCAATTTGACAGTCTAAGGAAAAGAGGTCAGTGCCTCTGACTAAATAGTCAGGTACTGAATGTTTTAAAAATTCTTGCAGCACACTGGTTGAAAATCGCTGGTTGAGACTAACATTTCTTAGGTCACCAACCAATTAGTGAGAGAGTCACTACCCTTTCGGGCCAATGTTCCTTTTACTATACTGTATTACCAATTTTTCATGTATTATATGTATGAATATGTATGTTTAATTTCATGTAAGCTTATCTATATAACAATTCTCATATCATTTTATTTATTTTTAAATATGTCTTTATTGATTTCAGAGAGAGAAAGGGAGAGGGAGAGAGAGAGAGAGAGAAATATCAATGATGAAAGAGTCATTGATCAGCTGCCTCCTGCATGCCCCCACCGGGGATCAAGCCCGCAACCAGGGCATGTGCCCTGACCAGGAACCAAACCTCAATCTCCTGGATCATAGGTCAATGCTCAACCACTGAGCTGCTCCAGCTGGGCCTCATATCATTTTAAAAGTTAATTAACATTAAACTCTGTTACCTAGCTGCCTAGTGATTCCTCAGCGTAGGACATCTATTCACTTAGTAACTATATTTTTTTACATTTAAGCATGTGCTTGGTTGGTGCTGATGGTACAGCAAACATTGCCCTCATGAAGCATGGTGCCTAGTGAAGAAGGTAGAAATGAAATAATCAGATATATAAGTAAATATAACTATATAAATATAATTTCTTGTATATAATTATAACTGGTGATGAGTACTATGAAGGCGTTTACAAGATGTTATGCGAACATTTAAGAGGGGAACCTGATTTCGATTGGTGAAGAGAATAGTCAGGGAAGATCTTTACAGATTAAGAGTAGAAAATATACAGGGACCATGGAGTGGGGAAAAAACTTGACTCTAGTGTAGGCCATGGTGAGCAAGGGCAGAAGTGGCCTATGATGAATTTAAAGAGAGGCATGATCACTGCAATCTCACCCTCCAAGGGAATCCAATGGGAATGTTTATCGCATTTTAAAGTTATTTCCTGTAATTTATTTTCAGTATATAATTTAAAATTTGTTGTATATATACATAAAAAAAAACTAAAAAAAAATTTTTTTTAAATTTAAAAATAAAGAGAGGCATGATCTAATTTACATCTTAAAAGACTATGCTACTGAACATCCATCACTGGGGAAATTAATTATTTTTACTTCCATTCTCTGGACTATTACATGGCTATATAAAAAGAAAACAGGAAAGAAAGGGTCAAGAAGAAGAAGAAGAAATCAGAGAAAGGGAAAGAACTATACGTTGACCTGAAAGGATGTCCATGATGTATTATTAGGCAAAAAGTAAGTAAATGGCAACATGATATATTATATATAATGTAATCCATCTTTTAGAAATAAAAAGGAGCCAACAAAAAATACTTGAATATGTTTTTGTATAGCACAAAAAAAAAAAAGAATGGAGGAAACATACACATCACATTTTAGTGTGTGGCTGGCTACTTTCGGGGATTGCCCTTGGAAAGGGGTGGAGGGAGAAAATAACTTCTCTTTATAAGTTGGTGTATTGATCTGTTGTGTATATGAATTAGTTTTGTACATTTTAAAAAATAGATCACTCTGCTGTTTGGAGAATGGAGAGGAGGGAAAAAAGAATGAAAATGGAGCAACTAATTAAGAGGACATTTCAGTTATCCAGATGTTGGGTCTGATTACGGTGGCGGTGAAGGTAGAAAAGAGGTGATGAGTTCACGATATATTTTTTGAGATCAACACCATAGGACTTGGGGGTGAACTGATTAATGGAGGCATCCTCATGAATGGCTCTCAGCTTCTCTGACTGAAATGGCCTTGAAGATGCTGACTCCTTTGGTAAAAGGAGAATGGTGAATATTGAAATAACATCTGTAGACAGTAGGAAAACAGCTTCATCATAAAAACAGCCAGATTTCAGGGAAATAATGATTGCCCATTGGAGATCGGTGAACTTAAAAATCATGGTGATAGTGTTTTGCCCAACTTACTGATTTTTCTCTAATGCTTATCTGCTTGGATTCTGCTATAGGAGTAACATATAGTTGGGCTTATGAAAGCAGGGGAACGTTAATGGGCAACCAACATAATGGGTTGTTTCCCATTTTCTTAACCTTCATATATTATGTATATATGAATACTTTTAATAAATAAATTTTTCAAGTTATTCTTGAGATATAGTCTCAAATGTAGACTTGCTGGACCAAAGGAAATGATCAGTTTTATGACCTTTATTATGGCCAGATTAATATTCATTTAATGTGAATGATTATTAATATCACTTTATTTGTGAAGCTTTTTCCCCCCAAAAAAAACTGACTCACTTGGAGTTTTACTATTATCATTTCATTTTAATTATTTAGTGAGTATTTGAGTGTTAAATATTGGGTATAGGTTAATGGGCAAAGCACTAAACTATGTCAAAGATCTTAAGATTTAAAAAGGAAAACTGAAAACAGGGAAGGAAAATAATATGCAAGTAAAACTCTATATGTTGTCAGAGTAATAGGAAGGAAAAGGAACAGAGTAATAGAAATATCAGGAGGGGATTTACTTTTGATTGGAAAGCTTGTCTAAAGAGATAACTTAATCTGAAATTTAAAGGATTAGAGGTATCACCCATTTAAAGAATGGCCTGTGCCAAGACTCTGACACAGAAATGAGTTTAACATATTCCAGGAATGGAAAGTTAGCCGGTGAAGTTGGAACATACAAAGGCAGAGTCTCTGGTAGGAGAGCAGGCCAAGGGAGAAGGCAAACTTCAGAGTATGCAGGGTTTTACATAGCATTTGGATTTTATTCTAAGTAGATTAAGAGACGATTGAATGGATTTGAAACAGAAGAGTGACATAAATCAGTTTATCTTGTCAAAAGATCAGGGTGGCTGCCACGTGGAGAATGAATTAAAGATAGCTGGAGAGACCAGTTAGGATGCTTCTGTGCAGCCTGTAGATAATAAATGGCTTAGACTAGGGCAGGGCTGGGACAGGGGCAGTGCCGGCTGGGACTAGGGTGATGTGAGGGAGGCATTCACTGTGGGCACAAAACTTAAGCAAGCACCAAAAGATGCAGTATAAAGGTAAATTATATTTTGAGATAACATTTTTAAAAATAAAAATCAATGCAAAAAAACCTATAATGAACAAAATGTCAAAATATAACATAAAGACGAGACCCTGAATTTCTAAAACCCTGCCTCACTTGTCTCCCCCTAATCCTGGCCCTGGTTCCAGTAAAACTTTAGTTATCAAATAAGTGGCTGACTCTAAGGCTGTAGTTTGCTGGTTTGATTTTTTAAAACCATTTACATAAGAGGAAATTTAAAATGGCCCATTAATATATACCCTACAACCAAACATTTCCACTCCTGGCATACACAGGTATGCCAGGAAATTCAATGGCAGCATTAGTAGTAATCGCAAAAGCACTGGAAACAACCCAAATGTCAATCAATAGGAGAATGGATAAATTGAGTAATTTAATACAATGTAATACTATGCAACAACAAAAAATGAATTAACTACATCCACACATTTCAATTTCAAGAACCAAAATATTGGAATAAAAAATAAAGAAAAAAGGAAGGAAAAAGAAAAAATAGATTAGGCAAAGGAAAAAAGTCACAGATGAATATATAACAGTATGATACATTTTATATGAAGTTCAAAAATAAGCAAAACTAAATAATATTGCCAGAGAGACCTGGATTAAAATTACAAAGAAAAACAATGAAATGTGTTTGGGTTTTTTTTTAATACAAAATGCAGGACATGGTTATCTCTATGGGGAGATAAAAGAACATGATCCTGGACAGTTAGGCAGGGAACTTCTAAAGAACAGGTGCTGGTCTATTTCTTTATCTTGTAGACTCACCAGTGTTCTTGTTACTATTATTTTTAAGGGATACAGATGCATTTTGTACTCTCCTGTGGGCGATATGCTTCACAATTAAAACGATTATATTATTCAGGGACATACTCATGAAAAATTGAATTAATAGTCAGGTTTCCCCTGCTGAAGGACACCAAGTCAATATTTTTGCAGGCCAGTTTTGGCAATCATTCAAGAAATAGATAGCGCCTCTCTTATTCAACTCTTCCTATCCAACTTCTTTACTTATGGAGATAAATACACCATAACTTACCACATCAACAAATAAAAATAGAAAATACATGTGATCTTTAAGATTTTTTTTCTAAATCCTCACTCGAGAATATACTTATTGACTTTAGAGAAGGAGGAGAGAGAGAGAGAGAGATGTGAGAGAGAACATCAGTTGGTTGCCTTCGGTACATGCCCAGACCAGGGATCAAGCCCGCACGATGCTCCAACCAACTGAGCCACACCGGCCAGGGATGATCCTTAAGATTTTTTTATGAATCACTTTGATTAAATAAGTAGTTGGCCATATCTTCTTTTGTTCCCTCACACTCTTCTATTCATCCAGCCAACCGATATTTATTAAACACGTATTTTGTTTGCCACTCACTCTGCTAGACTCAAGGAACACCACAGTCATGCTCCTCCCTTCGTGGGAAAGACAGACAGTAAACAAGAATTAGATACCCTGTGGTTAGTGCTGTGAAGATGACACAGGCGATGAGCTGGGGGAGGCAGGCGGAAAGCCCTCTCTTAGCAGGTGATATTCGATATTCTATTTTGCATCTTATAGATTTTTATTTTTAATAAAGTAAATATCAGTCTTTACTACCCCACATAAACACATAAACAGAAAGCTCTTTAGGGATCCTTCTGCCTGCTCCCCCAGAGTAAAGGAGTCTTGAGACCAAAAAGTGAGAAAACCACTGCAGCTGGTCCCCAGCGGCGATGGGTTCATTTCTTGCTCTGACCTCGTGAGGAATTACCAACAAGTCCTACAGGAGGCGCTGGCTGGGCTGATGGTTTTGTCCTTTAGAGCACAGGAAGCTGAGTTGCGGTGACCTGTCGAGCTTGGACTAGTTAGCTTTTCTCCCTCCCCCCCCCCATTTTGTTTCTTTTTAATTTTATTTTATTTCTTTACTCTTTTTCTCTCTTTTCTCATTTTTATTTATTTCCCTTTTTCTTATTATTGTTCCCTTCTCTCATTTTTTTTCCTCAATTTTTCCCTCCCAATTTTTCTTTTCTTGTTCTCATTTTTAAATTTTTTCTTTATTTGTTCTTTTTCTCATTTTTTTCTTTAGAATCTTTTAAGTTAGTGTCGTTAGTATGGGTATAGTTAGTATAGTTAGCATTGTTTATTAGTGTTGTTAGTTAGCATTGTTAGTATTAGCGACCGTAGTTACTGCTGTGAGCATAGTTAGTGAGCTTAGTCAGCATTGATAGTACTGTCCGTTAGTGTAGTTAGCAAGTCACCATGTCGGATGGCCTTGTAGTCATCTTCGCCAACCAGGGGCCCCTTATTGGCCATTACCAGCTCCTGAACACCATTGGCCAGGGAACCTTTGCCAAGGTGAGGTTGGCCTGCCACATAGTGACCAGGACAGAGGTGGCTGCCAATCATCAATCAGCGGGCTCCTCTAGACTTTTTCAAGAAGTCCACTGTACGAAGGGTTTGAATCTCCCAAATATTATAAAGTTCGCCGAGGTGATTGTCGCCAGGGAAACATTTTTCCTCTTTATGGGGCATGTGACTGGGGGACTTGTTTGACTACCTCCAGGACCACGGCTGCATGACTGAGAAGAAGTCCCGAGTCATGTTTCTGCAGCTGGTGTCAGCCGTTCAGTACTGTCGCCAGAGGGGCATCGTCCACATGGGCCTGAAGCCAGAGAACATAGTTTCAGATGCTGAGCTGAATGTAAAACTTTCGTATTTGGGCCTCAGTAGTGAATTTTTAGGCCATAAGCTGAGCACGTTCTGTGCCACCCCAGAGCTCTTCCTGCACCAAACATATGATGGGCCCAGAGTTGATATATGGAGCCGAGGGGTAGTTCTGTACAGAATGGTGATGGGGACCCTGCCATTTGTGGGAGAGGGCTTTTGAGAACTGAAGCAGCAGTTATTGAGTGGCACTTCCACGTCCCATATGTCATCAAAAAGTTAAAGAAAATTAATGGCCCTCAACCCCAGCCAAAGAAGAACCCTGGAGGATATCATGAGATCCATGGCTCAGTATGGGCCAGGAGGAGGAACTCTGGCCTTACAGCAAGCTGCCCTGTGGCAACATGGACCTCCAGGCAACAGAGATAATGAAGAACCCCAGCAGGATGAGATCCAGGAGTCAGTTATAGGAAGGAAGTAGGACGGAATGATGGGCACTTTGACCCTGAGTCTTAGGAAAACTGAGGTGAAGGGCTGCACCATCGGGGTAAGGCCCTGCCCTGCCTCTCACCCAAGAGCCTCAGTCCTTCCCCAACCGGTGAGGTTCAGCTATCAGGGCAGAAGACTAAAGAGCCTGCCAGTCCCCCACCCAGCTTGGGGTCATGGATGACCATGCCCAGCCCAGCCCTCCAGTGTGGCCCTTGGGGCTCCCCCTCCATCCACAACAAGAGAAGTGGTGGATCCCCAAAGGGAACCAACATGGAAAATTCTCTCCATGCTGGGCAGCCTGATGGTGGGATCCCAGCCTCTCTGGCCACAGCTAGAATCAGTGGGGGTGGGGGGACCAGGAGGGTCTTTAGTTTCCTATTAAAACTCATGTTCTGTAAGCTGTCTACTGAGAAGCAGTATATCAAAAGGACAAGAGTCTAGCCAATATAATTTTTTAAATGTGGACAGCCAAGGAAGGGTCACAATCAAAAACTCTGGAGAGGTCAAGCCACACCCCTGCATTTTAAATGCCAAGCTTGAAGGTGCTGAGTTTCAGTGAGGCCAGCCATGTGGTGCGGGAGGTGAGCCAGAGGCTGGGCGCAAACCCCTGATTGTGAGAGTGTGCCCAGAATACATGCTGTGCGTGCAAGGTGAGAGGACCTGGTCCAGCAGATGATGGAGGTGTGCAAACTGCCGAGGTGTTCTCTGCAGGAGACTCACATCAGGAGGGTATCCGGCATCTCCACGGCCTTCAGAAGCATCTTATCTATCCAAAATGCCTGCTAAGCTTGGAGGACAGGACAGCCTGGAGCCCCGTGAGGGTCAAGAGGAGAGGCCTCCCTTGCTGTGGGTCCACCCCTCAGCCCCCACCTGAATGAAACTTCAGAGACCAGACCTTTTCTCCTGGGGCCCTTCTGCCTCCCCTGCTCTTCTTTTCTCTCGTTTGTGAGGGTTCTTATTAAAGTGTTTGGTTCTTCCAAATTTGGTAATAAACTTGATGTTCCAGAAAGAAAAAAAGAAAGGAAATACATATGATGATCCTAATAGATGCAGGAAAAGCCTTCCATAGAAAGTCAATGTTCAATGATTAAAATGTATACTTTAACAAACTAGAAATAAAAGGAAGTTCCTTACTCTACTAAAAACCTACAGCAAACATTACACTTAATATTAGAATTATAAACGCATTTTCTTTAAAACATGGCAAGAATGTTCATTCACTACTATCACAGTTGCTATCTAGCATCATATAGGGTCTAGCCCTGCTTTAGAAAGTAAGAGTAGGTACCTCCAGTGGTCATCTAGGTAGCCCAGTTTTGCCCTTGACTGCCAGCATAATCACATACATGGTAGAAAGAAACTGAAATTCTAACAAGAAAGTCTACATTATCTTAACTTTTAAGTTACTCCTAAAAATAATGTTTAAAATAAAATGTCTAAGAAACAATAAGAGAATATGGGACACACCTCAAGTCAAGACAATACAGGATTATACACCGGTTGCCTGCCACAGTAAACGGATCGTTAGTGGGCCCTTTCTCTCTTCCCTGTCTCACTTTCCATACCTTCTCACTCCCTGTACTTCTTGGAATCATCTCCCGCTTAACTACTTTCACCCAACCTCCTACCTCCAGGTCTGCTTCTGAAGGACTCTAACCCAGTACAACCGGTAAAGAATCAGACAACCACCACAGTCCAGGTACAGAACAGGGCCCTCACCCTAGTAAGTTTTCTCGCACCCCTCTGCAGTCAATCCTCTCTCCCTAACCTCAACCTCAAGCAACCATTGGTCTGCTTTTTATCACTATGATTTTGCTTTTTACATATTTTCCTATAAGATTAAAACTTAATTTAAAATTTTTTTCAGCCCAGTCGGGCGTGGCTCAGCGGTTGAGCGTCGACCTGGGACCCAGGTGATCGGGGTTCGATTCCCGGTCAGGGCACATGCCCAGGTTGTGGGCTCAATCAATGACTCTCTCCTCATTGATGTTTCTATCTCTCTCTCCCTCTCCTTTCCTCTCTCTGAAATCAATAAAGATATATTTAAAAAATAAAATAAAATTTTTTTCATCTTGCCCTAGCCAGGTACCTCAGTTTGTTAGAGCATTGTCCCGATACCCCAAGGTTGCAGGTTTGGTCCCCGGTCAGGGCACAAATAAGAAGCAACGAATCAATGCGTAAATAAGTGGAACAATAAACCTCTCTCTCCCTCTCTCTCTCTCTCAAAAATAAACCAAAAAAAAAAGATTTTTATCTTGTTGATTTTATTGCATGGAAGTTAAAGAGAATTTATTATATATGCTTGAAACTGCTAACTTTGCCCGAAGAAGATCCCAGGGAGAGCCTTATTTTTGTCTACTGCTGGGAGACACAGGGATGGTAGCCTTTGGGAGACAGAGGGGTGGCCACCAGAAGTCTATCTATAGAAGATCCCCAAAAAAATCTCCTAAGAGATGAACCTCCAGGAAAGAACCTGGCATACAAGATTATCACAAAATTTTAGTCATCGGAGGGCCAGGGGATGATACTGAGTCATGCTGTTTGCTCAGCTCTGTGTCCCAGTTCAGCTCCCTCTGTAAACTCATAGTTGAGTAATATGGGCACCCAAGTGCAGATGTATCTACCGGGGAGAGGAGGAAATGTGAGCCATGAGTCAACTCTGAAAAAAGCAATTTCCCTAAAACCTCGGTGCGACATTGCTATACAAGCATCCCGTCGTTAACACTCATTCATAAAGCCACGACATCCAGAGCACATTTGCCCAGAATTCAAGGAGCTCTGGCACCTTGAAAACTCCAGTATACCTGCCACAGCGATGCACAGAGAGGGAGGAGATGGCAACCGCGGCAGGTGACAGCTTGGTGAGCACCGACAGCCGTGGTGGGCATCTTCACATGGCCTGGCAGGCAGCAGAACCCTGAGCAATTACAGCTACTGGGGGCCAGGAAGCGGTCAATATAGCCCAATGATTAAGAATTTGGCCTTCAGAGTCAGACAGGTCTCGGTTGAAACCCCAAATGTCATCCCATCCTGCCTACATGAGGTGCCACGGGGTGACTCATGCTGACTAATGGTGCATGTCCAGTCGTTAACAATTGTTTCATTCATTCTACAAATGCTTACTGAGGACCCACAGTGTACCAGGCGCCACTGAGGACATGGCAGTGAGCAGAGCAAACGAGTTCCTTCTGCTCATGGATCAAGTGCAAGGGCCCAACTCCCTCTGTGCCAGTATCACAATCACTCCGCCTGCTCCCCGTGTCTTAGCATTTCCAGGTTATAGACCCTTTGCCACCTGCCCCAAGCTCCCTTTAAACACTTGGACTTGAAGTCCGCAGCTTTGCCCTGGATACTTTCATCAATTTCCTCTTGAGTCTCTGCCTTTCCCCTCTCCTGCACCCAACCAGCTCCCCTTTACTGGGAGAAGAGCATTCAGACACTTATGTCCTGACAGCCCTGACAACCTCACCAGAAGGCAGGAGAGTTGTGTAATCCCCTGAGACCGACCAGTGCAGCCCTTCTGGACCTTAGCCCTGCTTTATGCTTCTCTGGCTTTTCATGAAGAGAACCAAGTTTATAGCCCAGTGTTAGAGAGGATCCCGTTTAGGACCCAGTTCCGGGGATCTCTGCCCCTGTCCTTGTTTCTGTCTGCGGCTGGCTCCAGCTGAAGTTGCTTGCTTACTTCATGTTTACTTTATCAGCCAGTCTTCTTGAACACAAAGAACAGTAATGGACCCCTGGCTGACATAAGTGGAAATTAAATTTATTAGAAGGATATTGGATGACTCACAGAATTGGCTGGGAAATGGAGAACCAGGCTTGGAAAACAGACAGGAGTCCGGGGCTGGCAGCTGGAGCAGTCTGGTTAGGGCGACAAACATTGCAGATGTCACACTCATCGCCATCGCCCTGCGTGGCTCGAATGGCACTGTGGCATCTGTTGCGTCCTGCCACAGGTGGCGTCTGGCTAACTCTTCCTGCCTTTATCGCTGACTGGGTCCTGCATGAGCACCTAGCTGCAGGGCCTAGATCACATGCCTCAGCTGTAGCTGTCCAGAAACCCAAGCAAGACTTGGTGGCATGTTCATCGATGACTCTCTTTGTTTCCCCCCAGCTTCCCCTGGCTGATACTCCCCCAAGCTGGAAGGATCGGGGTTGGTCTTGGGTTGAGATGCATAATCATAGTTGCAAAGAGGCCTCCGTGGGTCTCATGCTGACCCTATCTGAGCCCTTCGCTGTATAGCCACCCTTTGGATACTGTTATTATTTCTTTTTAATTCGAGACTTGCCCTTAGTTTCATTGTAACTCCTTTGCCCTTGTCTTCCACTTCTTACTATGTCGTGTTTCTCTGCAACACTGTCTGAACCTGTTCATTCTGCTGTGTTTTCATGACCAAGACCCTCCTCCCAGACTTAGACCTTTCAAACTGCAGTCCTGTGTTCTAGACCTTTTCCAGCTTTAAGGCCATTACACTGGACAAATCTGAGAACATGTAGCTAAAGTTTTTTATTTTTATTTTAGAGAGAGAAAGGGAGAAAGAAAGAGGGAAGGAGGAGAGGAACATCGATTTGTTGCTCCACTTATTTACGCACCCATTGGTTGCTTCTTGTATGTGCCCTGACCGAGATCGAGCCCGCAACCTTAGCATATCAGGAGGATGCTCTAACCAACTGAGCTCCCTGATCAGGACTAGCTAAAGTTATTTCTCTTCAACTATCTCATTCTGCTATCCAAACACTTCACTTAACTTGAACTGTCCTCCTCATAAAGACAGTAATTCATTTCAAAAAAAATCCAGTTTTCTCCTGCATGTTATAACCTCTAATTTCTACTATATTTCATTGTTCTCCTAAATTACTAGAGATTTTATGTTTGTGTGTGTGTGTGTGTGTGTGTGTGTTTTTATAAATTTGGAAATAAGTACCCCAAAAAAGGTTTCAGAGAGCCTCCCTTTTCAGTGTTTACCTAAATGTTATTTTCCCTCTTAAATACTTGTGGCCTGTATGTATGATAGTAGACTAGCTAAAATATTGTGACGTATTCCTATAAGGGAATCCAAATAGTCATTTAAAAGAGTGATACAGATGTATCCATACTGATATGGAGCCATAGTCAACATATCATGGTATGAAAAAAGCAGGGTACAGAAGTATGTCTATACTATCATTTATGAAAAAGAATTTACATATACAGAGAATATCTCCAGAAGGACGCGCAAGAAACTGGTAATGGTGACTCCCTTGGGGGAAGGAATCTTTGGCTGGCGTGGAGGGGGCCAGGGAGACATTCATTTCACTTCATAGCCAATAGGGCTCCAAAATAAAATAAATTCTTTCTACTGGGGAAAACTACAGAGCCAGAGGCAAAACCTGTACTAATGTATGATTCATCTGGAAGGCCTTGTAAAATGACTCCATTTAAAAACTTCTGGTTCATGGTTTAAATAATTTCTAATTTTTCCTCTTGAGTTTGATTGCCACAGAAAACTTTGGGGAAAACAGGATTTTTTAAAATTTCACTTTATGTCATTGGAGGGGCTGATGTCCATTTTGGAAGAGCCGTTCTAGATCGATCACAGGAGTCAGATATCGAACTGCGTCTTCCCTTCTGTTACCCTCTCTTCAGCAAATCTGTATTGCGCACCGGCAGGGCCACCAGGCGGGGGGTTACACACTGAGGCGGCCCATGTGCTGCAAACTGGTGTCATCTCTGATGAGAATAAAGTGGGAGAAATAGAAACTTGATCATGATAACTCTTCCTTCATCATTGAGGGCACAGTTTCTGTGTGATTTTGTCATCCCAAGTTCTTGAAATAACAGTAAAAGAGATTTAGAGCCCGGCCGGGCGTGGCTCAGCGATTGAGCATCGATCTAGGATCTAGGCGATCGGGGTTCGATTCCCGGTCAGGGCACATGCCCCGGTTGTGGGCTTGATCAATGACTCTCTCATCATTGATGTTTCTATCTCTCTCTCCCTCTCCTTTCCTCTCTCTGAAATCAATAAAGATATGTTTTTTAAAAAAAGAGAGAGAGATTTAGAAATTTTTAAAACCCTTGTATGTTTGGGCACATTTACCTCCAAACTATGCATTTTTTTTCTTTCAACATTTCAGCAGGTATAAATAATTTTGAAGAAACCAGGATTCTATTTTCATGGCACAAGCTTTAGTAGAACAAATCAGCTAGGTAATAAACTGTAGGAAATGTCATAGCAGAAGGTTCTGTTTATATTTTAAGTATGAGTATTTAATTTTGTTTCAGTATTTTCCATCATTTTCTCTGGATCTGAGGGATTTCAGCAAAATAATGCTGCAGGTTTGGAAATAAAATTAAAATTTTAGTCTTTTTTTTTCCCCATGTGGCACTCTACTGACATCTAGCAATGCTATGAGAACCTGGTTTTTAGTCCTTTTGCAAAGATGTAGACAACTATTTCCTTTTTTTTTTTTTTTTTGGAGACATTTGTAGAGACTAAATAAAAAGCAGAGTAACCCAGACAGAAATATCTGGTACTTTGCTCAGCCAAGTTGCAATTGTGCTATTCATCATTTTTCCACTGGAGGAGGCGTGTGAAAAATGAGAACCCAAGCCATAAAGGAAGCCATCAAGAAGCCACTAGGAAAATGAATTGACCACAAAAGCTGAAGGAACAGCAGTCCCAAACTAGATAGTGTATAGAGGTAGATCTGTCATTCTTCATCCAAGTGTTCATTGCACTTACAAGTTAAGAGCATGGACTGGAGTCGGACTGCCTGAGTTTTCATCTTGACTGTGTTACATATTGCTAGTTTGTTTCCCTGTTCAAATTATTCAACTTCTGTGTGCCTGAATTTCCTTATCTGTAAAATAGTACATACCTCACAGGGTTGTTTAATATTTGCTCTTTGAACAGTGCCTGACACATAGTAAACATTAAAGAAGTGCTAGTTAGATTAATTTATTAGTCAGTTTAACAAGTATGCATTGAGCAACTACTACGGTCCAGGCATTGAGCCAGGTGCTTGGGTTGCAATGGAGTCGCAGCATCTGCTTCCACAGCTCTGAGACGATCTATAAAGACAGACAATTAGACAAGTGATTACAGAAAATGTGAAGAACATTTTGATGGGGGATGTAAAAGGTGTTATGGGAGCACAGTTTAGAGGGATGTTCATAGCCCAGGTCAAAGTCAGGTTGGCTTTTTTGGGGAAGGAATTTTGCAGGCACCAGAAAGGTAGTCCTTGAGAATATTATGCTAAGTGAAATAAGTCAGTCAGAAAAAGCTAAGACCCATATGATTTCTCTCATACGTGGGATATAAAAACTGAAACCCATGGACACACAAACAGCAATGTGGTCGTTGCCAGAGGGAAGGGGGTGGGGGCGTGGGGGGTGAAAGGAGGGGTCTTGATATATGGTGACGGGAGAAGATATGACTTTGGGTGGTGGGCACACAGAGCAATATACAGATCTTGTAACATAGAAGCCCACACCTGAAACCTGTATGTTTATATTAACCATTGTCACCCAATACATTTAATAAAGTGTTATAAGAAAGAAAAACAAAAAGTAGTACAACAAGTGGTTAGGTAGCCCTGGGAGGCCTGGGTGTGTAGCAGGCTCCATCACTTGCTGCTTGTGTGACCTCAAGCAACTTAACCTCTCTGCACATCGGAATTGCTCACCTATAAAATGGGAATCATAATTGTGCTCGCCTCTTAGAGTTTTAGTGAAGACTAAATGAGTTTACATATCCTCTAAAAGTACCTGGAATATGGTAAGCACTAAATGGGTCTTAATAAGTACTACTTGAATATTAAATATTATTACTTAATAACTATTATTACATCATGAATATAGGATAGCAATGTGACAGTATTGTTGTAGGAGATCTTGTCTAGCTCTCTTTGTTTAGCTTTACCTTCCCTTTCATGGGGCAGGTGAAAATTTTAGAGCATCACATTTTCCCCGCATCTTTCGCCTAAAACAATAATATAACTAAAGACTTCCTCCCAGCTCTCCCCTTTTAAGTCTAGCTTTTAGCGCAGATTTAAAAGGGACCTTTAAATTTTTAGGAACTGGAGCTATTGCATGCGCAAATAATACCAGCAAGCCTTATAATGTGTTTCGGCTTTCCTCTCTTGGAAAAAGTATTGAACCTAAGAAGTCTTAGGTTTTATGCGTCACCGGACCACTTTCTGGATGGCCTCAGACAATTCACTTAACTTATCTGATTCTCAGTTTTCCCGTCAGTAAAATGGGAGAATAAAAATGCTTCATTTACTCAGGTAAGATAACATAAGAAGGAAGGAGGACTCTGTAACCGGTAAAGATCCATTCAATTAGAAATACAGCCGATCTCATTTATATGTAGAATCTAAAATAGTCAAACTCATAGAAACAGAGAGTAGACGTGGCTGCCAGGGGCTGTGGGGAGGGACGAGTGTGGAGGTGGTGGCCACAAGTACAAAGTTTTAATTATGAAAGATAAGTTCTACTACACAGCATAACGCTTACAGCTGACTACTGTACACTTAAATTTTGCTAAGAGGGTAGTTCTTAAGTGTTCCTATCACACACACACACCTACCAAATAATAATAAAGGAGGTGGGAGGAAACCTTGGGAGGAGACGGATATCCTTATGGCCTTGATAGTCTCACAAGGATACACTTGTGCCCAAACTCAAAAGTTGTATACGGTCAACAGGGGCAGCTTTTTACATGTCAACCCTACGTCGATAATATGGTTCAAAAAAACTTAGAAACACAGTCACAGGCATTTGCCCCCATAAAATCTGATCTAGCTTTCCATTGCCAGCCACTCCGTGGTCCATTTGTGTCGCCCAGTAACTCCTCAGTCACCTGCCCCAAAGCTTCAGCTACTCCCCTCGATTCCAGATCAATCTAGGAAGCTGAGCGAGGCCTTAAATCGCAAGGGGGGTAGGTTCGTGGGTATGGGAAATAAATTAAAATTGCTTTCTTTTTTTCTCTCTCTTTTCTCGTTCTACTTTACATCCTGAAAACCCCTTGACTCACCCACTTGACAAAGGAGGCGAGGTAAGGGGAGTTCTTGCCCCGTATCTGTAGTCTGAGCTCCTTTATAGTCACCTGCATCGCAGAGTCACGGCGTTTCAAGGTCATGTGTTGATATGTCTGTTACGCCTACGGGCCTCTTCTTAAAAATTTGTTTTTCACGGTGGGCTCTCAATAAATGTTTGTTGGGTTGAATTTACCTGAATAGAACGTAATATAATTGAAGCTAGTCAAAGCTCAGGACATATTTCACACACTCCAATCAAGCGATTTCTTCAAAAAGAGTTTCCAGGGAGTTAAAAATAGAGATTTGGATGGAGGCGGTTTAGTTCAGAGAATTTGGAGGAGGTGAAATAGCTCTGGCTGCAGGCTGAGGTCTTTGTTATGAGGAAAATGCAAATGTGAAGAATTGCACAGCACTGCCAGGGAAATGTCTGGGTGTTTCTGAACCACTGGCTGAGCTGTAGTTCTGCCTGGAATATGCCTCCCTTTTCTCACCTCTCTAATCTCAGTCACAGCTTAACCCAGTAACACATAATAAATATGCAACATTTATAGAAATCTTTTTCTAAATCCTGATCCCTTGAAATTATGACCTGGCAGTTTCTTCCTCACTGGTAATTCTAAAGTCAATGTGGTACATGAGTAAAGCAACTGCATGTCCTGACTTTTCTGCCTCAGTTTTTTCCCCCAACTAAATGTATTGGGGTGGCGTTGGTTAACAGGGCCATATAGGTTTCGAGTGTACATTTCTATGATACGTGACCTGTATATTGCACTGTGTACCCACCACCCAAAGTCAAATCATCTTCCATCACCGTGTATTTGGCCCCCTTTACCCTTTACCACCCCCTCCCACCCCCTTCCCTCTGGTAACCACCATACCGTTGTTTGTCTATGAGTTTCAGTTTTATATCCCACATATCTGCCTGTTATTTTAATTTACATTTTATATTGTTGATGCTATTGCAAATGTCCCCCATTTCCCCCACTCTGCCTACTTCCACCCAGCCCCCGCCCCCCCACACCTTGGCTCTCACCACTCTGCCTCAGTTTTGATTTAAAATATCTCTCAATATCAGACTTGTCTGCTTTTTGGTTCATATTTATGGAGGTCCTATAATAAATAGTTTATCCAGGTGAGAAAACACTATATAACATAATCTTTAAGGTATTATGATTTAGCCCTGGCTGGCATTGCTCGGTGGTTAGAGCGTCGGCCTGCACCCCAAAGGGCCGAGGGCTCCATTCCCAGTCAAGGGCACGTGCCTGGGTCGCAGGTTCAGTTCCTGGTTGGGGTGCGTGGGAGCAGCAACCAATCGCTCTTTCTCTCTCTCTGTGTCTCTCTCTCCCACTCTCTCTCTAAAAAAAAAAAAAAAAATCAATGGAAAAAAATATCCTCAGGTGAGAATTAACAACAAAATAATGGTGTTATGTTTTATTTAATTATGGGTTTTTTTTAAAGATTTTTAAAATTGATTTTTAGAAAGAGAGGGAGAGGAAGAGAGAGGGAGAGAAACATTGATTTGAAAGAGAGCAGAACGTTGATTGGCTGCCTCCTGCACACCCCCCACCCCGGATCCAGCCACAACCGGGGCATGTGCCCTATTGTGGAATTGAACCCACAACTCTTCCTTCAGTGCCCCGGAGGACACCCAACCACACCGGCCAGGGCTCTACTTATGTTTTAAAATATAGAGCAGGGAGAGTATTTGGATGCGTAAAGAAATTTATTGGAACAAGCCCCCGAACTTCACCAGCAATAAAAAATACAAGTTAGGATGTGAGGGGGATCTGGCTTCGACATGTCGCCCCATTGAGTACCAGGGTTGATCGGCTGATCTGGCTGGCAAAGCAGGTGTCCCCTTGCCTCACCGCTCCATGTGCGGCCCTCCTGAAGCCGCGTGTCCTCAACTCCGTGGAGGAAGGCGACTTTCCCAGGTGGAGGAAGGGCCGTTTTTCCATCAAGGGTACCGGAGCAGCTACATTCCCCTGCCAGAACCCCCAAACGAGCTCGCAAGGCCCATTTGTAAGAGAACATATGGTAGTTAAGCCTCCAAGACTCCAGACACATCCAAATGAGGAAAGAAGAAAGAAAAAAACAGTTAAAATTAGATACCATTTTTTAAAAAAGTTTCCCAAGAACATGTATTTTTAAATTATAATATTTAGTGTTGATAAAGGTTGGAGAATCAGATACATCCTCTAGCAGGAATGTAAAGTCTTTAAAACAATTTTTTTCAGTGTCCATTGAGAGCATTAAAAGATTCAGGCATATTAAACTAACAGTGTCACTTCTGGGAAACCTTTCTCAAGGATGTGGGCAAAGATTCACACCTAAAGGTGTTTGTCAGAGTATTTACAGCAATGAACAATTAGAAGAAATCTAAATATTAAGTATTAGGAGTTCAGCTACATAAGTTTAGGACTTTATATCTATGTATTAGATTAATATGCTGGCTTTTTCTTTCCACATAAGTGTCCTCTGAGTGAAATAAAGTTGCAAGTGGTCATTTTGAAGAATAATTAATAATGCTTATGATGTTCTTATGACAAACATAAGAAACAAAGTAAACATATAGCATTAATAATGTATATTAATATCAACATGTCCATCTGAAATTAAATCAAGATCTCTGACTGTAGGATTATGGCTAATTCCAGTTTTTAGTCTTTGCACCATTTTGCGTTTTTAAATGCTCTGTAATGAGCTTGTGTTATTATAATCAGAAAAAATTAATTAAAAATTATGGAGGTTTATCAGTGAACCTCAACATAGAGATAAAATATTATATAGGAAAGTAGGTGGGTGAATGAGGGACTCAGCAGAGGTTTGTCAAAGAAATTCTTGCTTGGAGCGAGCATCGCAGAGGACACTCTGCAGACCCAGGGGCGGGCGTTCAGCTTTGCCAGTTAAAATCCAGAGAACGTTTAAGCGCCGGGAACTCGGTAAGCCAAGATCATGGAAGAATTCGGTTTGAACGTGCCTTAAATAATTGGAAACTTCTCTGGGTAGCAGGACAGATGCGAAGAGAAGAGAGCACCAAAAGTTTAAGGAGGGTGTTAATGAAAGCTGATAGCTATGAAGTGACCCAGCAAGGAGAGCACTGTCTCCTGGAAAGATCAGCCAGCCACCCGGGCAGGCCTCCCACCTCTGCCTAGGAAGGTGGAAATTAAGTAATTTATTATTCTCAGTCTTATTTATTTATTTATCCAAAATATTAAGCACCTCCTAAGTGCCAGGCACTGTGCAAGGCCCAGGGAATATATTGTTAAATAATATACTAGGAACATAACTTGTAGTTGAATAAGTTGGGTTTATTAAGTCGCTGCTGCTAAGGAGAACACACCATGGGGAGCCGTGGGGCATTTCAGTGTAAGAAGGTATTAGAAAGGACTTAAAGGATTTGGGTTTGGGTTAGGTAACTTAAGGGAGGGTCCCAAGAAACAGAGGTTTGGTCTGTATTGGGTGTTTTCAAGAAGTGGGGGTAATTCTATGGCTGGGCATATTGATATATCTTATCTGTAGGGTAGGGCACATGAGAGTGAGGCTAAGGCTGTAACTGGGAAAAAAGGGGCAGCTTACCATATGCGCTGGGTATCGGGTATTTCGTAGCTTGGACAATGTTAATGTTTTCTCTCTCTTCAGATATGATTACAAGTGGTCTTGGTTTTGTTTTTGTTTTTCCCCCCCGATTCATCATGGTCACAGAGTGCTCTTGTCTGTAGTTAATGTTGCGTGACATTGTTTGTGTTCAATGGGATAACGTTAGGACCTAGCTGTGGGTACTGGGCCCGCTCAGAGCAACACCAGGCAAAAGTGATTATATCAGGCCAGCTCCTGGATATCAGGAGACTGCTTTTCTCTTTCTCACAAGTAAAAAAGTAAATGTAGAACTTCAGATGATGCGAAGTGCTACAAAAAATGAGTAGGATGCTCTGTCAGAGGATCAAGGGTGGGGCAGAAACCATTTGCACAGACTGGCCGAAGAAAGCCTCTCTCAGGAAGTAATGCTCCAATCAGGACGGGAAGAATATTACATTTGCTTATATATGCCTGTCTTCTTGGGAAAAGGGGAGCCAAAGACCTAGATTTGTAATTGCCAGTGTCCTGTGGACAGAGGGCCGGGACCAGCCTCTCCAAAGATTTCAGCTGGCTTAGTAATATCTCTGGATAATCACACTAGAATTCTCTTTTGCCATTTACTCCCCTTGTAAAATAGAATTAATAAAAGTCAGTCCCTCTGTGATTGAAAAGAAATTGCTAAAATTGAATTTGTAAAGCTCATTTGGTCCTGACGAGTTACCTCTCCTCTATATTGCTGATGTGGTTTTGCTATTTTTAGTAGTTGTCCCTATTAAGGATTTCGACAGCTTATCTTCACTGGTAATATTGGTCTGTGGTTTTCTTTAATTTTCCTTGTAATGTCTTTGACTTTATCAGGTTAATAGTGGCCTCATAAAGTTAACTAGGAAGTGTTTATTCCTCTGTTTTCTGAAAGAGTTTGTGTAGGATTGGTATCATTTCTTAAACATTTATTCACATTCACTGAGTGAGCCGCTGAGGCCTTGAAGTTCCCTTTTGACTGATACTTTGTGGCAAATTCAGTCGCACGAACTGACATAAAACTATTAGAGTTTTCCATGTTGGAAATTTTTGTCTTTTAGGGAAATAAACCATTTTATCTAAGTCGCCAAATGTATTGGCGTAAGGTTGTTCATAATATTTCCTTACGCTCCTTTATTTTACTTTTTAAATTTTTTCGATTTCAGCTACATTTAATATTATTCTGTATTAGTTTCAGATGTACAACACAATGGTTAGACAATGTAATTGACAAAGTGTTCCCCCCGATACCAATACCTACCTGGGACCAGTTATTACAATATTGTTATTATGATGATTATTTATGTTTTTATTGATTTCAGAGAGAGGAAGAGAGATAGAAACATCAATGATGAGAGTCATTGATCGGCTGCCTCCTGCACGCCCCCTGCTGGGGATCGAGCCCGAAACCCAGGCATGTGCCCTGACGGGGAATCGAACAGCGTCCCAACCACTGAGCCACGCTGGCTGGGCAGTTATTATAAGATTATTGGCTGTATTTCCTATGCTGTACTTTATGCTTTACTCTCTTTTAAATATCTGCAGCATCAGAAGCAATGTGTCTTTCTTTCTTGACATTGACAATTTATGTTTTTCTCCCTTTTTTTCTTGGTCGGTCAAGCTAAGGATTTATCAATTTTATTTTTTTCAAGGAACAAACAGTTGGTTTCATTGACTTTATTTTTCCCCCCATTTTCTTTTTGCTTGATTTTCATTCATTGTTTCCTTCTTCCCCACACATTTAACTTGCTTTGATTTTACAAGATGCTTAATTTTCATTCAGTGTAAGATATTTTCTAATTTTGCTCTTGATTTTTTTCTTCGACCCTTCTCAGTGGTTCTTTCTCTCTTAATCTTACTCTGACTTGTACACCAACTTTTTTCTTCTGCAATTTATTTGTCCAATGAATATTTGTTGATCACCCTACTCTGTGGTATTAGGTATTGTTCTAGGTACTTGAGAGGCATGAGTGAATAAAATAAATAGACCTGCCCAGTGTGCACTCCCCCCTGGGAGCAGGCCTGCACCTTTCCCTTCCCCCTCTTCTTTCCCTGTAGGCATGCATCTCCAACACGCTAAGGAACCCCATGAGACTTGCAACCAGGGAGCAATGGGCAGTGGCAGCTCATCCCGGCTAACCCCCCTGAACCTGTCTCCGGGGCCCCCTTTTCTCTGATTTCTTCAGTGAGTCAAAGCAGCCCCGCCTAAGCTCTGTCCTGTTGCGTCTTTTAATCTAAGCCTTTCCTTGTTTCACTGTCCCCATCTTTAATAAACATACTCTCAAAATAATATACATATGCCTGCCCACACAGAGCATACATTCCAATGTGGGTTACAATTTTACGATTTGGCCTGAATTTATTGCTAATGAAGGGGTCCCTTTCTTTTGAAGTCCTGACATTCTACTTCCTTCCTATGTACCCATTATGGCACTATAGTACCTTATTTGCAACTATGAAATGATACTAGTGACTTCTATATTTAAAAATACTTAATACCTAATATTTATACCTGGATTGATTCAAACGACCCGTCTACATATATTTCCTAAATTTATAATCTTTTTTTTTTTTTTTAGAAAAATGGGGTTTATTGTAAGAATTGTTCTCGACTCTGTCTTATTTATGCTTCATCCTGTCTGAAGGCAAGAGATGGACTGGACTTTCATAAGCATCTTTTAACTTTAGGATTCAATCAACACCAAGGTTTCCTAACATTGCAAACCAAAAAAATTTACTAAAGTTATCTCTCTGAGTGCTGGGATTGTGGTGACTTCAATTTTCTCTTTTATACTTCCACTGTTTGAAAAATGAACAAAAGGAGGAGCCCTTCAAATGACCTAAAATCTTGAAATAATGAAAACATTTTCCTGGTCACTGGCAGAGTGATCCCATTTTTTTTTTTTTTTTAATAATGCATTTTAAAACAAACAAATATAAAATGAAACAAAAAATTGATACCTGGTAAGGAATTAACACCCAGGATATATAAAGGACTTGTATAACTCAACACCAAAAAAACACAATAGGATTTTAAAAAATGGGCAGAGGACCTGAACACACATTTTTCCAAAGAAGACATACAAATGGACAGTGGGCACATTAAAAGATGCTCAACATCACTCATCATTAAGGAAATGAAAATCAAAACCACAATGAAGCCCGGCCGGCGTGGATCCTGGTTCTCCACGAGATCCTGGTTCGATTCCCGGTCAGGGCACATGCCCGGGTTGCGGGGTTGATCCACAGTCGGGGGCGTGCAGGAGGCAGCTAATCAATGATTCTCTCATCATTGATGTTTCCATCTCTTTCTCTCCCTTCCTCTCTCTGAAATCAATAAAGATATATTAAAAAAACACACCCCACAAAGAAATACTACTTCATACACGTTAGAATGACTATTTTTATACATGTGTATGTATAATAAAAAAGTAGGTAACAAGTATTGTCGCTGATTTGTAGAAACTGGAACGCTTGTTGGTGGGAATGTGCAATGGAACAGTGTGGTGATTCCTCAAAAAGTAAACTCGGAGTTACCGCGTGATACAGAAATGTCACTCCTGGGTGTGTTCGCAGAATAACTGAATGTGGGGACTCGAAAAGATGTTGTACACCCACCTTCATGAGCATTATACACAGCAGTCGAAAGGTGGAAGCAACCCAAGTGTCCCTTGATGGGTGAACGGATAAAGAAATGTGGGGCATACATACGATGGGCTGGTCTTCTGCCTGCGAAAGGAATATTTCCACATATACTACAACATGGATGAACCCGAGGGCATTCTACTAAGAGAAAATACAAATACTGTATGGTCCCACTTATATGAGGTACTCAGAACAGTCACAGTCATAGAGTCAGAAGAGTGGTGGTTGCCCCTGGGCTGGGGGGAGGGCAGAAGAGGGGGTTCGTGTTTAATGGGTACAGAGTTTAGTGGGGAAGTTGAAAAAGCTCTGGAGATGGATGGTGCTGACGGTTGCAGAACAGGGTGAATGTACTTCCTGCCTCAGAACTGCACACTTAAAAATGGTTAATTTTAGCTTTTGTATATTTTACCCATGAAAAAAGTTGAGTACCCAGTCTCTCTCTAGGTATGCAGAGGTAATTTTAGAAACCAAGAAGCAACAATATTTCAAGGCTAGGGAGGTTTTTTCCCCCCCTTAAAGTACATTTAAAAAATGTTTTTATCTTGCTTTGGAATTGTCATGCTTATGGGCGGAGATTGAAACCTTAAAATCACAGTAAAATCGGAGTTCCTCTGGCCACATCAATTTTCTATCTAATTTTAAAAGCATTTAAACTAGTCTTAATACTACATAAGTGCTTATTAAATGTCCAGTTTAAAATGTACAAGGTTGTGCAACATGGTTAAGTTAACACCTCCTTGGGAACCTCATTAATGAAATTCATTGATGTGAGACTATTAGTTCTGCATTAATCCACCTTAATCACTCATATTCATAGCTTAGTTTTCCTTTAATTCCCATACTTTAGCTTCAATGTTCTTCAGCCTGATTGTCCTATTACTACATCAGAATATCTTCTAAGTTTTGTTGTTTTTTTTGATGTTAAATTGATACGTGATAGCCCAGAATGACATGAGAAGATACAAAATACACATTACCGAAGAACAACCCTGGGCCAGATTGAAGCAGAGAAACGACACACAGTGACAGCTTCGTGTCGATCTGGGATCTTTCTTCAGACCATCTGTCTCTCATCGATTAATTTTTGCATTTGTTTGCCCACGGGACTATTTCCTATTGTCCTTTGTTTCGGAGTTTACATCATGTCCCGAACAGTGCCGTAGTTTATTTCAGTGAAGGCTTTCTTGTTCCTGGTACATAGTTTCGCTTTGAGTGCTCTTCTGCCGGGCTGAAAGCTCTGCTTTTCATCACGGACAGACAGACGTCGGCCTCCCCATCACTCCTCGCTCTCCCACACTCGCTGCCCCAGGCCCGGGCCAAGCATTCATGCTAATTCCCGGAGTACAAACAGGACCCTCTGTGAGCAGATAATCTGACTTTGCCTCCGGGACTTTACATTACTCTTCTCCGCGCTGTTCCCCTGTTTTATGTCCTGCTCCACGGTGGCGCACGCCTTCTGCCGGGACCAAGTTCCCACGTGCATCTGTAGGAGAACCTCTCAGGACGGTTCAGCCGGCTCTTAGCGGGAACCCTTGTGTGTTTCATAAAAGAAAATGTGGAGCCCGGCCAGCGTGGCTCAGCGGTTGAGCATCGACCTAAGATCCAGGAGATCGAGGTTCGATTCCCGCTCAGGGCACATGCCCGGGTTGCGGGCTCGATCAATGACTCTCATCATTGATGTTTCTCTCTCTCATTCCCTCTCCTTTCCTCTCTCTCTCAAATCAATAAAAAATTTTTTTAAAAAAGGAAATATGGAATATTCTTTGTTCTTTAGGTCTCTAGTGGTAGTCCAATCGTTAGGGACCTAGTCGTCTTATTCTAGAGTCTTCAGGCACTTGCAGGAGAGATGGTAGTTTGTGAAACTGTCTTCAAGGAGCCCACAATACAGCCTGGCAATGGGTTAGGCGACAGTGGCGGGACCTCTCCCCAGCCGAATTCACTGAACAAATGTTTACTGGCCACCTGTTGGGTACCTCTGCTCTTCAATGCGGAGTTTTCAGCCGAGGGATGGACAAAGGTGTGGAAGATGCTACATTATGGGAGAGCATAGCATTTAATCCAGCCTGGTGTAGGGGGGCAGGGTGGGGAAAGGTGATACCTGAGAAGAGTAACCAGACGAAGGAGCTAAAGGTATTCTAGAACAAGAGTAGAGTGCCAAAGAAGATTCAGAGGGAAGGACAATGTCATCACAGCAGCCAGAGGGAACCCTCCATGAAGGGGCCCCCACTGGTAGAGGGCTTGGGGGGCTGAGTGTGTATCGAAGTTCAAAAGCCCCCACTTATCTGCAATTTTGCTTTCCACGGTTTCAGGTACCCACGGCCAACCTCAGTGTGAAAATATTAAATGGAAAATTCCAGAAATAAAAAAATTCACAAGTTTTAAACAGCTGTTCTGATTATCGTTGTGAAATCTCCATTGATTCCACCCAGGACTTGAATCATAACCTTTGTTAGCATATCCATGCCCATTAGTCATTTAGTAGCCAGCTTGGCTGTCAGATTGGTTATCAGAGACAGAGACAGAGAGAGAGAGAGACCATTCGCACAACTTTTATTACAGTATGTTGTTATAATTGTTCTATTTTATTATTGTTACAAGTAAGTTAATCCTTACTGTGCCTAGTTTATGAATAAAACTTTGTCATAGTTATGTATATATAGGAAAAAACATGGTATATATAGGGTTTGGTACTATCTGTGGTTTCAGGCATCTACTGGGGGTCTTGGAACAGATTCCCTGCGGATAACAGGGGACTACTGCATCTCCATTTAGCATTTATTTTGCCTTAGAAATAGTTTATTTTTATTCAACAAACATGCATAGAGCACTATATCTTGTTTCCTTCCATGGTTTCTCAAGGAAGTAAAAGAGCAAAAGTGGCAACAGCAAGGCCTCTTACATCCTGGGCTCAGAACTTGCCCAGTGTCACTTCCACTGCATTTTTTTTTTTTTTTCCCATCCAAGCAAGTCATAAGGCTCGCCCGGATTCAGTGACAGATGATTACACGATGACTTGAATTCAGGGACATGTGATTCACTGGGGGCTTTTTAACAACAATCTTCCACAAGAAGCTAACCGTTTTAAGGGGGAGGTAACAGTGCAATAGGGATGTAGGAAAAGGAACCCCTGAATTGGGTGGGGGAAATTAAAAAATAGCCTCCGGGAGGCGTCATTAACACAGGCCCTGGGACTTGGGAGACCAGGCATGTTTGGGAGGTTAAGTTGGCAAGTGGTCAATGGAGGGATGGAGAAGGGAAGGGAGGACATTCCAGGCAACCAGAACAGCAGGTGCAAAGGCATCAATCAACACATGGTCCAAGAAAGCATGTTGCACTGGGGGAGATAATAATAATATTCAGAATGGTCAGGGGAAAGAGCAGTCGAGGAGGCATGAAGGGAGAAGAGGCTGAACCTGGTCAGGAAGGGGCATGAGTGCCTTGCTAAGAAGTTTTCAAATATTACCCTTCCATAATAGGTCATGGAGACATTTTGATAAGGGCAAGTGCATGATCTCATTTGTGTATTTGAAAATCACTTTGAAAATCCATGAGAGAGGGATGAGTCAGAAATCAGCACGACCAGTGAGAAGACAATTGCAAAATCAGTTTAAGATGAGACCGGATGACAACAATGGCCTAGGGAGCACAGGGGAGAAAAAGGGATTCAGAAATATTTACGACGTAGAATGGATAGGATTTGGCAATTGAAGGAAAAATATAAAGACTCCCAGGTTTCTGACTTTGGCAACCAAGTGGATACAGGTGGTGGGGTTTTAAGAGAAAGATGCTCATTTAAGTTATGGATTAATTGATTGATTTTGAGATGCCTGTGTGACAATCAATACATTGTCGTCAACTTAGACAAATCTGAAGGCTAGGAGAGAGGACTGGACTAGAAATGCAAATACAGAATTAATCAGTTAATAGGTGGTAGTAAGAAGCCATAGATTTCCCAGAAGCACGTAGAATGAAAAGATTAGAGGCTGGGGGTGATGGAAAGGAAAGAGCTACATTTAATGGAGGAAACTTAAATAGAAGACTAGAAAGACAGAAGGAAACCCAGCAACAGTGGTACCCCACAAGTCAAGGGAGAGAATGCATGTATGATGACTGGTGAGGGGGAGCCACAGGAAGTTAAAGTTCCTTCATGGATAGAAAGTGATCTACACAGAGGGAAGTGTGTGGGCTTAAAGAGTGTGTGGAGGGGAAGGCTTGCAATAGTTGTGCTGAGAAAGAAAATCTTTGAATGCCGCTTCCTGCCAAGTTCCTGCTCAATATTCTTCTCACTTTCACACTAAACTTCGCCTTTTCAGTCTCTCTTCCCTTTCACTCCGTAACACCACTTTAATTGTAGTCTGGAATTTCTCTCTGTAGAACAAAGACTTTTAAAAAAATCACTAATAACTTTTGCGTTCCACCCAATGTACATTGTGTCACTTACTGTTATTTGTTCAGGAGAATAAATATGCCTGATATTCTTAACAACATACTCCTTAATTTTGTCTAAATTATTTAATTCTGATTTCCAACAGTGAAATGGGAGTATAAACTATTTTCTCCCAACTCCTGGAGGAGTTGATAAAGTGAGCTTGTAAGGCACACGGACATCGGAGATAAGCAGCTATAATCATATCATCTGCCTAATAGGATTGTTTTGGTGATTAAATAATGAAACAATATAGAAAATATATAATAATATATAAAACTATAGATAAAATTCTCAATATCTGGCATATGATAGCAAACGGTAATGACTATATATTAGTTTGAAAATGAGCAAACTAAAATTTAGCAAGTGAAAAAAGAAGGTCCAGTTATTTAGGGGTGCTTAGGTAGAAAAAGATTTGGTGTTTATGAAATGATGTCTGGAAATTGCTTCAAAATAACCTCCTGTGTTGGAGGTGGGGGAATTGGCCATGCTATTGAAGCTGGGTGTTCAACTCCTCCAATTTTGTATACAATTGAAAATTTCATAACAATGTTATTATTTGTTTCACTCTATTCAACTATGTTGATGCAATACACTTGATATGTTGAAATATAATGAAAAGTTAGTTTGTAACCGCTCAAATGACTTTTGCGGGGATTAGGCATATTACACAGCACTCCACTCCCTAAAGTAAGAGAGTAATGCAAGGAATGTTTAATTTGAAACGAAGACTTTGATTTGAATTTACGGCTCTTGTGTATCATAAATGGGAGTCATTTCAGTAACCAGTCTGGGAACATCGTCTGTTCCACCCAACCAACTTTAGGCATCATTCGAAAAAACTACAAGTCCCAGGATGCACTGCGCGACCAACGTGAACTCAAGGACCTCGCGTCTCGGAACCGGTTGCCCTCGCCTTCTTTGAATGGGACTAATCCCGGCGGAGATTGGCTTCTGTGACCCAGAGCGGATTTCCCGAGTCTCTGTACGCCTGGGTCGGTCGAGGGTGGCGTTCGGAGCGCCCAGCGCGGTACCTTTCTGTTCAGGGGTCGCCCCGGGCAGCCTCCCCCTTTCCTGGGGCTTCCGTGCGCACGGGGCGCCGTTAGCGCGCCTCCAAGATGGCGACGCTGTTGGCGGTAAATTCGGGTAAGCGCGGCGGGGCAGAAGGAAACGCGGGCAGGGCGGCGATCGGTGTTCGGGGGAGACACCGGGCTGTGAGGTTCCTTGGAGTCCGGCCCCCTCACCCCCTTGTGCACAGCGCCCGCGCCTCCCTAGCCCCGGGCCTAGCGTCCCGCCCGTCCCCAGTTTGAATGGCGCGCGTCGGCCCTGCAGCTCTAGCTGGGAGCTGGGGTTGGAGGGTCGAGGCCAGGCGGCGTGGTCCAGCGCAGCCCAGGGCCGAGCCTGGTCCTTGCCCCTCCGCCGCCCGTTATGTGTCTGTCCGCGGGCCGGCTTTCGCCAGGATTTACGCACGAGTCTCGGGCAGAGGAGGTCAGAGGACCTGAGAGATTTCTCAGCCGCGAGCGCCGGCGGGAAACTCGCACCCCAGAGTAGGCACTGGGACCCCTCATAGAGGTTAGGGGGTCCTGCAGGAAGCGAGGACCCCGGTTAGGTAGCCTGTCCCCCACCCCACTCCCCGAAAGGCGGCCGAGGAGGTAGGTGCGCGCCCAGCTCAGCGGTGACTCCGGGTGCTGCGGGCGTGGCCGGTTCTGGGCGCTCCGGTGCCTTTGGCGCCGAGACCTTTCGGGTGGGATCGGACCTAGAGGGCAGCGTGGGAGCTCCGGGAGATCGGGGGGCGGGGGTCTCGCCTGGCAATTCTCGACCTGAGGCGGCGCCCCCTCCGCTCCCGGGGCGCTTGAGAGAGAGGGCGCGCTGCTCGGGCGTCACGGTGCCCGGGCCGCGCCGGGGCCGCGCCTGGTGGGCGGGGCGAGGGCGCCCGCGGGGGAACCTCCCGCCTCGGCGCCGGTGCCTCCGCGCGGACGCCCTGCCTTCGTGGGCGCGATGGAGAGCCCTGCGCGGCGGCGCTGGCGGGGAAGCTCACCCAAGGGGACTCTTTCTTGGGCGCCTTTTCTTTCTGGCTCTATGCAGATATATATACATATATGTATACATACACATATATATATTATATACACACATACACATATATAGATGTAGTGTGTGTGTGTGTGTGCGTGTGCTGGTTCTGTTTTCCACGGGACCGATATTGTTGAAAACTTACCTAAATCTGAGTTTTTAAAATCTAAACCATTCCAGAAACACCGTGGTAAATTTATATTATAATATAAGTTATTATAATATGATATAAATTTATAGTATAATAATTTATATTATAATTATTATAATGCTGTTTATTGAGCACCTGTTGTTTTTCCCCAGGCCCCGGACTGAGTTGCGCTTTCATCCCGTTTTCGTTCCCTTGGTACACCTGTGGGTAGCCACTATCAAACCCCCGATTTTACAGATTTGGAAAATAGAGGCAGAGTGATTAAGTAATTTCCCCAAAGTTATACAGCTGATGGTTCTAAGCCAGGCTTTGATACTTAAACGACTTCGTGGTCCTACTGCTTAAATGCAGCCTAGTTTTGTTACATCGCGCTTCCATGTATCTGAATGTTACTAATGGAGTGACTTCCTTACTGTTGCTATCCTGCCATCCCACCCTGATGAAAACTTACAAGCAGGGCTTTCAGGTTATATCTGTGGTTATATATATTTCTTTAGTACATACTCATGCCATTAAACATAAATCTTTGAAGGAAAACGGAGTTGTCAACAGCCAAAGAGTATATAATGTATAATAAGGGCCTTGTGGCGGGAGTGTTTAATTGACAGCACAGAGAAGAAACATTTTGAAAAGCCAAGATTCAGAAGAGTTTTTTTTTTTTTTTTTAATATATCGTTATTGACCTCAGAGAGAGGAAAGGAGAGGGAGAGAGAGATAGAAACATCAATGATGAGAGAGTCATTGATGGGCTGCGTCCTGCACGCCCCTGACTGGGAATCGAGCCCGCAACCCGGGCATGTGCCCTGACCGGGAATCGAACCCCCGTCGCCTGGACCCTAGGTCCATGCTCAACCGCTGAGCCACACCCGGCCGGGCTTAAATGTTACTTTTACAGACAGCTTACTTTGTTTTGTCAACTCCTGGTCTAGATCTTTTAAATACCCGTGGTAAGGCAAGGTTCACTGCAGGAGTCGTTTTTAACGCCTTTTCTTCCTACCCTGTGCCAATCAGTTACCAGTTCTGACTCCACTAACAGGCCTTGTCTATTTTACTGCCCTGGTTTAGGTTTCCTCACCTCATGAGTGCCTTCCCTACCTGTCATCCTTGGTTCCTGACACTTCGTGTTCTAGTTAGCCCATCAGTCACACCATTGTCCTGCAACGCCAGCTTCCTTTTGTCATTGCCTAGTACTTGAGACTTTCCCACTTACTAATAGGAAAAAGCACCTTGTTCTGGAATCCAAGGCTCAAAGCTACTCCATTCTTTGCAGTTGGAGAGGGCCAAGAAAATGACTTCTAGGGAAGTCAGCTAGTCACCATCCAACTAGCATCTCACGGGGGGTCACCAGGGTCTAGGGTCAGGCCCTCATTTTGGCAGGTCCAGAACTCTGTTAGTGTATCCAGAGTTGATTAGATCCCAGTAACTGAATTTCTCTAATCAAACTCAGTAAAAGACAGACATGCCATACCAGTCTGCCAATTTATTTATCTTTAATGGGACGTATATCTGCATGGATACTCACGCTGGTTCATCAGGCCATTCTTCACTCTAAAAATTTATATGACAAGCTGGATTTTTAATCAGAGGTTTGGCAAGTATGGGAGCAGAGCAGGGAGTTGGATGATTGCTCTCTATGTATGGTCTAGACATTCTGATTCCCATTCCCCCTTATCTCCAGCCAAAGACCTGACATATCACTTCCTGCCCTGCCCTTCAGATTAGGGTTAGTGTCCCCTTTTATAAGCTCTCAGCACTCTATACTTCATCACATCTTTTATTATACTGGTAATTGTTTTTTGAAGGCTGTGTTTAATGTCTGTCCCACTTGTTAGTCTGTAAGTTCCATGAGGGAGCCTGTCTGTCTTCTCAGTCCATAGTCCCAGGCCCTCCATAAATATTTGTTGAGTGAGTGAATGATCCAGTTGACTGACTTAACCTGTCCTCTCCCTGCACATCCCCCCTTTAAAAAAATTCCCTCCTACATTGCCTTCACCTGGCAACATTGTTCGTAGAACTGTACTGTGTTTAACTAGGTTACAGTTAACATTCTTGTCATTCTTACTGTCCTGTTTTCAAATTGTCCTTTTGTGTTTTCTCAGGTAGCAGTTAAACATGTTTACAGATCATCCTTTACAGTTAGGCTGCTTAAACAGTTAGCATAATTATTTCTGTTGAGTGATTGATTGGATTTGACTAGTTTCCCTTTCAGAATCTTTAAAAACACTTAAGGGAACCGTATTGTATCTGATAGTTTGCAACAGAAACCTTGGACTTCAGGGTAGCATTTTTCAAATAGTGGGTCTTAAATAAATTTAGTGGGTCTTCCCCCAAAAGAGGGAAGAGTATACAAAATAGGAGTGCACTAAATATGGAGTGATGAATGAATGACTGTTAGTATTTCATATAAAGCGTGTCTCAGTTGTGCATGTACATGCATCCTGGGTTGAGATATGGAGGTTATAGTAAAGTTTGAAAGCCAGCAGTCTGACCTCTTTCATCTCACGCCTGCCCTTTGAGTTCTGTTTGCACTTTCACACCTACCTAAGCCTTTGTTCACACTTCCCTTGGCTGCTCTTGGTCACTCAGATGTTCCTCGCGCTTCAAATTGCTGCACAAACGTAGCCTTCCCGTGGAAGTCCTTGACCATCATTTTGATCTTGAAATTCTTACATTGTTTTGTGGCAACAGTCATATTCCTTTTTTGTATTGTTAATGAAATATTTCGCTTATGTACACTTTGTCTCCCAAACTTGATTGTGAATTTTTAAAAGCCAGGATTGTTTCTTTTATCCCCTATGATATACTGTTCCTTTGTGGACCTTAAATATTTTTAGATAACTGAATCTGGCTGAGTTTAGGTAAATTTGCCTAGGTATGTCTAGATGTGATCTTAATTTCTTTACTTACTGTTTACCAGATATGTCTGAAATACCTAAATTCACCTTCTTGTTTATGTGCAGAGGCAGTGCATCCTAGTGGTTAGGGCACATTCTGTTGCCAGACCGCCTGGGTTCACAACCTACTTACTTACCCAGTATGTCCTTGGGTGAGTTTCTTGACTTCTCTGCTTCAGTTTCCAAATCTATAAAATGGGGGAAGACATGGTGCTGACCTCATAGTGTTCTGAGAAGAAATAATACATAGAAAGAGCTTAGAACCATGCTCAGTCGCACATAGCAAAAGCTCAGTATTACTTGTTACATTTACAAATCAAAATGTGACCCTTTTTATACGAACCTACAAAAGTATTCCGTATTTCTATGCTGTTTTTTCAATAGCTAGTATGCCAGCCAAAATAAAGTACTTTTTTTAATCAGCTGCTGTTTTACAAAATCTGATCTCCCTGTGCCCCTGCCCCCACACTCCTGCTTTTTATTTGCTGGAAAGTCACTTATACTTACTGCATGCCTGTGGTATATCAGGCACTGGATCCTGTGTTTTAGCTACTGTATCTCATTTAGTCACTCACCCCTGTGAAGCCGATGATGTCCCTATTTTCTGTTTAGGGAAACGGAAGTGTAAAGAGGTTATTTCCTCACTTTCTGTCACACAGCTGATAAAGTGGCAAAGCCAGTCAGCTGATGTTCCAATTTGAAGTCAGGGTTTACTTGACATTATATTAAGTTAGATAGAGTGATGTTTATATTTTTGCTTGAGAATTTTAATAAGTATGCTTTTATGTTAATGTTTGGTTTGTGTGTATAACTCGGTACACTTAAAAGTAGCTGTGAGCATGGCTAAAAATTGTGTAGACAACACCTTACGTTATTTTCCAAATATATGTTTTATTTGATGTTGGTTTTATTAATTTTTTTTCTTTAAGCTGCTAGTCTCTGGGGTCCTTATAAAGACATTTGGCAAACGGTGGGAAATGCCCTTTGGAGAAGACAACCTGAAGCTGTCCACCTTCTCGACATGATTTTGAAGAAACATAAACCTGACTTCATCTCATTATTCAGAAACCCAGTAGGAAATTTTCTTTTTTCTTCTTGGATTTGCATTTTTTCTTTTTTAGATTGAAGGAGCATGTAAATGAAATATGTTACTTTTACTGGTCCATTGATTCACGTTTTCTCTAAAGATATAATTTTTTCTAGAAGCAGGTATTACCTTCTTCTCATTCTCTGTAGAAGTTAATATTGATTTATCCCCAGCTAGGCGATATCTTAATGATATGCGAATACAAATTAGAAAGTTCAATATGTTCTGAAAATAGAGTCTCCTTGGAACTTCAGACTTATAGTTAACACAGCTAAGCTCAGTAAGATTGATTATTTTATTTGTTTCAGGTACTTCAAAGTTTTAACTCTTCATAATATGATGTGATTTGCGTTAGCTGGACGAATCAGTTCTTGCATATCATTAATTACTGCATCTTGAAACCCTTTTCATCAGGAATAGGTACTTAAGTGGAGGGGATTTGTGTTTGCAAACTCCTTTTCTTGCTGTTTGGCAGTTTTCTTTTATAGGCTAACAAGATCATATAAGAACTATTTATGAGTTTGTCCTACCAGAAATGGCCTTTTGCTTTTTAGTTTTTTAGCTATTTTTATTAGAAAGAGTCCTTGCTTGGGAGCCAGTTGAGCTGAGTTCCAGTCTTGGCTCTGCCATGAGAGTTGTGTGCCCACAGTCAAGTCATGTGATTTCTCTGGGTGTCAGTTTCCCCATCTGTTAATAGAGGAGTTGGATTAAATGACTTCTGTGGGCTTTTTTTTTTTTTTTTTAAATATATCTTTATTGATTTCAGGAGAGGAAGGGATAGGGAGAGAGAGAGAGAGAGAAACATCAACATGAGAGAGACGTATGTATTGGTTGCCTCCTGCACCCCCCCAACTGGGGCCATGGATCGAGCCTGCCACCAAAGGTACATGCCCTTGGCCAGAATCCAACCCAGGACCTTTCAAGTCCACGGGCTGACTTTCTAACCACTGAGCCAAACCAGCTAGGGCATGTGGCCTTTTTTTTAAGGTGTAAATTTCTAAGATTGTATGATCCATCAAGTAATTCATTATGTCATTCCTTAAATATTTGAACCAAGTTGTAAGACTTCTTTGGGGATAAGACTATGTTTTTAATAATACGTATATTAGTAAACTATCATTAGCCCCACTAATTAATTCAACAATTCATATATCCATTTGTTATTTCCCACTTGAAGACCTTGTTGTTTTTATTTATTAAATATATAATTGGAAAAGTTCCTTAGAAACTTGAAAAATAGTATGCTATTTTGTGTGCTTTCTTAAAATTTTGTAGTTCAGAGTTCAGCAGAAGCTGTTATTGAGAGAAGGTAATAATAATATAAAATGGCGAGGGTAATGGTAATGTAAAATGCTATCTCATAAAGGTTTAATTGTAGATTATCTGATAAGAAATACTTCTTTTGTCATGTTACCAGGCTGCCTTATGAATAAATTTCTTTAGATAATAATTAAGATCTTGTGTCCAATGTACTCTTTTCATTACATGACCTTGTATATTTTTACCATTGTAGCCAAAAAATGTTCAACAACATGAGAAGGTTCAGAAAGCCAGTACAGAGGGAGTCGCTATCCAGGGTCAACAGGGAACCCGACTTCTTCCTGAGCAGCTCATTAAAGAGGCCTTTATCCTCAGCGACCTTTTTGACATTGGAGAACTGGCAGCTGTTGAGCTTCTCCTTGCTGGTAGGTTGGCATTTAACCGAACCTATAGTAAGGTGGTAAGAATTATAAAATTATTCACTTGGAGTTTAAAGTAGTATATCACTTAGATTCCAAAATAGTTTCTAAGGATGCCATGTATTTGAAAAACTATATTCAAAATATTTCCTTTTGTTTCTCTTTGGTTAATGGAAAGCTTTAGTTTAGTGACTGGAGGCTTTAAAGATAATTTAACTTTTAAGATAAGCTTTTATGTAGTAGTTCACTAGCAAAGAATCGTTGGCTGCATCTCAGAAATTGTATAGCACAAAGCATTTATTGTCATATAATGAGTAAGAAGGTAAAGTCAGGACTTTTTTTGGAGTTTCTTTTTGAGGGGGTGATGCAGATAATAGGACAAAATAAGATAATTTCAATAATACTGAGTTCTAGGAAGAAGAAAAAACAAGGTAGTGGGAGATAGAGAGATGGGGACACTTCTAAGTAGCGTAAGTAGAAAGGACCTCCTTGAGATCAGGACAGTTGACTTGACCTGCATGATGCCACATGCCAGAGTTGTGGGGGAAGGGTGTTGTAGGCAGAGCCACTTGCAGTGCTGAGGTGAGAACAAGGCATGCGAAAGGATAGAAAGGCCTCTGTGGCGGGAGCCTTAGGAGTGCAGGGAGAGTGAAGGAAGACAGGGTGGAGCAGGAGTCTGATCACATTCCGTCTTGCAGGCCATGAAAATGATCTGGGTGTCATTCTCGTTGCAATGGGAAGTTGTAGGCAGGGGCTTTAAGTAGAAGATTTACATAATCTGCAATGACCCTGAAATTATCTCTCTGACCGCTATATAGAGAAAAGATAGAAATTTCCATAAAATAAGTGGTTTAATTATAACAGAGGAGCCATGTGAAGAAGCCATGGAGGCAGGTTAATTGAAGGAAAGCCTAATATATCTAAAGATATCATGTGGCTTCCCAAATCCCTTTGACCTTTTGACCTAAGGCTGCATTAAAAGAAGTAAAGTATGATTTTGAGAATAAGTCAGGTAGTTTCCCCATTCTGTGATGGAGATGTTAACTGGACGTGCTTGAGTTTTGAGTTTAACTCAGAACTTTTATTTACCAAACATCTATTTTGTGCATAGCATGGGCCAGGCACTGTGCTGAGATTCCAGGGATATAGAGAGAACTAAACCTCAGCAGGGGTAAAGGAGCTCACAGTCTAGCCATCGAGAAGGACATGGAAACCGGTAATTACGACACCGCTAAGGCATTAATGCAGGTTTGTGCCAGATTTAGTGATGGTCTGGAGGGCAGGGGATTAAACTGACCTTGGGTTGTACAGAGGCGTCTTCACAAAGATCGCAAGGCTTAAGGTAGGTGTTGAAAAATGAGTAGGCATGTGTCAGATGGAGTCTCTGTGCACTTAGGAGGGCCAGGGGCATCCAGACAGAAGCAGTCGCCTGTACCGTGTGAAGCAGTGACATGAATTTGGGGAACAGAAGGGAGTGGAGTGGAGGAGTGATTGGACTAAGGGAAGGAAAAAGCCGTAGGAAATGAAACTGAAACTATAGGCAGGGTGCTTTAGAAAAGCCAACGTGGAACTTACTCCAAGGAGAGCCGTGGAAAGGGTGAGTGAAGAAGATGAAACACAAGAAAAGGCTCTAAGGGAAAAAGCTTACAAATATTTGAAAGAGTTCATGTGAAAGAATAAAACAGTGGGTGGATGTTTGAAGTAGAGGGTCCTGAGGTCCCCTTAAGCCCTGAGATTCTGTGACTTCTTTGAACGTTGGTATAGTGATTTTTGTCTCATCCTAAACACCAGTGTTTACTTACTAAATTATTTCTCAACCTCCTTTCTAGGAGAGCACCAGCAGCCCCATTTTCCTGGCCTCACCAGAGGATTAGTAGCTGTTCTTCTGTATTGGGATGGAAAGCGATGCATTGCGAATTCCCTGAAAGCCTTGATACAGTCTAGACGAGGGAAGACATGGACCCTTGAACTCAGGTCTGCTTGCTTCTTAGGATTTCAGGGGTTAATTAGCAATTACTTGAAGAATTATAATTTTAGAAACAACAGAGATTTCTCCTTAATATGTATAATTTAAGTAATGTGTATAATATGGAGTCATAAATGCTCTCTTGTTCTGCCAAGAGTGACAACAGGTTAAATGTACTTTGTTTTGCTTATAAATAAAAAATAATTCAGTTATTTTTGGTTAGAAGCTTATTGAAACCTAGTGGTCTAAAGAGGATGGAAGGATCCTGGTGGTTTCCAGTAATGCAACATTGTTGTCAAAAGAGTGTTTGCTGTACCCATATGAGGAAGTGTAAGCATTCCTCTTCATTATAACTTTGCTTATTAATTTTTTTCATTACAGTCCAGAACTGGTTTCCGTGACAACACGCTTTACAGATGAGCTGATGGAGCAAGGGTTGACTTACAAAGTTCTTACTCTGGTGTCACAAATCGCTGTGAACAATGAGTTTGAGAAACTACAGCGCGAGAGAGGTTTGGGCAGTGAAAAACATCGCAAAGAGGCAAGGTTTCATCAAGATCACTTCATGGGTTGTCAGATCTCAGAGGCAGAGAAGTCATGACAGTTAGAACATCTTCATTCTTCTAGTACGGGCATAGCAAAATTAATAATGCATATTAAAGTGTGTAGGCAACTGTGTCTGCAAAATAGACTTGCAGTTGTTTTAGCTTCTTTCTAGTCCCTTATGTGCCATCCTAGCTCTTTTTGGAATGAACTCTTCAAGAAATTGATTATCCCACACGGGAACTTGGAACTTAAGAATGAGGAGTTGACAACAGGGTTCATTCAGAATTCCAGAGGTGAGACTGTAGGAGTTAGATCCATTTATTTAGTTAGTTTTTATAAAAGATAGTTGAGATTTTGGAATAAGACCAGGCTTCACTGTGATTTGTTTATATATTTTTATTTTATACATATTTAATCATGCATTCTTATTTCTAGGTTTCTGATCTCATCAAGGAGTGCCGGCAGTCCCTGGCAGAGAGCCTTTTCTCCTGGGCTTGCCAATCACCGTTAGGCAAAGATGACACTCTGCTCCTTATCGGACATTTAGAAAGAGTGACAGTTGAGGCTAATGGCTCGTTGGATACAGTGAATCTGGCTCTTCTCATGGCACTTCTGTACTGCTTCGATATCAGTTTTATAGAACAAACTACAGAGGAGCGCGATGGTATTGGATTTTATATCTATTAATACATTTATTTTTAAAAATCAGATTTAAAATTGTGGGGATAACATTCAAGAAGGATAGTATTTTAATTACTAAAATTAAAAGGTCTACTTTTTATCCCTTTGTGTGCAATTAATCCATATTTGAATAGTTAGATATAAGATCATACTTTAAAAATAATTATAATCCTGGCCCTAGCCAGTTTGGCTCCATGGTTAGAGTGTCGGCTCAAGGACTGAAGGGTCCCGGGTTTGATTCTGGCCAAGGGCATGTACCTCGGTTGCAGGCTTGATCCCTGGCCCCCACTGGGCCGTGTGCAGGAGGCAGCCAATCGATGTGTCTCTCTCACATCAATGTTTCTCTCTCTCTCTCCCTTCCACTCTCTCTGAAAAGCAGTGCAGAAAATATCCTCCATGAGGATTAAAAAATAATAATTATAATCCTGTTAGATGTTTCCTTTGTTTGTCCTTTTGGTTTTTGGAATGGTAAAGTGTTAAAGGTTATGTAACACTGCTCACGAGTTACGCGTGTCTAATTTAGTTAATTGCTTGTTTCTTTACTATTTATTCACATTTCAAACCTTTCGTGAAAACATTCTAAGGGAGGGTAACTATTTTTAGTAATATATCATCTTTGACTTTTATTTTCTCTGAAGTAGATAAAATTTTACTAGGTTATCGCATAACCAATTACTGCTTAGAACTGAGGATCTCAAAAATGATTGCCACAAAGGAAGATTATTGCCATTTAATGTCAGAGATATTTATAATTATTCCAATAATTATCCCCTGTTCACTTTTGATTGTGTCACCCACCTCTCCTCTCCTTAGGTGTGAGGAGAATGGACATTTCCCACTCATCTTCGGTGACTGTCCTTAGCCACTAGGAAAGGCTTACTTAAGACACAGCTACTCCGTTCTGCCAGTCTGGCTGTCACACAGTACTTTGTGTGTCACAGGTTAAGCAGCACCTGTACTTGTATAGGTGTGCTGCCAGTTAGTGCACTGGCCAGATTTCCTGTAGTGAATGGAATGAAGCATGGAGTTAAGAAGGGGGAGGCTGTAGTAATGGAAGTTTGTAAGCTGGGACTTTCCAAAGCTAAATGAGATGCCTGGGAAGTTTCATAGGCTCACGAAGATTTTGTCATTAGGTTGTAATTTTATCAATTTCCAGTGCTTAGATTGATTAACTCATTTATAATTTCTGTTATTCTTTACGGCTGAGGATAGTTTTTCCATTGCTTTACACAGAGAGTAGAAGAGAGAGAGAGAAACATCAATGTGAGAGACACACATTGATTGGTTGCCTCCTGCATGTGCCCCAACTAGGGCCAGGGGTTGAGCCTGCAACTGAGGTACATGTCCTTGGCTAGAATCAAACCCAGGACCCTTCAGTCCTCGGGCCGACACTCTTAACCACTGAGCAAAACCAGCTAGGACATCCTTTATATCTTTGACTAATAAATGGGAAAAGTGAATTATTAGTGCGTGTACAGTAGTGGACAGAAACTTTCAAAGTACAGGAAATTAAATAAAGAACGTGTTCTTAAAGGCTGGTAACCACTGAACTAATTATTCACAAGATGACATCAAAAGAAAGTACGTATAACAGATCTGGCTCTTGTGGCTCAGTTGGTCGGCGCGTCATCCCATGCACCAAAAAGGGGCTGGTTTGATTCCTGGGTAGGGCGCATACCCAGGTTGTGCGTTTGATCCCCGGTCAGGGTGCATGTGGGAGGCAACTGATTGATGTTTCTCTCTCATATCAGTGTTTCTCTTTCTCCCACACCCTCTCTCTAAGATTAAAAAAAAAAATTAGGAAAAAAGAAGGAAGTATAAGAAAATGATGAAGTAAAAGAAATGAATTCTTGGGTGGTCAGTGGTGTTTCCTGTTATTTATTATTTGTATTCAGAATTCTGTGCTTATTTGAAGTAGCATAGTGCAACTGAACTGTAAATTGAACATTCTTTAATTATCATTTGGCTATTTCATTTATGTTACAATCAGAGTAGTACTTGTTTGCAATTTGCATTCTTTGTTTTGGTTGGTTTTTACTTGCTATTTTAAATTCAGGCTGTCTTAATTATCTAGTAAGATTCTATTTTGATTTTTAAGTAGCATTGATTTATATTTTAGAATTTATATACAGAAAACATGAGTAGCTCTTTATTTTTCTAATTTATTTAGAGTACACTTATAAAAACCATTGAAAATAGTGGAATTAAAATTTAGGATTATTGTTGATTTCTTTTAGTTTGTGTACAGTTTTTACAGCAGTGTAATTTTTGGTTTGTCAAACATTGATGTTAATGAATAATAATTCCTTGATGAGAATTCTGTGTTTTTTTCTGATTTTTCGACATTTCTCTATACCAAAGTGAGAGTTTTTCGACTTTTTTGTATAGTGGTCTATTTTTGTGTTTTCAGATATGATTCATCAACTTCCACTGTTGACAGAGAGACAGTACATTGCAACAATTCACTCTCGCCTTCAAGACTCACAGCCTTGGAAGCTGCCTGGGCTGCAAGCCACTGTTAGACTTGCCTGGGCCCTGGCATTGAGGGGAATATCTCAGTTACCTGATGTGACAGGTAAATTGATTGTAGGTAATTTTGTCATGAGAAAGAACGTATTAATTTTAATGGTATTATGGAAGGGGTGTTACTTTTGCCGTATATGTGCATGAGCATAGGAAGATATCCAGAGTTTATTAAATGAAACTTTGTAAGGTGGTAAAATACAGACCTTTTTTCCCCCTTTGTCTCCCAAAAGAAATTATGTAACATATTATTTCCCTTAAATACACTATATTAGAAAGCAGATCTTTGGATCAGTCAAGAATGGGTGTGGGATTCTGACTTGAACAGTGTGTTACCCACTATAGCATATCCACTTGTGCTGTTTACATTCGTGTAATTACCATACTCAGTGGTGGTGTACTTTAACAGTACGAGAACTATGCCCTCGTTGTCATTTGAAGTCCAAGAGCTGTAACTTGTTTTTATACTAAATCTGGAAAGATTTTTATTAAAGTTTTCCAGTCCTGGAGCATCAACAGATTACAGTATCTTATCAATCGTATGATTCCAGAACATTTTTTAAAATATATAAAGATACTAAATAAAAATACATTTAGTATTTTATTGAGAATGTGTTGAAAGATACTGCATACATCCAAGGTACTATTAGTGATGTAATGATTCCAGAACATTTTGTTCACTAGTGTCATGCTTTTTCCAAGAGGGCAACACAAAGCATTTTTTGTATTAGGAGTCTTTTTCTGGCCAAGTGGGTTTTTTTTTTTATTAAAGCTGATAGGTGGCTAATTGGACATTTATATTCGTGTACAAATTCTATTTCTGGAGTATATCCCTTATTCATTTCAAGTCTTACTTCAGTACTTTTCTGGCATAAAATTCCCTTTAATCTTTTAAGTGGCTATGTGATGGTTAATCAAATTCATATGCTGTAATTTACTGTCCCATTTCCTGATCTTGAGGCACAGCAGAGTTTGCTGTAGTGGACTAGAGGCTAGGAGATAAGAATAGGCTGGGAATCCAGACCCTGTTTCAAGTCCTAGATCTTTGACTACTTAATCTCTTTAGCTTTACGTGCTCATGCTCTTTTACAAGCTTTGATAATTAGGGATAGTATAATGAACATTTTTAAACTATGAAGTTTTTTTTATAAATTTGAATTTTAAAAATTGCTAGAAAAGTTGAATTGTTTATCTTATATTGCAGAAATGATTATTTCTCGAAAATACAAGTTTTAACAAAAATCTCAATTTTGAAAAATTTGTTCCTACTCTCTTCATAGACTGCTGAAAAATTTTATCAGATGTGTTTATTATATTATTTTTATAAAGGGTATGTTTGGAATTTTATTAAACTTTACAAAATATGAATATATTGATTTTAACATTAAAACTCAGTTTACATTAAGCTATTAATGCCACTTACTACCTAACTCGTCTTCCATAAATAGTTCTTGCACTCGATCATCATGCAGTTTTAATTCCTACATTTATGAATTCAAGTGAAGGTTTGGACTTATTGTTATTATTATATTTACTTAATAATTTTAGTAATCATTATTAATCATAAGAATTAGGAAGCTATTTTGTTCTCAAGGAATTTGTATGAAATGGGTAGATATGTAGGCTTTATTTCAAAATGCGCAACAAAACATCAACCAAAAAAAAAGCCCTCTGGTTGAGATTATCCTGGTTTATATTCTTGACCCTTTTGAAGGAAATGGAAATATGCTATTTGGTCTCAAAGACAGTTAAGCAGAATAAGCTCTGTAGTAGTTCTTTTCCAAAGCTAGATTCCCACAGAGTTACCTAGCAGTTTTATGTGTAAAATTTAAAGAAGTAATCAGCAATGCATTTCTTGAGGGAAGGACACAACTTCACCTAAGACATACTAGTACCAAAGAAATTGAATGTGAGGTCTAATCTCTGGATAAAACTACTAAATTTTAGTATATCCAGAGGACAGAAAATGTTAGCTGCACCACTGAGATGAGATGCATGTCACACCACATTGTGGAAAACTGCAGGATCGAACTCGCAGTTTCTTCAGCAAATAAAGGACAAGACAAAAACTTAAAAGATGTAGGAGGAGCCTCAGATGTATCAGTTAGTTGCAATGCTAGTTCTTACTGGGATTCTGATTCAAGTAGACAAACTGCACAAAAGATAAAAGCAAAAAACAAAACAATCTTTCATAACATTTATGAGACAATTGTAAATTTGACTACTGTCTGGATATTTGATATTGAGGAACTATTTTTTAAGATATAATGGTGTATGATATGATAATGGTATATGATATGATAATGGTGTGTGTATATGGTTTATTTTCTTTTTAAAGTATCTTTTTGAGTTGTATGCTGAAATATGTATGAATAAAATATTAAATTGTCTAGAATTTTCTTGAATCTAATTTTGGTGGAGAAGGGGAATGCATAGAGATCTAGATGAAATGAGATTGACCATAGTGGATAATATTGAAGCTAGGTGATGAGTATGTGGAGGTTTGGTCTTTTTTTTAAAAATAATCTGTTTGAAATTTCCCAATAAAAAGCTTTAAAAAAATCGCAAGTAGACCAGTTTGTCTTTAGGTTAAGATTTGTTTTTCAATTTTTGCTACTTGATTAGCAAATTAGTAGAGCTACTTAGGTGGTCATGTTCAGATTTTGGTCTTACTTGTTGGTTGTGAAGACTCTTTCTGAATGATCTAGATCATTTCATTGAGATTAAAGCCTTAGCTTTATTTTCAGATGTTAATGTTTTACTAATAGCTCCCTGACTACATCAGTGTTACTCATATTTCCGAAGTAAAATTTTTATCACTCATGATGTTATGGTGAAGAGCATATGGTTTTCTAATGTACTTTTTCAGCACTTTGGGGTTTGTGAATCAGTTAGAGTTATGCATAGTCTTATTTGTGCATAGCACATGCTAAGAGGTTGAGCAATTTGAAACATCAGCAGAATATTATGAGATGCTATAATCTATTTTAATAACTTTTCTTCCATGTACTGTTTTTTCTAAATTTCTAGCTGTGGCTGAATTCACAGAAGCAGATGAAGCAATGGCAGAGCTTGCAATTGCTGACAATGTTTTCCTGTTCCTCACTGAATCCGTAGTGGTGTCAGAAAACTTCTATCAGGATGAATTTTATATTCGTAGGACCCATAATCTCATCACAGATTTCCTTGCACTTATGCCAATGAAGGTAGGTGGAATAATTTAGGATGAGTAAAAAGTAGTAGTAGATTTTTATAAAATAATTTAAAACTAACCTTATTTTTTAGAAACTAATAAAATCTTTTAATATAGACTAAAATTTGACAGTAGTTGAGTTACAGGTTGTGGATTTGTTTGTGATTCACGAGTGTGAAATAATAAAACCTGTTCACTGAGAATAAGCTAAAAAAAATTTCCTATTGAGAATGGTTTATAGTGATAAAGTAATAGTTAAATGAAAATGCTTGGATGGGTAGAAAATTAGTGCCATGCTACCCTAGGGATTAATGCTCAGTTGCTTTATTTATATTTTTATACATGATTTGGAAGGCATAGTGGAAGATCTCCTTTCAGAGATAATTATTTAGACTTAATTATAGTATATAAGTGGGCTTCTGCATGGATACAGGTAGCATAATGGATTAAAGAAATTAATGCAAAGGCTACTTTTGAACAAAGGGCTTGATCCAAAAAAGGATTCTTAGAGCCATTTCATACAGTTCCTTCATAGCATATGCTCTGTGTGCTGTTTTGTTGCAAGAAAGCCATCAAAATTGTAGCAGGAAATAGAAGAGGGAGTAAATTCCTATAAAATCACTTTTTGTATGTATCTATTAAAAAGCACTCTTAAAGAATCTACACTCGTAATGCTGTGTGTAGTTCTGATACCATACCTTTTGAAAAACATAAGGCAAATGGAAAAAATATCCATAAGGCAATAAACATTCAAGGAATGGAGTGTTTATTATTTAATGAATTGTGTTTATTGAGTTTCTCATGTTGCCAGGTACTGTGCTGAGAGTTGTGAAGAATACAAGTAAGTAGGAGATTAATTTGCTTGCCAGCAAAGAATTTATAACGTAGTTGGGAAGATAAGATATATACACAGAAAAACATAGGTAGTAACAGTAGGTAAATGAAAGGTATAGGCAGTAAATTACTATGGATTTATTTAAGCTAATGATAGCTCACTTGGGACTAGAATAGTCGAATACTTAACAGATAGCTTGACCCCTCATCAACCTCGAAGGACTTGATAGATTAATATCACAGAATTTTGGAATAGAAAGAAGCCTGCTAATCCTTTCATTTTATATTTGAGGAAATGAAGCCTTAAAAAGGTTAAGGCTTATAGTTTTCCTTAATTACTAATACATAAGAGACTTTGGTTATGGAATGATAATGGTATCTGGAGATGAAGGATGAGCGTAATTTGAATAAACAAAGTCATAAATGACTTGGATAGGGTAAACAATGAATTTATTCACAATTCTGGGATTCTAGAGTTTTTAAAACTAGATATAGGACTATTTAGGTTATCTATTTCTTCTTGAATGAGCTTTGGTGGTTTGTGTCTGTCAGTGAATTTTTCCATTTCATTCAAATTCATTGGTATAAAATTTTCCCTAATATTCTTGTATTACACTTTTCATATCTATAGGATCTGTAGTGATGTTTTCTCTTTCATTCTTAATATTGGTAGTTTGCGTCTTCTCCCTTTGTTTCTTAATTAACCTAGCTAGAGATTTATCCATCTTATTGATTTTCCAAATGAACCAGCTTTGGCTTCATTGATTTTCTGTTTCACTGTTTTTTTATTTCTGCTCTTTATTATATTCTTTCCTTTGCTTTGGGTTTACTTTACCCTTCTTATTTAAGTTTCTTAAGGTAAAAGCTTAGATTATTGATTTGAAACCTTTCATTTTATTAATATAAGCATTTAATGTTATAAATTTATCTCAAATTACTGCTTTAGCTGTTAAAAGTTAAAAGTTACATTTTGATAGGTTATATTTTCTTTTTTGTTCAATTTAATATATTTTCTGTTCTTCCTTGACACTTCTTTGATCAATGGGTTGATAGTATTGTTCAAGTTTTTCATATCCATACTGATTTTCCATGTATTTATTTTATTGAATATTGAGAGAGGAATGTTGAAATTTCCAACTATAATTTTGGATTTATCTAGCTATAATTTTTTTAAGGGAGAAGTAGTTTCTTATTTCAGTTGGCATTTAGTACATACAAATGTTATAAGGGAATGGTTCTCACCCAGGACTGTAATGTCCTTTAGAGTGTGTTTGGAAATGAGTGGGACCATTTTTGCTTGTTACAGTGACTATAGCAATGTTGTTGGTAGTTAGTAGGTAGACCAGGGATGCTAAACTGTCCTTCAGTGTTCAGGATAATCCAACCCAGTGAAGAAATGTTCTGCCCAAAATGTCAGTAGTGGGAAACACTGTAGTTAAACTCAACTTCTCTCTAGTGGAAAATACACAAAAATTTTAAGATACTATAAATTATGCATGGTAATATTACAATAAAATGTCTACCATATTTCCTCATGTCATTAAAGTAGAATTGATATTTAAGCCATTTTCTTTTATGTAATCACTTTTAGATAGTTGCCTGATTTCTTGATTTCAGTATTGTTCACCCGTATACTAAGTTACATCTTAAACCATATCTACTACATTTATTAGGTGAAGCAGTTGAGGAATCGGGCAGATGAAGATGCTCGAATGATTCACATGAGTATGCAGATGGGTAATGAACCCCCCCTTTCGCTTAGAAGGGATCTGGAACACTTGCTGCTCTTGGTAAGCCATTTTATTGGGTGGATTGTCATCTTCCTTCTTCCATTATTTTCCCCTTTGGAAAATTTTAGATCTAATAAGTTAATGCATTAAAAATGTAAATTTTTATTTAAAAGTAATGTTTGAGGTATAGGCATGTTCCCACAGTCTTTGTTTTCTCTTTGCAGATTGGTGACCTATATAAAAAGAACCCCTTTAATTTGGAGCTTGCTCTAGAGTATTGGTGCCCCTCAGAGCCTCTGCAGACTACCACTATCCTGGGCTCTTACCTTGGGGTGGCTCATCAGCGACCCCCTCAACGCCAGGTGAGCTCTTAGTGTCCCTACTTTTCTGCTCTAGAATAGTAATTGGGAGTCTTGAAAACATGAAAAATGTTTTTCCCTGATGTTTTTGCTGTTAACACAAATGATGACTAATGTAGAAATTTATACTTTTTCCTTTTATTTAAGGAAATTTGGAACTCTTAAATTTAAGCTCTGATTATTTGGAGTTTATGTAATCAGGCTTTTATCACATACTAGGAATGTGTCATTAGAAAGAAATGTGTCTAGTCTCTGTGTGTAACTTACTTGAATGTCATTAGTGTTAGTCTGTCTGCTATAGGCATGGTAATAACCAGCACACATCATTCTTAACAAGTGGGGGAGACAGAGGTACAGGACTAACAGAAGATGCTTAGAAGTTATAATAGATGACTGAATGCAGTAGATAGTGTCGGAAAAAGCTCACTTTCTATCCTACATTAATGAAAGTATGATATGCAGTAGCAAATAAGACTGATTGTCACAGCTGTCTGTGGGATTTCCTGTTCTAGAAGCTTTTATGTGTTTAATTTTCATTTATGCTAGAGTCTAACATCAGATGCCACTTCTTTTTACTGTATTTCTTTTATTGTTTTATTTTTCTTCCCATTTAAAAAATGTTTTAGAGAAGAATTTATTAAAATTCTTAGAGACTTAAAAAAATTTTCTGTTAAGAAAATTTTCCGACATGGAAGAGATTAATTATAATGAACACCCAGCATGTTAATTTAATAGCTATTAATATCTTTCCATATTTGCTTCATCTACTGTTATTTTTACTACTTTTATTTCGCTGGAATATTTTATTTATTTATTTATTTTATAGAATTTTTTTTTTTTTAATATATCTTTATTGATCTCAGAGAGAGGAAAGGAGAGGGAGAGACAGAGATAGAAACATCAATGATGAGAGAGTCATTGATCGAGCCTGCAACCCGGGCATGTGCCCTGACCGGGAATCGAACCCTGCTCGCCTGGATCCTAGGTCGACGCTCAACTGCTGAGCCATGCCCGGCCAGGCTTGCTGGAATAGTTTAAAGTAAATTATGGGCAGCGTGACATTTCAGCTCTCCTTGGTTAATAGCTCTTAAAAATAAGGGTAGTTTTCTGCATAGTTACAAAACCATTGTTACACCTCACAGATTTAACAGTGATTTCCAGAGACTGTACATTTTCAGTTCGGAGTTCCAGCTAATGAGTCTGAATGTTTTCAGCTGGTGGTCAGAGGTTTAAGGAATGAGCGGGAAAAAGGGAACCAGTGAGAGGGCCTGACTCACAGAGCAGAGCACAGGACCGTGGTCGTAGCCGGAACACAGAACAAAATGTGTTAGGTTACATCAACATTCTTTCAGGTTACAAGGCCTTTATTCTAGATTTGACTGGAATTCAGGAACTCTGATTGCTAAGTATATCCTTGAATTTGCTGATAAATTTTAGATGGGTAAATTTCGTCAATGTTTTGCATATTTAGAATGTGAGTAGTCTTATGTTCTATGACATTGAGATGTTTCGGGGAAAAAGATATAACTTATATTCAAAAAAGTATTATTCTATAATTGCATTTAAATTGCTAATAACAAGCTTGTAAAAGTAAATTTTCACAGGGAGAATACCAGATTATTTTGGCTTTGGGGGGTTAGAGTACTTGATTAGTTTTAGTTAATATGTAGTCTTGATTAGCTGGTTCATGTTGCCTTAAATTGAAGATATGCTTTATGTAAACTAATGGTTTCTACCTATTTCAGGTTGTCTTGTCAAAGTTTGTTAGACAAATGGGTGACCTGTTGCCTCCAACTATTTATATTCCTTATCTGAAAATGCTCCAGGGATTGGCCAATGGGCCCCAGTGTGCCCACTACTGTTTCAGCCTGCTCAAAGTCAATGGTAGTAGTCATGGTAAGAAAACCTAGCTGTCTTGTAAGTTTGTTGTGACATTCTTGAGTTCAGCATCCCCCTGTCTATTAAAGAATATTAGTTACTTGTGATACCAGTTGTATAAATATTGTTACAATAACAGGAAAAGAAGTCCACGGTGGTTTTATGCATAGTAATGCTTTGACTCTGTTCTCAGACTGGGGAATTTTACCACTTCCTTTATGAAATACAGTTCAGTTTAAGGAATCAAAATTAATGTATAAAGATTTTTAATGAACACACCTCGTGCTCAAAGCAAAATATATACCCCTGCCACGTAACTTTGATTTCTTTATTTTCATAAGTGCTTGTTTTCTAAATTTCTGTACTTAATGGTTTTTCTTTCGACCCTCTCCCAGTTTCCTCATTTAATTTTCAGACTTGAGTCTGGTTAAGCTAAAAACACTGCAAAAGGGAAGAGAAAGAAATATTTATTAAACATCTGCTTTATTAGGTAGATATTATTTCATTTTATATGTGAGGAAAATGAGGTTTAGAGAAGTAATTTACCCAAAGTCACAAGTAATTGGGGAGCCATGACTGGAAGTGTGATCTGCCTGGCTCGCTTGTCTCGTATGCTGTGCTTTGGCTCCCAGGGCTTGATATGTAATGAGCAGTGTCACTTACAAATCTAGACAGTTGTTATCTCTCTGGGAATTTAAGCTCACCATTTGGAAATTAACTGTGGGAGAAGTAGCCCTGTATAGTTACATGACAGAGCACAGAGGAGCTTTCCTGGATGTGAAGTCGATAACTGACATCCACAGTAATTTATCTTTGCTTTTACATGGGCACTACCCATTCTTAGTCCTGAGGAAAAATTAATCCAGAGTTATAGCTCACAGATGGATGCTAACCCATTTTCAACACACTACTTATCTAGGACAAAGGCAACTTTTATTGCTTTAAATTTATTTTCTTTGTCCATTTCCAAGCAAATGCTTAGATGTTTTAAAAGAAAATTCTGTGCTGTCTTTCTTTACAGTTGAAAATATTCAGGGAGCAGGCGGCAGTCCTGTTTCCTGGGAGCATTTTTTTCACTCCTTGATGCTTTACCATGAACACCTCCGGAAGGACCTCCCTAGTGCCGACAGTGTCCAGTACCGCCACCTTCCTTCACGTGGCATCACCCAGAAGGAGCAGGATGGACTGATTGCTTTTCTACAGCTCACATCTACCATCATTACTTGGGTAGGTAACCCATCCACAGCATATGAGAGTATAATTTTATTGTTTTCTAGTACATTGGAATTTTAAGGAGCCCCCAAACTTTTGTGTATTAAGGTTGTATATCGCTGAGCTTATTAGTGATCAATTTAGCGCATGTATGGGATTATGTTTGGTTCTTTTGTTTGGCTTTGTTTTTTTATTTCATTTTATAACTCAGTCTTGATGTGGTATCTTCTTTATATCCTTAGTTAAAAGAGTTCTGTTCAGCTAGAACAGAACTCTTCAGGTGGTTCTCAAGGATGGCTGTTCTACAGTTTAGTTGTAATTTTGATGTGGTCAGAGGAGGAGGTGAGCGCTGCGTTTACCTGCTCCGCCACCTTTACGGGAGGCCCTCCTATAGGATTCTGTCCTTAAGCTCTTTGTTTCTTCACCTTTAGAAGGTGTAGTTGTGGTAGTTCTGCTTATTGCTATAAGCTTGTAAGGAAATAACACCCTAAACCTGAAAGAAAATATTCATAAGGGCAAATAAGAATCAGTTGTTGGGTGCTCATCCTTCTAGAATGTTTCCCTGCATAGGGTATGTGTGAGTGTGTGTGTGTGTGTACATAAAGAATGTTTTTAATTAAAAAGAAAAGTCATTTATTGAATTACTCTTTTCTCCTTACACCAAACCATCTTACCAGCCACTACCAAATTAGTCTTTAAAAAACATTTTTATTACATAGTTTCTCTGCTCAGACATCTCTTCTAGTTGTTTCTTTTGTTCCCCAGAACAATAGTTGCTCAGTCTGACATTCTGACTGAAGGGCAGGAGTAGTTTCTTCTAACTTTTGGGTGTTTTTTTTTATAATGCTTAACATTATTAAACATCAAAACATAAGATTAGTAATTATTTCTCATTGAATTAAAATGGAGTGATGTTTGATACCATATATATCTCCATTTTTTCCGCAGTAAAGGACAAGTATGCATTTATAGATTATGTTACAATAGAATATATTACATTGTTCCAGAAGGGATTTACAGGGCCTAGGTGAGATTTATGTGACCCTGCATGTATTATTTTCCATGCTTAGTGCTGTAAAAGTAATTCTACAAAGGCTGTTTCGCCTCCATTCTTTACACTGACTGAGTTAGGGATCTGTTTGATCCAGTGGTAGACTTCAAGCAGAAGCCACAGGCTTATCTTTATCTTAGGACATGCTAAGCCCATGGATAGTCAGTGTAAGTGCTAGACATTTAGATGATTGGTGGTCATTTTTCTTAGCTTTTAAAAACGGGAAGTCTCTTGTTCTTTTTGTGTTCCACGCTCAGAGTGAAAATGCTCGCCTGGCACTCTGTGAACATCCTCAGTGGACCCCTGTTGTGGTGATTCTGGGCCTCCTGCAATGCAGCATTCCCCCTGTTCTGAAAGCCGAACTCCTGAGGACACTGGCAGCGTTTGGCAAATCGCCTGAAATTGCTGCTTTCCTCTGGCAGTCGTTGGAATACACTCAGGTAGTATTACGAGCTCCTTTATTTATTTACATTATTGCAGTTTGGAAAGTGAGGCTTGATAATATAGAACCAAGAGCATCCAATTGGAAATTTATATCATGAACTTCCCAATTAGAAAGTTACCATTTTGGTCTTGAGCATTAGAAACTAATAGGCTTGGGCTTTCCTCTTGGATCAGTGACAGCTTCACTAGGTTACTGGAGACTGGTTCTTTAGACTTAGCTTTTCAGTGTCTAAGATGTTAATGAATGGACAGAATGCCTCAATGTGTCTTTGAGACCAGGGGATATTCGCTTTTGGAAGTCACTCATTAAACATGGGGAGTGCCTATTTTTCTCTTCTTTCTTTAGATGTAAGCCCTATGGGAATTTTCCTGTCAAGGTATAGTTATTCTATACGTGGTAAAGGGAAAAACGATGTACTATCTAGAGATATTTCTAGGAAAATGGTTGGGTGGCCTGTGTTTGTCTTAGAAATAATACAACATAAGGGATCCTGCGATTCTAACACATTATTCATAGAAGCAACTGTTTTGAAGCAGAAAAATATTCTAATTATGTTCTAACATATGTGTCCTGAAGATGCTAATGAGACAGTTCTATCCTTAGAGCAAGACTTTTTTTATTTTTAAAGGATCCCACCTAATAGTATATTCTCAACTTGCAAGAGAATTAAGTAATGTTGGCATTAATTATACCATAGACTGTGTATGCCCCTGCAAGGTCAGAACAGAACATCTTAACTCAAAACTCCTGCCCACATAAGAAACCTGTTCTGAACAAATGTCCTTCTTGGTTTTCTGGTACCAGCAGTAGGGCTGGTTGTAAACAGACCAGCGTCTAGAATACTGGTGAGATTTCATCCCATAAATCCTCTTAAGATTCATTCTTAGAATATCTGAGAGGAAATTTGCTGAAAGTACATCTTGTGTGCACTTAGAATTGACCAGTTTTCTGAATCCCAGGTAATTGGAAGTTCTACCCGACCCTGACACAATTGCTAATGGAAGTCCACAGAGACTTCTCACTTGTCATTTCTGATGACATTGTCAGATCTGTGGATGTGGTGGGTGGGGAATATGACTATTATATTACAAAGCCACTACTTTTCATTGATGAATGAGGAATGCTCCTAACATCTCATTTTTATTATTTTAAGATACTGCAGACCATAAGGGTTCCAAGCCAGAGGCAAGCTATTGGTATAGAGGTAAAGTTTTCCTTTTGGTTTGAATGCTATATTTATACATTCACATGGTAGAAAGACTAAGAATTATCCTTACCCTGTTAAGTTCCTATTATTTTCAAATTTAATGTGTCTTCATTTGAAGAGTGCTGGTCAGTGTTGAAACTTTTTATGAAAGGAGTGGTTTCTTGTTGGAAAAGTATGTTACAGGGCAGCCATCCAGACTGGAAGTTTGGTTTGAACTCAATTTAATGAGGTTACTTGAGTCAGCCTGAAGTGGGACTTTGTTTCTTTTCTGCGCTCTCCATGCTCCCTCTCTCTTTTCTAAAGAAACATTTAAGATTTCTATTTTTACGTCAAAGTTGAGAACAATGTGCAGGAATTTGAAACCCTTCCATCTGATTGATCTGGATTCATATAACGCTTTGTATCACTTCTTGGCCTTTTGGCTAAGATTAAGTATATAATACTTCTGTGTTTCTTTCTCTATCTGAATAATGGTAATAATCTGTTTTGTGTCTTTTGGTGTGATATTGTAGCAATATTAATGAGTTAATGTCTGCAAAGTGCTTTGCACCTGTAGCTGATATATTTATGTGACCAAATAATCTTTATTTTCCTTTGGAAGGTTGAACTAAATGAAATAGAATCCCGGTGTGAAGAATACCCGCTGACACGGGCCTTTTGCCAGCTTATTAGTACCCTGGTGGAGAGCTCATTTCCTTCTAATTTGGGCGCTGGACTGCGGCCCCCTGGCTTTGACCCTTATTTGCAGTTCCTTAGAGATTCCGTGTTTCTCCGATTCCGCACAAGAGCTTACCGGAGAGCAGCCGAAAAGGTTATGTTCAGAGAAAAATATTTTTCTCCTTTCATTTATTGCTGCTTTTTCTATTAAAAGTATAAGACGCTCCAAGTTCATTTTAACCTTTGCAAGTCAGTAAGCTTCACAGTGTTAATACTGAAATGTCTATGGTCTGATTAGTTTATGTGCATTGAAAAATAATTTTGAGCATTAACACCAAAGCACAGACTTTTAGTGATCAGTAATTTAATTGGTATGAATTCATAGTCATTCAAATCCTTAAGTGAACAAACTTTGACCAAAATGGAACCAAAAATGTTATACCTTTGTCAGTTGGGAACACACTATCCTTTATTAGGATGATTTAGGTTAGGGATTGAAATAAATTTAAACTTGCAACAATTTCTATTGATTAGTAGCACTTCTGGTCTGAGTCTGGATTAGTGGGAAAGGCGTATTATGATCCATTGAGTATGTCTGCCACTGATAGAAGCTGAGGGAGCACTAACATTTATGCACATTTGCTCTGGTCGCAACACATTCACAACTGAGCATATCGTATATATCATCTTATGTAATTCCAATATTAGCATGAGGCAGGTACTATTAATACTCACATTTTACAAATGGAGGCTTAGCAAGGTTAAGGAACTTGCCTAAGGTTCAATACCAAGATTTGAACCTAGGACTCTGCTTCCAGATCCAGGCATAACCACTAAGCTATGTAAGAGAACCTTCAGATTCTGACATAATTCATTTTCGTTTATCGCTTCTCGGCCTTTTGGCTAAGATCAAGCGTTGTCATTCACATTAGTGTATAATGCTGTTCATTGCCTCACAGAATACCCTTGGATGTATCTTACAGAGACATTTCTGCCTTATTTTTATAGTTTGCTGTTTTTGAACCGTTGGGTTTATTTGTTGTATTAATGAGTATAAGAATAATTAAGTTTATGCTCATTTGGCATAATTTGGAAAAATATATAGAAAAATATAAGAAATTATATCACTCATAATCCTGTTGCCAAAGGAAAGATAACTACTTCTAGTCTTTATCCTATGCATGCATATATACTTAAATTGAGATAGTTATATTAGTTTGTATCCTTTTTGACTACTAAACATAACATGTGGTTTTTTTCATGTATTTAAAGATGATTTGACAATAGTCTTTAATGACTGCATAATCATTACTTGTATCTAGCATAGCTTATTCATTGCCTTATCACTGAATATAGTTTGTTTCTAATTAAGTCCCAGATAACTAAAGTTCATTTTTTTGGTCAATTGCTTTATAAGTTTTGCTTCTTATGTAGCAAAAACAAACACCAAAAGGGAATACATTTTATTTAGGCTCTAGAGTTACCTTAGTAACATATATTTCCTTATTGGATGAAACAATAACAGTAACCATGCTTCATTAATAAAAGTTATTTCGATGGGTAATGGGTGCTGATAATTGCAATCTCTTCAACAAAATGTTCTGATATATTTTTTTGCATTCGTTTTAAGTATCTTATTTTTCTTTTCTTAAAAAGGTCATTATGACCTAAGTGTTCAGAGCTTCAGTCCCACATTCTCCCAGATATTAGTACTTTTTGCCCAGACACGTCTACAAGTGCTGCCGCTTTCTGAGCTACTGTTAATTTCATTTCCACCCCAACATATTACCCCAACGCATTTTCCCTCACTTGTGAATTTATTTCACTTGCATGCACTATATTTTAGAAGAGTAGCTTCTCACAAAAACAGTGGATTGAGATATATTAATAAACATAGAGTGTTAGAGGCAGTGTGTATATTTATCAGTACTAAAATTCATTATTATGTGGCAATAAGCCTTTTTTATTTAAATAAATGATCTTGAAAAATTTGGAAAATACAGAAAAGTGAATAACTTTAAAATAACAGTTAAAAAATCACAACACAGTCCCAATTCCCAAACTCAGCCTTGATAAAATTATGTGCAGTGAAAATAATGATTTTAAAATAATAATTTAAAAAACCAATCTGCATATAATTACCAAACTCAGCCTTTTAAAAATTCTATGCAATGAATTTTTAAAATAAAGTTTTAATTTTACATTCTGCACCATTGTATATATTTTTCCTTTGGCATAAATGTTTTTCCTTTTTGTTACATAGTTTGTAAAGACGTTTTTAACAAAGGCTGATGATGGGTTTTTTGGAGCAAGCCTACCAGTGATTATGTCTTGTTAACATCTTTGGCAAGAGCCTGAGATAAATCACTGGTCTGGAATTAGAAGTCCAGGGCTTGACCTCCCGCATGTTTGCTGCCAAGCTTTATGGTCTTGGGAAAACCGTTTATTCATCTGTGAGCCTCACTTGCATCACCCGGGAAATAAGGGTGTTTAGAGGAGAGAATTTCTCAGATCTTAGAGATAATGTGAAATATTTGATGCTGTGGGGAAGTGTCCAAATCTGATGTTTAATTATAAATGGACTGTGACTGGATTACTAAGTTCTTTGGATTTGCTAATGAAGCCGAAGTATCTGGCGCAGAAACATTTCTTTAAGAGTAATGCTTTTACAAATGTTTTACCTTGAAAAATTAGCCAGTTCATTATCATTGAGCCAAATGAGTTGGGATTCCGATATTGCTTAGCATAAGTTAATGAAGTAGACCCGGATTTCACTCATTCCTGGGGAAGACTTGGGGGAAGGGAAGCCTGGCTTGGCTATCAGCTTCGACTCTTATTGTTACTGAAATATTTTTATCTTTCCATAGTGGGAAGTTGCTGAAGTTGTTTTGGAGGTGTTTTACAAGTTGCTCAGAGATTATGAGCCTCAACTTGAAGATTTTGTAGACCAATTTGTGGAACTACAAGGTAATCAATTCTGTCCCTTTCAAACAAGGTATCAGCTATTTATAATTTATATATTATGTATTATGTTATTTCCATTTATAAATTAAATTAGAATTTAATCTTTTTTGTTCTTAGGAAAAAATAAAGTAAAATTTTACTGAATAGAAGCCAAAGAACATTGCCTTACAGATTCTTTAGTGAGTTAACTTATAACAGGTGACTAATTGCTGTGTGCAGATCCGCCTTTTGGGGGTTTACCATTGTGCACAGTTTGTATTGGTCTCTAAATTTAAACTTGGCCTTTATCTGTTTAGATGCCTTTAAAAAAAAAAAAATCTTTATTGATTTCAGAGAGAGGAAAGGAGAGGGAGAGAGAGAGATACAGACATCAATGATAGAGTCACTGATTGACTGGGGATGGAGCCCGCAACCCGGGCATGTGCCCTGACCGGGAGTCGAACCCCGATCGCCTGGATCCTAGGTCGATGCTCAATCGCTGAGCCACGCCCGGCTGCGCTAGCTGCCATTTAATTTATGTCTCGTTTCCTGTAAATCAAGTGTGTGAGGGAAATACTAATGCACCCTCTCTTGGACTATGTTATGTTCTATTTAGGAGAAGAAATCATAGCCTACAAGCCACCAGGATTTAGCCTGATGTATCATCTCCTAAATGAGTCACCCATGTTGGAGCTGGCGCTTAGCTTACTGGAAGAAGGCGTTAAGCAGCTGGATACCTATGCCCCTTTCCCTGGTATGTGCCTCAATGTCTTTATGCCTTGAAAACAGGGTTGGTAGTTTCACCTTTTGTAAACAGGGTTTGAAATCAAATGATATCTGAAGTTCTTTTTCACTGATTCTCTTTTGGTACCTACAGTGGTGGTTTCAGGGAGTCATACAATGAAAGTATATTAAAAGAGAAAGCAGAGTAAAGGACAGAGACTCACTAGAACTGTGTCTCATTGCAGATCTTTTATAGGGAGTTATATTGTCTTTCCTTCACGTTAACATGTTTAACATGCCTGAATTTAAATCCGAAGTACTTTTTGTTTCGTTTTCCATATAATATTTATAAAAGCACTTGCTATAATGCCTGGTACATAGTGTTTAATAAATTTTATTTACTATTATTACTACTGATCATTATTTATTGAGTGCTTACTATGCATTTTGTGCTATTAAAAGCACTTACGTGTATTTGCGCATTTAATCTGTATGAAAGCCCTGTGTGATCGATGTTATTATTTCCAGTTAATAAATAAGAAAACTGATGCTTTTAAATTTGAATGATGGGATTGTTTATATTTTTAGCTTCTTTATTTCCCAAATTTTCCACAGTGAATATATATTACTCTAAATCAGTTTTTCAGTCTTGGCACTACTGACATTTTGAGCTGAGTAAGTCTGTGTTGGGGGGGTTGTCCTGTGCATTGTAGGTCTCTACCTACTAGGTGCCTATAGTACTTGGCCAGCTGTGACAACCGAAAAGTACCTGTAGACATCGCCAATGTCCTCTGGGGCCAGAATACTCTCTCCTCCTCCCCCAGGCCATCTAAGAGCCATTGCTCTAAATCATCGATTTTCAGTGTTATTCATCCATGGCACACATAAATTAATTACTAAAATTCTGCAGCACACCAAAAAATATTTATTTTTGCTGATCTGATGGAAAAAAAGATACAATTTTGATTTCATTCACACAGATGGCTATTGTTGTGTTTGTTGTCATTTTTAAAATTTGAAATCTAAGGGAAAAGAGGCCAGTTCCCCTGACTAAATAGTCAGATATTGCATGTTTTAAAAATTCTTGCAGCACAGCAGTTGAAAATTGCTGCTCTAAATAATCAGGGAAAAGGTACAGGAAAATGACCTAGAAGCCATTGTGTAAAAGTAATCTGAGTCACAAAAATTACCATGACTTGCTTGGGTGAGCAGTTTTGTGAAGTTGCTGCTGAAAGTTTGAGAACTTGAATCTAGAACTTGTCTTTTATCTTGTTTTTAATCTTCACCCGAGGATATGTTTTTATTGATTTTAGAGGAAGAGGAAGGGAGAGGAGAGAGAGAGAAACATCAATCGGTTGCCTCTTATAGACGCCCCAGCTGGCGATCAAACCCGAAACCTGGGTATGTGCCCTGACTGGGAATTGAACCCGAGACCCTTCGGTGCACTGGACAATGCTCCAACCAACTGGGCCACACCAGCCAGGCTTACCTTGATTTCCTAAGACTTGACTATGAGTTTCTATGACTCTTGTGGAACTTTCTAACTTCAGTTTTTGGTTTATAGGGAAGAAACACTTGGAGAAATCAGTACAGCATTGCCTTGCACTTCTCAATCTTACTCTGCAAAAGGAAAATCTCTTTATGGATCTTCTAAGAGAGAGCCAGCTGGCTCTGATAGTCTCTCCTTTAGAACAGCTTTTGCAGGGAATCAATCCCAGAACTAAGAAGGCTGATAATGTGGTGAATATTGCCAGGTAAGTTCCAGCTGTGGGTGGAAGAATGATGGAATGAGTCAGATGGGCATTCTAGCTTTGATTTCTAAGTCTGGTCAGATTCCTAATGCATCCCTGTTTTTGGCCTTATTTTGTTCTCTCCTGGAGGGAAATGGGATGTTTGGAGGGTAGAGCCAGGAGCAAACTTTTAACTATATATTCTAGCCTCTGGTTGCTTGCCAGCATTGTTGAGTGTTCCAGGACTTGTAGGCATCGCCCTGATCCCTGCCTTCAGCTCCCCATTGCCTTCTCCCTGTGTGTTAGTGTCCAAACTTCTCTTTTTTATGAGGACACCAGTCATCTGTCTGATGTCTTCATCTTCCCTTGGTTTACTGCCTCTCCAGAGACCCTATTTCCAAGGTCACTGGGTTCAGATATCAACACAGGACTTTTGGAGGAACACGGTTCAACCCCTAAGAGGCTGCACGTGGTTAGAACGGGAAACGGTTGTCTGCTTTACCCAGAAGTGCTGTGTGGATAGGAGAAGCCTGGTTCTAAATGTTCTTTACTGAGACTCATGAGAAGCCAAGTTTCATCACATTAGTCCTCAGATGTGTTTTTGTTCTATAGATACCTGTACCATGGCAATACTAATCCAGAATTGGCTTTTGAAAGTGCCAAGATCCTCTGCTGTATCTCCTGCAACACCAATATTCAGATAAAACTCGTTGGAGATTTCACACATGACCAGGTAACTGATGTTGTTGTTAAGTTTTGGGGCATCTGAGTCCATACGGAAGGCACAGTGTCTGTGGAGGAATCATTTTCTCGTTTGTGGAAAAACTCTCAAAGAGTAAGTGTACTTATGTATGTTGGGTACAAACCTACTTGTGTAAGGCATTGTGATGTATGTTTGAAGAAAATAACAAATAGCACAGTGTAGCTACATGTAGTGTCGTATTGATTATACTCTATCCATAGTATGTGACTGTGATGTCTAATGAGACAGTTGCTGCTCTAAGCTCGTTAAAGTGATTGGGTTGTAAATGCAACTCTTGGTTGTTTTTTGCGTGTATTGTTTCACCCTCTGTCAGTTGCCTCTGTTCTGAGTGAGCCTCTGCACTGCCGAGTGTGTCTCACTGTTGTGAGTTGTCTACTTCTGTGGATTTCTGATGACCCACATTTGTGTCAGTTCATTTGATATGACATTGTAGAGAGTTTTTAGATATTTCTCTATTAATCCAATTTATAATTTCTATTTGCTGAATAGCCACAGTAGGGGAAACCGCTGCTTTTTTTCTTTGTGTACATTTGTCCCATTGTGTCTTTATGTTGGTCTCCGTGTCAGCTAGTTGGAGAGTTTCATTGTGTACCTTCACAGCATTCTGAAACAGGCGGTGGACAGGGCTTTATTTTGTGTGTAATGTCATTGTTGGACTCTTAGTATCCCTGGTCCCCTGCCACTATCTGTCAGTAGTAACCTCTAGCTGTGACAACTCAAAATGCCCCCCATATTTCTAAGTGCCTTCTAGAGTAATAGTAACATCCAGGTTGAGAACCACTATTTATAGTAAAATACAGATATCTAATCTGGTTTTTGGATGAGGTTCATGAACACCACGTGATAATCAGGGGATGCCAAAGATGAAGCTTTTCAGTTCACTGGCATTCGAGTATGAATTATTACCAGTTTTAATATCCTGCTAAATTTCTTAAGGAAATTTATATTTCTCTTCAGCCCAGAAATATGAAACTACTGATAAGTAGTAGATTTCTAAAGATGAGAATTTTATTTTATATTTTAATTAAGATTCCATAGCACTTAGTATATAATGAAGAGATCATAAAACAGCAGTTTAATAATATTTATTTTTAAAAACTAGTTTGATTTTTTTTGAGAAAGAAAATTAGGGAAGCAAATTTTTACACCAATAAACTTAAAAAATTTTGTTTCTTTATTTTTATAGAGAGCTAACTTATGACAATATAAGGAACTGAGTTTTCTTTTAATTAAAAATGTAACTAAAACCTAAATACTTTACTTGGTGCAGATTTGCCTTTTTTTATTTATAGACAAGTATTTATAAATATATATATTTATTATAGTTTCTCTGATATTTATAATTTTATAATTTTTTTATCTTCATATGACTTCAGAGTGTAAGTCAGAAACTGATGGCTGGATTTGTGGAGTGTTTGGATAGTGAAGACACAGAAGAATTTATACGTCTAGAAGATGGTAAGTCTTAGATTAATGTGTATATTTTATTTTACATAAATACTTAATGTAAAGGAAACTGTTATCTGTCTCGTGATGATGTAAGAGAACTTAGAGAATTTGCTAGCATAAACGTACAGGGCTTTGGGGAATCTCTTAACAGATCTGAGCTCAGTGTGATGGCCACCCAGGGAAACTGCAGCCAAAGAAACAGGGAGGTTTGGAATAAAAGTTTTATAGTTTTAAATTTGACTTATGTTAACTTTTTATTGTTTTGTAATTTTGTTTTGTGATTTTCACATTAAGGATCAGAACTTGAAAAGAAATTAGCTGGAATCCGTCATGAAACAAGAATCCACATCTTGAATCTTCTCATCACCTCGCTGGAGCGCAATCCACCCAGTCTTGCGCTCTACCTATTGGGCTTTGAATTGAAGAAACCTGTCAGTACCACAAACCTGCAGGATCCAGGTAGAACTATAAGATACATAGGCATTTATTTTCTTTCATATTTATGTAGCTAAATTAGTCATTGATTGAATGCTGGGCTCATGGGATAATTTACTGAAATAAATAATGTAGTGTGTTGGGTCAATCTTTAGGACTTAAAGCTGGGACAAACTAATAAGCCTTAGAAAATTAGTATTTATCATTTTTTTGTATCAGTATTTGTAAAACTGCTTACAGTAGAGGAGATGTTTATGGAATTTAACTTTTGTAAAGGTACTTTAAAGTTTTTAATGCAGACATTTTAAAAGACAAGTTGAATTTTCTCTTGGTTTCATGTAGGAGTGTTAGGTTGCCCTCGGACGTGCCTTCATGCCATCTTAAACATCTTGGAGAAAGGAACGGAAGGGAGGACAGGCCCGGTGGCAGTGAGAGAATCTCCTCAACTTGCTGAGCTGTGTTACCAGGTATACATCAGGCCACACTCTTTAGCACTTAATAGAAGAAACATACCTGGATGCTTGAATACATCACAGAAGTGAAACTATAGCAGTGAGACTGAGTTGAAATTAATTCATTTGGCAGTTTGACCAGTCTTTCATTTATGGATAAAATCCATAACACACAAATTCCAAGATCCTATAGATCTACAGATCCTATATGTTGATCACTTGCAAAATGAGGGAAATTCGATTTTTGAGATGGATTTTGACCAGGTAGTATAGAAACTTTCCAGTGATCCTGTGTTTGCAGTTGCTTCTTTCTGGTGAAGAGAGCAATGGATTTGGGTCAGGAGACTTCTGGTTCCCATATCTGCCCCTTACTAGCTAAGACACCGTGGGCAGGCCGTGAAACTTCTCTCAGTTTTTTGATCTTTGGAATGGGCTGTTGTTAGACATAAATGAGAATGTAAGAATGTAAGTGAAAGCACTTTCTAAGAACCATGTAAATTATGCAGCCCTATGGCTATATGTAAGGTGGTAGGAAGTCAAATTAGTGTAAAGTTTAAACTATAATGAGAACTTTTGTTTTGCTTGTTTATATTTGTGCTTATTTTTTGTTTCATTCATTTCACAAGTATTTAAGGACTAGGCTTTATTAATGCAGCTAGTTTCTCAATTTAAGAGCATCCCAATTCACATTTTCATGGTAAGAAAAGCATCATTAGCTTCTAGTGACAGGTGTTTTTGTTATTTTTGTAATTCTGTGCTATTTTCTTCTGTCCTCTGGCTGTCCAAACAGCCTTCCACTGTAAGTCCTACAGCGAGGTTTTCCTTTGAATCAAAATTAATTCTTCCTTAATGGGGGAACAAACTTGATGTACATTGTATTTAGCACAGTGCTGTGGAATTTGGCATAGGTAGGCAGAAGCAATGGGCAGGCTTAGTCATCTGGAGTTAGGCAGATGCAGTAAGAACCTGAAGCGAGATTTAAGACATAAAGGTAGGGAGGGGAGGGAGAGGAGAATCTGATAGACTGGAGAGTACTTGCCCTGCTCTCAGCCCCCGCCAAGTTTTATTATGTTGGAATGCAGGCCGTGGTTGCCAGACCCTCTGATTTTAAAGCACTGTACTGGCCAAACAAAACGTGTCTATGCCAGCAGTCTGCCAGTTTATTACATATGCTCTGTGACTTTGCTACTCAGAACGTCATCGTCAGCATCACCACCTGGGAGTTTGTTAATGCAGAACCTCAGGCCCCACCCCCGGCCTGCTGAGTCAGAATCTGCATGTTCCCAAGAAGCACTGCTCCATTTTTAATGAAAGATGCTTCCTTCTCCTGTAGGTTTGTGCTTCAGAGAAAAATTCTAACCTCTGAAGAGAGCTTGTTTAAATAAATTGTAGCAAAGTGAAATAACTGGGCCTGCATAGTGATACCTTCATTGTCCCACAACACAAGGCTTTCTGGATGAAGAAGCCGAGACAGTCCTGTGCCTTTGCTCTCTTTTTTTTACTTTGTAATTCTTTTATTAAGAGTGAACCCATATCAGTATTCCTAAACTGTAAACATGGGGAACTGAAGTATCACAGGAAACCCGTTAGGGATCATATATACTAGAGAACACCCCTTACATTTTCTTTTTTTTTTCTTTCTCTATTGCCTTTATATAATCAATGTAATATTTAAGAAAAACTGTATTTCTTAGTAAGCAAACATTTTTGCATATGCTGCCTTCTTTCTGGGTCTTTATTTTTGTTCGACTTGCACCAGTTCTGCCCAGGTAGCTTTATCTTCTGTTTCCTGAGCTTGCTTAAGATTAGGCAATGCTCGATTGTAGTCCTTTAATCCTTGCCATCCTTGAGCTTTGGTATTTGATGGGTCTTTTTCAGGAGTCTTCAAACAACTGTCGGTTGCTCCCTGCCAATTTGGCACCTTCTGTTTACAAGCACCAATATCCAGCATGCAGCTCAAAGCTACAGGTTGTGGCTTTGATCTGTCTGCTTTCTCAGTAACAGCCATTGAACCTTCCACGTATCTTAAAACTTTTGTATATTTTTTAATGGCCATCTCCCAGTTCTGGATTGAAAAAAGTATTTCTAATGGTTTTTTTCCTTTTTCATTGGATTTACTGGGGTGACATTGGTTAATAAAATTATATAGGTTTCAGGTGTACAGTTCTATAATGCATCATCTGAATAATGTCCAATGTTTTTTCAGTCTTCTGTTGTTAATATTTTGTCTACATCTTTTTAATCTATACCTGCATCCTTGGGGAAATCTGGATGACTGTCAGAGAACCATCTTTTGGGAATATTCCCCAGTCATTCCCTTCCTTCATTTTCTGCATTCTGCAATAATGCACATTTTGGCAGGTTTTTCACTTTTCATCTCTGCATTTTCCAGAATTCTTGCCACACCCATTCCTTTAATTACTTGGCCAAATACCACATTTCCCATCCAGATGAGGAGTTGGAACTGCTGTGATAAAGAGCTGAGGACCATTTGTGCTGCAGCCTGCATTTGCTTTGCTCAGTGTACCCTCCCGGTTATGCTTATAATATGAATTTTTATCCTCAGATTTTTCACCATAAATACTTTCTTCACCTGACCATTTGAGAGATTTCCACCCTGAATCATAAATTTTCTAATAATTCGATGGAACGGGCATCCTTTTAAATGGAGTGGTTTTCCCGTGGCGGGTCCAATGTCTTTTTCTCCTATAAACAATATGTGAAAATTTTCTGCAGTTTTGGGTACAATATCTGCAAACAGTCTTAAGATAATTTGACCAACTCACTTGCCTCCCATGTCCTTCAGAGAACACTTGGGGGTGACTGGGATTGGAGGGCCTGGCTTGGGGAGAGGTGTGACATTTCGGCTTGCAGACGCATTTGGAAGTGGGTTCAGAGCACGTGGTAGACTCCGGCAGCCGAAACGGCAGCTCTTGGCGAAGAACAGGGAGCTGCTCTGTTCTTGTTAAGGATGGAGATTTTCCTACCTGGTCTTGGAAAGTAGGAAGGATGGTGGGCACACCCTTGTGAAATGTCCTTACTGCTGTGGAAACTCACTGTTAGTGTCCTCCTCTCTGTGACAGTGCCGCCTCTCCCTCATCTTCGAGGATCTGCTATTGTGGCTTCCTAAGTGGCCATCTCATACAGATAACTGGGTTTTGTTTTGTTTTGAGAAGTTCAAATCAGCTTATCAAATTTCCGTGCATAGAGCGTTAAAACAATGCCAAGGCTGTTTGAAAGGCAGGAACGCATGTCCAGCGGCACTGTTTCAGTCTCGCCTCGTCTTACCTTTTTCCTGCATGAACGCGTTTGTGTGGTTATTCTCAGTATGTAAACTTTTTGTGCTCCTACGATGTTTCCAGTTTCCCTCTGCTTTAGATGTTTAAGAATATGCTTCTAGGTGTGAGTCATAGTCAGCTGTCATTAATTTGTTTTATGTTTTTACAGTGAACCCTGAACTGGCAAATATTAAACTGTTGCTTTTGGGGAAAACATAGGGTCAGAATCTTGCAAGCCTCTCTCAACGTTTTCGTCAGCTGATGAATGCATAACTTGGTTTTATGTGTGTTTCTGTTTATAGATACTATTTCATATATATTGTTAATTCATGAACATTGAACTCACTGCCGGCAGCACTATACAACTCAGGCCTGAAGGAAGCTAATCTAACACCTGTAATTTCTCTGTAAGGCACATCAAGGCCCTTGTGCCCTCAGGAACACCACACAGCTCTCCAGTACTATGCTTAGTGGCCATTATTTAAAATATATCTTTATTGATTTCAGAGAGAGGAAGGGAGAAAGAGAGAGAAACATCAATGATGAGAGTCATTGATCGGCTGCCTCCTGCACGCCCCTGACTGGGGATTGATCCCGCCACCCAGGCATGTGCCCTGACCGGGAATTGAACTGTGATCTCCTGGATCCTAGGTCGATGCTCAACTGCTGAGCCACGCCCGGCCTGGCCTTAGGGGCCATTTTAACCAGTAAACTCACTAACAACAAGCACAAAACGGAGTGCTAAATGGACTGGGGGAAGGTCACTTTATAGCACGAGAACTAAAGCGAGGAGGTCTGCTCAGTCTCAGCTGAGAGCATGCAAACTGGGCAGCTCGGGTTTGCGGCTGCTTGGTGCCTTTCCGAGTAACCGCAAAGACAGCGAATATTGATTTTGGAGCCACAAGTAAATTTTAGCATGTAGACGGATTTGCAAGTGCGGACTCTGTAATGAGGATAGAGTGTTGGGTCAAAGGACATGAATAGTTTTATGACTTCAGATTTTATTTCGGAAGTAATCATAACAATTAGAGTGGCTATGAAATGGTGCCTGGTACATGGAAAGCCTTTAATAAATATTTATAAAATGAATTAAAGTTACCTCCAAGTAATTTGCTACTAATAATAGTTAAAATACTAAAACTTATTAGTTAACTCTATGTGCATATATTTAGGGTGATTTCGAGATTAGTCCTACAGTAACGTCTTCATCACTCTCAATTGCATTTTAATGTACCTTCTTGAGTTAGGTGCTGAGGATTGCTTATAACTCTGAGCTTCTGAGTTTGATGCTTGTGTTTACCCATTTTGCTTGAGTTGTTGAAGGGTCTTCGTTTCCACTTAATAGATCTAAGTTCACATTTTATCTCAAGATGTGTAACACAAAAAAACTGACTTTGGGATTTTCCTATTTTATTTTAATTTTGAAGGTGATATATCAGCTATGTGCGTGCTCTGATACATCTGGTCCTACTATGAGGTACTTGAGAACCAGCCAGGATTTCTTATTTTCTCAGTTGCAACATTTACCTTTTTCTAACAAAGGTAGGACATTACTTTTCCTTAAAACAAATTGGTAAAGTCCATGTTGAGTGGTTTTACTGATGTAACATTTGGAGGTTGTAGTTACACTTATGGAATTCTGTTCTCTTTTTGTTACTTGCTTGTTACGTTGAGTTGCTTTTGTAATTTGTGCTGAGATAAGACTGATGTTTTAGCTGCTAGCACAATATTATTTATTTTTTTATTTTTTGAAAAATATATCTTTATTGATTTCAGAGAGAGGAAAGGAGAGGGAGAGAGAGATAGAAACATCAATGATGAGAGAGTCATTGATCGGCCACCTCCCGCACACCCCCAACTGGGGACCAAGCCCACAACCCGGGCATGTGCCCTGTCTGGGAATCGAACCCCGATCGCCTGAATCCCAGGTCGACGCTCAACCGCTGAGCCACGCCCAGCCGGGCTAGCACAGTATTATTTAAAAATAGTCTGTCAAAAATGGAATTTGATCGTTTTCCTAATAAATAAAATTTTTAAATTGTGTTGAAGGCTAAGAAAATATATAAGAAAATTCTGGAAATTTCGATTCTTTTTGAGTAAAAATTGTTTTATAAAAATCTATTTACTTTTGTTTCTTGTGTATATATTGAAACTAATTAGGCCTTGAAATGAAAAATAGAAAACTAATTATGGTGTAAACTGTTTATAACTTAGTTTATTGATCTGATCAACACAATTCTCCCAGGCTGCCTATGCTTTATAGGATTCTACGTTATATAATTTTTGTTTTGATCAATTTTTAACAATTTTTTGAATTTATATTGTATCCAGACAGTGGTGGTCTGTTGAGTTTTAAAGTTTACTTTGTATCATCTTTATGTTATAGGAAATCCTTGCTCACTGATATCACCATAAATTTTCATTACTAGTAATTATCAGCTTCTAATTTACTTTTTAGAGTCATGGTGTGAGAGACCCTTGGGAATTATCCAATGGAAAAATCTTTTTCACTTTATTTTCATAAGTGTATCTTGTTTTTAGACCTAAGATTTTGTTTATATAAGAAGCTTTTTAGAAACTCTTTTATGCTTAATTAGGAAGAAAAGTTAATCTTACCTATTATGATATCTGTTTTTAAAAAATTGATCTGGTGTTGCCCATTAGTAGTAGTACTAGTAGTAGTAGCGGTCATAGTAATATTTGGTGTGTTTTATGTTTATACTGTCACAATTTAGGACTTCAAATCCAGGTATATTAAAATAACATTGCATTAAAAAACTTACATAAGTGATTTCCAGCCCTAATTTTATACATATATATATATATATATATTTTTAATTTTTTTATTTTTTTTAAATTAAGTTTTAATATGCACAGAGGGGAGGGGGACTCAGTCCTTCTTGGCAGCTGCTTTTCAGGTGTCCTCACACTTTTCTTAATGAACTTGAGGGCCCAGTTGTCCTTACAGACCTTGACCTGCTCCATGGCTCTCTGCTCATAAGGGGTGAAGCCCACGCCTCTTGGATCATGTCCCATGCAGACTTGGTGTGCTTGGTGAGGTGCCCTCGGTGGCGACTGTGCCTTGGCTTGCTCACGTTCTTGGTCACTTGTGGCCCTTCTTGAGGCCCCAGCCATGGGGTAGTGCAGAGCCGTAGCTGCTGCTCTTCAGTGGCTGCTGCGGCGGAAGGCACAACCCTAATTAATTATACGCTAAATGAACATCCTGGGTTATCTTAAGAGATATCATAAAGTCATACCATTTAAATTAATTTTAAGTTTTTGAAATAAATTTGTTTTGTGAAATAAAAATCAGACTATGACAGGTTTTTGATATTTTTAATTTAAAAATATTTTTATATATTTGATATTTTTTTTAAGTATTATGTTCTGTATTAATGGCAAACTGTGGCAGACTCAGACTTCTGTGGATCTGTATGAAATTGTCCTGGTAACGAGACCTTGATTCTCTTGTTCTTCGCTTGCCTCTACTCATTTTTTATAAACATATGTTCCTTATTTTCCCCCCCCTTGGCATCTGTTTTTTGTTTTTTTATTTTACAGAGATAAATTATTATGTTGCCAAGTTTCATACATTATTAAGTATTTTACGTGGGAATATATCTGATGAGTTATGGAATTTAGGTCTGTTCTGGTCTTTGTTATTTTTCTGGGAAACTAAATGTAGGTGTTTATCTCCTAGAATATGAAATATCTATGTTGAACCAAATGTCGTGGCTGATGAAGACTGCCTCCATAGAGCTGAGGGTGACGTCTCTGAATCGGCAGCGGTCGCACACCCAGAGGCTCCTACACCTCTTGCTGGACGACATGCCAGTGAAACCATACTCAGGTGAGCGTGTGAGTGTCGGCGTTGCCCACGTGCTGCCGCCTGGCCTGGCTGAAGCAAGCACAGGTCTGAGCCTTGGGCTGAGTGTGTGATTGTGGGCCAAACAAGCTCTTTCCGCCTTTAGAATTTCTTCCCTTAAAACACAACATTTTGAAATCATCCCGTAATTGTCATTTTATTACTGTTTGAAGCACCTAGATTTGCTATATGCATATACACAAATGTTCAGTGGAATTGTCACACAGAGCCAGCGTGATCCAAGGTGTTTTAATATGTATTATATTTGCAAATTAAGCATAAGCTTTTCTAATCGTCTCTTGGGCGTGATTGGGTCCTGCCCCTTTTGGAGTTCTGATTACCCTCTTTACAACTGCGACAGGGATCCTGGAGGGACAGAGGAATTAGAGGAATGTTCTGTCCTCATCATCTTTGCATTTTAATTATCTGTTTGCAAAGGGCTCTTTGACCTAGAAACAGTGACCTAGAAATAAAATACTTCGTTATTTTCAAATAAATTTTACAAGTATGTTGTTCTGTTTCTGATCTGTTATTATTGATGCTCCAACAGATGGCGAAGGAGGCCTGGAAGATGAAGACAGGTCTGTCTCCGGGCTCCTTCACTTCGACACTGCTACAAAAGGTAAGCCCTGTGAGTCCATGGTAAATTTATAGTACGTATTAAATTGCTTAAAACGTCAAGAGGTAATTATTATGCCTATGTCTTCAACTGGTATAGAAAAGCTGTGTGAAGGATTGTCATCCAAAAAATGCTGTAACTAGGATGATAGGATGGAAAAAATATTTTTGCAAATGGATGTATTAAAAATAAGATTAAATTTTATTCAATTTTCTAGACTTCAGTTTCTAGACTAGTGTCTTTTCTTTTATTTTTAAAAAATATATCTTTATGATTTCAGAGAGAGGAGGGGAGAGGGAGGGAGAAAGAGAAACATCAATGATGAGAGAGTCATTGATCGGCTGCCTTCTGTAAGCCCCCTGCTGGGGATCGAGCCCGCAACCTGGGCATGTGCCCTGATCAGGAATCGAACCGCGATCTCCTGGATCCTAGGTTGATGCTCAACCACTGAGCCACGCCGGCTGGGCACTAGTGCCCTTTTTGAACATAGCACCGCCTAGCTTTGATTTGAGTATGTTGATTTGCTCTCCTCCTCTATGTCCCTAGTAAAATTGAACCACTTTTTTTTATTTCCAGTACGTCGAAAGATTTTAAGTATTCTCGACTCGATTGACTTCAGTCAGGAGATCCCAGAGCCTTTGCAGTTGGATTTCTTTGATCGGGTCCAGATTGAACAGGTCATAGCTAACTGTGAACACAAGAATTTACGGGGACAGACGGTCTGCAATGTCAAGGTGAGGGTGGCTTTCAAGTGTGTGCAGTATCCGGTGGTTCAGACTTCGAGTTATCAGACAAGAATACAAGCATGCAGTGGCTGTTTTCCGATAGAGATACTAGTTTATTGGATTGTTGTTTTTAGTTTTCAAACAGCTGGGAAGTCAGACTGCATAGACCACACTAACTTTACCTGTTTAAAAGATTCCTCATCCCCTTTCTCTTAGTAGCTGTGCCACCCAGCTGTAACTATGGGATGGTTTTAACCATTTAACTTTCTACCAGGTAAATGGTAATGGCCTCACTAGTAGGAGGAAAACAATCAGGGCATGCTCTTTGGTACCACTCTCAAATGTGAGGGGTACCTGATGTTTAGATTATATAAAGGTGCCTGAAACTTTCTTCTCTAGGGCAGTTTATAGGAATTGCTAGGGGTTACTGTTCAGTCAGTGTTTGAAACGGTCTTCTTTTTCTCTCTTTACCCCTTTTATAGCTTCTTCATAGGGTTCTCGTAGCTGAAGTAAATGCCCTTCAAGGTATGGCAGCCATAGGACAGAGACCTCTACTAATGGAGGTAAGCCTATCGAGTCTGTTAGTGTTAACCTTTTAACCACGTTACTTAAATTGCCAGTTAGAGGACAACACAATAAATGGACTTGTAGTTCATTAATTAATAAATTACTTAAAAATTAAACTTTAATGGAATCTTTCATTTTTGACTTTATAACTTATAAACTGAACTGAAGCTAATGTCTGTGTGCCAGAATAAATAACATTTTTTCTGCTAGGCTAGGTAAGGATTTGCAGCCTGTCCATATTGTATGTTAGACTTCACTTGCTCCCTATCAGTGAAGGAGGAGAGAGTCATTTGTCAGCACAAGTGGGGAGTTATGGGTAAGAGGTCAGGTGGGAAGAATCATATACATGGAAATACAGCTGGCGAGGCCAAAGCAAGAAGCAAGAAATAAAAGACGTGTTAAGAAAACATGCCATTGAACTTGGGTTTGAGGAACTCTAGTGCTCCAAATTTAGTATAAGTGTATAGTTGCAAAGAGAAAGAAAGTGAGGTTATGAAAAAGCTGATTTCCATCCCTACCTGCTGTGCTCCCTGCCTTACACACACATACACATACACACCCCCAGCCACATGCACACAGCCATATATATTATTTTTCATAGCACTGGCCACCAGTATAACATGGAAAGTTTTTATTGATTGGCATACATGTGGAATGTTTCCAAAATAACTATAAATGTTTCAGATAAACTGACAGTGAAAAAATAGGAATCTGTTGGTAAAAGACTTTATTTGCCATGTGTTAACCTTCAATTCAATTTCTCTGGCTTTAGGAAATCAGCACTATACTCCAGTATGTGGTAGGAAGAAACAAGTTGTTGCAGTGTCTTCATGCGAAACGGCATGTGCTGGAGTCATGGCGGCAGCTGGTAGAAATTATACTAACAGCTTGTCCCCAGGACCTCATTCAGTCAGAGGACCGACAGCTGATTATTCGAGATATTTTACAGGATGTGCATGATAAGGTGTCGTACTTCCTCAGTTACCTCCTACTGCTGAACAAATATTTATATATGTGTAGTTTGCCAAACTCCTTTTTTTCCATTTTAGATTAGGAATAGATATACTTGTGCAATACCACAACTATATCTTTCCTTGAGAAGGGTTTTAATTCTGTACAGTAGTCACTCTCAACCAGAGTGTGTATCAGAATTATCTAGGGAGTTTTTAAAAAATGCGCATGATCACATTTTACCCCAGACCTACTGAAGGGGACACTCCAGTGGTGAGGCCATTTATGTGATTTGCCGTTAAAAACCTGTAGGGAATTGTGATAGGAATTCCTTCTGGTTAAAAACATGTGTTACCCAGCATCATATTTAAATTTCTCTTTCTGTATTAGCTTTTATTTCCTTTGAACAGTACAATGCTATTCTTATATTCTTACGGTAGTTGCAAAGCTGAGCATGTATAAAGCGTATTAATGACTGACTGAAAGCAGGGTCCTCACTCTGGTTGTCTTTCTGCTTTAAGATCCTGGATGATGAAGCAGCACAGGAGTTAATGCCGGTGGTAGCAGGTGCTGTGTTCACCCTGACCGCCCACCTAAGCCAAGCCGTTCGGACGGAACAGAAGCAGCCGTTAGCCTCTGGACTGGGAGAGACCCATTACCCTTTCATACTTGATAGTTCTTTCGCCTCCCTTCCTCCAACACAGAACCCAGTGGTGGATTTCGCTTCTATTGGAGATTCTTCACTTCACATCATATTGAAGAAACTCTTAGACTTCATTTTGAAGACGGGTTTGTTCATAGAAATTTTCTGTAAATTATTGCTTTTGTGTTTGTTTTAACTTTAGTTTGAAAAAAGGTTTTTACTTTACTATATCTCCCTAGGTGGCGGGTTCCAGCGAGTAAGGACACATCTGTATGGCTCTCTGCTTTATTACCTACAGATGGCCCAGAGACCAGATGAACCAGACACCTTAGAAGCAGGTAGAATTAGATAGATCTCTGATCTCTTCCGGCTTTAGAGATTGGTTCAAGTTTTAAAAATCACTTTTCCATCTTTTGTCTAAGCAAAGCTGTAATAAACGAGTCTTCATGGAATCATTAAAGGGCTTAGTCTGAAGTAGAGGAAGAATGTTTAGTTCTCTAAAATTATGTCGGTGATACATGAGTACTGTGAAAACAGATCCTCAGATACGACCTTAACTTATGTTTTTGTAACTCGCTCTCTCGCCTCTGGTCCACTGCACCACGTGCTGTAGTGTGTGCACCCTTTCCTCCTTTGTGGGGCACCCGGTACACGTCGAGGTGAATCTTTACAATGGCTGTTTCCCTGAGCATGGAAGTGACGTTATTTTACAGTTAGCTTTATTCATAGGCATTTGAAGTATTTCTGATTTTACTATCAAAACATGTTGCATCAAATATTCTTTTATAGGCTTATGTATTTTTCAAGAATACTTCACAGTGGAATTCTCATGACAGCAGTGCACAGTTTTCTTTTGGTAGATTCTCTCGAATGCCCTCCCCTGGTTACATGCTCATCAATAGCATACACATGTCTTTTTTGGACTAATGGGAGGTTTTTCTTGGACAGATTCCAAGTAGAATTTCTTGTTCAGAAGATATGCATATTTAAAATATTGATAAATGTTGCTTTCTAAAAGGTAGTTCCCATTTTTAATTAATAGTAATAAGCTGGGTTCTTTTGTCTCCAGGTATGAAAAATATTTTTGACAGTTCAACAGACCAGTCAGTATATAACACTTACTCTATGCCAGAGCTGTTCTGCTATTTAGGAACTTGTTACAAGCACCTTCTGATAATGGTCTCCTTGTGCCCTTTAGAGAATCCTTATGAGTATTTGTTATTTTGTACATAGGTTCTTAAAAACCACTCTGTGTGTAAGACCCAGATTATCTCCTATTAATTTTTACTGACTATATCTTTTTGCATAACATCTTTCTTAGAAAGTACTAATAGCCAAATGATATATTTATGGAAATGTCCTACCCACTTAAATAAGGCACAAAAATATTTTAAGGTCATTAATAATAATAAAAGAATAGTTCAGAGAAGCTTTTTAAACAAATAGAAGCCTTTTTTTTTAGGGAGTGAGAGGAATGTGGATCCCACTCCCTCTCCCCACAACACAACTCCCCCATTTTCCTCTAAAATTTTTAACATTGTATTTAGTTGAATTGGCAAAAATCACCACTTAACCACTAGGGGGCGCTCTACATCATGATTTAGTTAAGCAGTGTGACCTGAAAGAAAATTCTGTTTTTAATTTTCAAATGATCTAGTTTTAGAATAATTTCATCACTTAATTACTTTTTTAGTCATAATTAGTTCTTATTTTCACTTATTTTAAGTAGCAAAGTACTTTTCCTCCTAGATAATAGTGTTTTTAAGTTTTAAATTAGAAATATTAAATTGAATAAATATTTACTGAGCAACATACTTTTGTGCCAGACACTGTAGCTACTTTCTGTTTTGTTTTTAAACAAAAACTGAATTTTAATGTTTATATACTTATTTTTTCATGCCACTTTTACTGTGTTTTGAATATAACCATATATACTGGATACCGGACAGCCATTTTCCCTGTTTTGTGTAAAAGGAATCTGACTTACAGAGACTAAATAACTTGCTTGTCTGACAGATTTGAGCATTAGAATTCAGTTTTAAGTTTTCTCCATTTGGTTCTCTTGAATGTTATTTCTCTTGACCTTAACACCTCACGTCATCATATTTTTGTCTTTATATGATTTGTAATTTTTCCTTATTGTAATTTGATAGATAATCCCTACCAGCATATTGTGCATAAAGTGTAATAATTCAGTGACCAAATTGGAGTATTTTAATTTTTCCTGTTTAACTCTTTTAGCCAAAAAAACCATGTGGGAAAGGTTGACAGCCCCTGAAGACGTGTTTAGTAAATTACAGAGAGAAAACATAGCCATCATTGAGAGCTACGGTGCCGCCCTCATGGAAGTGGTCTGTCGAGACGCTTGTGATGGTCATGAGATTGGAAGGGTACGGTAGCTCCTGTTTAGTATTATAATTGAATAAATATTTTGTCTTATTAAGGTATAAACTGATTCAACTTTTCAAATGTATGTTACATACTGAGAATTTTTTCTAGAATGTATTTTAGTGAATTTGCTTATTTGCTATAATTTGGAATTTTTATTTTGTTTAGTCATATGTTTTGCTTACTTCTGTTTAGAATCTCAGTTCAGGATTTTCCCTCAGAATAATCTTTTTGCTAATTTTGAGGTTGGCCTGACACTGGTAGAAACAATAGAGATGGTGCAGACAACTTCCTGCTAGTGGGAAATTATGTAGCATGTGAACCATGTTGTTGAAAACCACGAGAAACAGGATTTTAAGAAATGGGGTAAAATATAAACTGTAGTAAATTCTCAATTATATTTAAAGAAAATGCTTCTGTTCTTATGCATAGAAAAAAGACTGGGAGGAGATAGACCAAATTGGATTAACTGTGTTTATCAGACTGTTTATCAGATTATGTATTTCCTATATACTTTTTTATGTTTTCTATAATGAGTGTGTAAAATTTTGCCATTAGGAAAAACAAGGCTATTTTAAAAAAATCTTTGCTCCAGCAAGTAATGTTTAGATTATGCTGAAATATATTTAATGCCATTATTTTAATGTATTAGGTTTTATTACAGAAATAAAACTTCATCTTGAAAATTTTTCTTTTATTAAATCAATCAAAATTTTGGGTATGTAGCTTTCAATTTCTCAAACTCAACAAAATAAGAAAGTTTTATTGCAAGCAACGATTCTCTTTGTAAGAAAAGTTCTGAATATTTCCAGATGAATGCCATTTCTATCTCCAAGTTTGGTAGCCACCTGGTCCATGTCTTGCACTGTGATTTATCTTCAGATGCTGGCACTGGCTCTACTTGATCGGATTGTCTCTGTGGACAAGCAGCAGCAGTGGCTCCTGTACCTGTCCAACAGTGGCTACTTGAAGGTGCTTGTGGACAGCTTGGTAGAAGATGATCACACTCTGCAGAGCTTACTCACGCCACAACCGCCACTTTTAAAAGCCCTTTATACTTATGAATCCAAAATGGTAAGGCTTTATATTCATTTGAAGTTAGATCAGCCACTCGTTTCCTGGGGTGATAGATGTAGTAAAGAACATTACTGTGAAATAATACCTTTGGAATATTTCCATCATGTAAGCCGAATCATTCTAAGGAGTTTTGAATTTGGGGACTTGTGCTAGAAATGTATCTTCTAAGCCTGCCAAAGTGGAGTGGAAATGATCCTTAGAGGGTTAGTTAGATAGCGGGACTGCTGCCTACTAAGGTTGCTGGTGGCGGCGAATGAAGTGACACTCAGTGCTCTGTGAGGAAGGCAGGGAGCCAAGTTGTCCTTACATGACAAGATTCTGGCACAGTAGTTGCCTCCTGGACACCCCAATGTAGATGTGCTGGTTCTAGTTTAAACACAGGATTTTTAGTGCAGTCTTTAATTCATCATTTCCTTTACTCCAAATCTGTTTCCTCCTGCTTAAAAATATTACAGTGTCATAATAATAGAAGCACTAAAGTCTTACATTGTTTATTAACTTTCCCCCCTTCCATTTATTTATTCAACAAGTGTTTATTAAATACTTATAAGCCAGGTGTGGCACCAGGCACTAGGGGATACAGCCATGGGCAAAACGGACAGCCTTCCCTGCCCTCCATGAGCCCTCATGATGATAACAGAAGCTACTGTTCAGTTGGATACTTATTTTGTGCAAAACATTGTATACGGCACTTCATATATGCCATGCCATTCAGTCCTCAAAAAATCCTATGAGAAAGGTGGTATAATGTGTCCCTTCAGACCCAGCCCAGAATTCCTCTTCAGTGATGGTGCCGTCAGAGAGTCTCCTTTTTATCTGAGGCCCTTGGGTATGATTTCTGCAGTGATGATTTTCCTTTGGTGACTTCCTAGGCATTTCTCACAAGAGTGGCTAAGATACAACAGGGCGCTTTAGAGCTGCTGAGGTCGGGGGTGATTGTGAGGCTGGCGCAGTGCCAAGTCTATGACATGCGCCCAGAAATGGACTCGCAGGGGTAAGTGTCCACATAGATTGTTTTGTTCTCCGAGAAGGATTATTAAGGAAAAAAAGAAATTCCAACATAATTTTGCTACTGGTTTATAATTCTGTCTGAGCAGTACTCTTTTATCTTGATGGCTTTTTGGTGGGGCAGGGGGGTCATACATCCCTGCCGTTTACTAATGAATGCAAGTTGCTAATAAGGGTAAAAGTGGCTGTCGACCTAAAAGCTTTCCATTTTAGAACAGTGATGTAAGAGGGAAATGGGAGACCATTTGTTAGTAAATGCCCCCCCCAACTTTGTTTTGCTCAGTAGTAATACATGTTTTCAGTCACAGTGGTCTTTTAAAGTATCATCATGAAATTATAATTTGTTGTGGATTTTGTATTCCTGATGACTGGAATAGCAGTTTATATTTTTCTCATTTTATCATTTTACCAGCTGCTTGCTAATTTCAAAGCTTCCGATCAAATTATTTTAAGTTTCAGGCTTTCTAGTAGATTTCCCAGTTCAGTTTGAATATGGGGTGGTTGTTTTTTTGTCTACATGGCTGCAACATTGTTAGGCAAATAGCCTGCCCTCCTAGCAGCAAACAATGCTTAGGTCAGTTTCTCTAATTTTCTTCAAAAAATCCAGTGTCAAATTGAATATTTGAGGTTTTCAGGATTAACTGTAGAACTATTTTACCTCCAAAATTTTTTAATATTGCATTTTAAAGTTTTAAACATGAGAGTTACTATTTTTATCCTATGTGAAGAGCATTGAGTTCATTATGTTGTTCAGATCATGGCACTTGTCTGTGCAAAGCCTTTCTCTTATTATTATTTCTTTAAATATATCTTTATTGATTTCAGAGAGAGGAAAGGAGAGGGAGAGAGAGAGAGATAGAAACATCAATGATGAGGAGTCATTGATGGGCTGCCTCCTGCACGCCCCCGCCTGGGGATCGAGCCCGCAACCCGGGCATGTGCCCTGACCGGGAATCGAACCCCAATCACTTGGATCCTAGGTTGATACCCAGCTGAGCCACACCCAGCCGGGCCTTTCTCTTATTTTATTTCCCTTTATTCTCATATTCTGCTTCTATTCCCTTCTCTTCAGCAGGCAACTGATTTTCTTTAGTCTAAAACCTTAAATGTAAACATTTACAGTATGTAATAGTTTTATTAATATAATGATCTGAGACTTAATCTTAAAAGTCAAGTGAGTTTTACAACCTCATTTTTACTTAAAATTTAAAAAACAAAAAACAAAATGGACTACAAATGTAGATTCCCTTGTGGCTTTGGGTACAGGAGAGGGAAATTTGGGGAAGGACTTGTTTTTATCTATTTCTTACTTATAGTCTCTATGGCCACAGGGAACATTTAGAGTGGGATAAATATGTTTAGGAAATTTCAAGCATTGTCTTTTCAAATTATGCAGACTTTCTTACTAAGATTTTTCAAAATGTAAGAAACTTCTGTGGTTTTCCTGTCTCTGTGGGATGCAGAGTACTCATCAGTAGCTCCGTACCTTGAAGCCACCTGCGGTGGTTTGCCATGGAGGAGGGCGGTCAGGGACGTGTGAGTGGGCCTTAACCCTTGCACTGTTGCTCTCTTCTTGTTCGTTGGAAATGAATGAAGCATGTTTGGCATGAGGGACCCCCCAGTGTTCATCCCAACTCCAGTGGACCGGTACCGTCAGATTCTTCTTCCAGCTCTCCGCTTGTGCCAGGTCGTCCTCACGTCCAGCATGGCCCAGCACTTGCAGGCAGCAGGGCAGGTAAGGGGAACCTGAGCATAGAAATCGGCTTGTGCCAAATCCTCAGGTTGCAAATGCAGAAGGCCTAGCCCTAGGCAGCAGGAGTGAATTTACCATAGTTACCTGTTCGTGGCCCACCCCGGTGTCGAAAGCAGGCTGCTGTACTTTACTCTGCGCTTCATCGGCCTGTTTTTATACTTTTGTTTGAATGAAACACCACAGCTAATTAATAGAGCAATGAGATAGAAAGCAGGAGATCTAAATTTGTTCTTCAGTAAAAGGAAGCTGTTGTGATAGGAATAAGCTGGCTTCTAAAATGTAATTTAACCAGTATTTATTGAGAGAAGGCGATGCACTGCGTTAGGCCTTGCAGAAAATACAAAAGATAGATGATATGCCACATTTCGTTGTGATATTTAGAGGATGAACTGATTTAAGTAAGTGAATTTTCAAACTCATAAAAAATTTTGAGCACCAGAAATTAGTTTTATTTTCACTGTTTTTCGGTAAACCTTCAAAAATACATATATAGGGTATCCCCCCAAAACGTATACACATACTTTGAATAAGTATAAAGGAAGTGTTTATTAAAATACATTTCATTTTCAAAATTGAGCTCTCAGCTGTTGAAGTGTGTATGAATATTTTGGGGACACCTGTATTTATTTCTTTAAACTAGTAATACACTATCTCTTTTAGCCTTTCACTGATTAATTAGGCTCTTCATTATGAACCTATAGTCTCATTGTATTGCTCTATTACTGTGATCCTCTCAGGAACTGTGTCCCAATAATTTGTGGTAGTTTTGTCCGCTTCTCCTGCCATCGGGTGAGGCTGACCTCGCTATGATAGAGCGCTGCTGTGTCTGACATGGCACCTTATTTATACTCCATCTGTCTAGGTGACAGCCTTCCCCTTTCATACCTGGCCTTCAAGCCAGTTCTTTGAAACTCAGAGACTTCCCTTGTCTTCTACTCTAAGATTAAGATGTTTTAGTAGAAGTTGGCCATTGTGGTATAAGATATTGGTTCCCTAATACCAGTCTTTTACTGACTGTAAGCAGAATCCCCTAAGGAGCGTCTTTGAAAAATACAGATTACTGTGTTCCACGTCCAGTGATTATGGGCCAAGACCAGGACTCTGAATTTAAAAAATAAAGGGGGCACAGTTCCTGAGTGATTCAGATGTTCAGCTTGTTTGGGCATCGTCTCTGCGAAGGCATTTATGATCAAGTTGAGGAGACTTGTATATGAAAACAATTAGCATCTTCCATGGCGGTTCACTGTGAATGCCAGGTGGAAGGGCAGAGTTCGAAGGTCAGAGTTTTTATCGCAGTCACTTTATCCAAAGGAGAAGTAAACAAAAGCTTTTATGTGATTGTCCCCAGGTCGCACTAGTCAGGCTGTCATAGAACAACTTCAATAACTCATTTCAATATCTGCTCATTTAAAACTCATGTTCTAGTTCCATTTGGACAAAAATAAAAGAAGTAAAATAAGAGTCAAATGATAGTTTTCATACGCTAGTTCTAAGTTATATTATACTCTTATACAGTAGCCTCTAAATATATCAGTTTTTAAAATTTATTGATTGATTTTTAGAGAGAGGAAGGGGGGAGGAAGTGAGACATTGATTTGTGGTTCCATTTATTTATGCATTCATTTGATCCCATATGTGCTCTAACAGGATCAAACCCACAACCTTGGCATATCAGGATGACATTCTAACCAACTGAGCTAGGCTAAATATATTAGACTTAACTTTTTTAAGAATTTTAGGTAAATGTTTGCTGCTTGAAGAAATGAACTATGCAAGCACAAAAGACAATTGCTTGTCTAATACTCGTTTACATTGAATTGCTTGCTTCAGAATTTATAATGTTTTACTCTTTTGCCTGTGTCTTTGTTTCTCCCTTTTTCTTGGCGTAGGTGTTGCAGTTTATCATTTCACATTCCGATACCATACAAGCCATCCTGCGCTGCCAGGACGTCAGCGCCGGGTCTCTGCAGGAGCTGGCTTTGCTCACGGGCATTATCAGTAAAGCAGCACTTCCCGGTGAGTTGAGCGTGTTGAATCGACTTTTAATAATTCTTTACAGACTGGCGTACACACTTAATAGAATGAGATTTAATTGCTCTCTAGCTATATGCGACTTATGTGAAATTGTCACTAACAGAGTTCATTGCCTTTTTAGAAGTAAAAGTTTATGTTTATAAAAATGATATCTGCTCATATAAAAAATGCAGAGTCCAAGATAATAATTAACACTCAAAATCCTACTACGTAGAAATTACCAAAAGTTAACATTTGGTAAGTAGCTTTTCAAACATTGTTCTGTTTGAACAATGCTCATATGTACATAAAAGAGAGAGAAAAATGGAGACATACTGAGGTAATTTATAAGTAACTTACTGCTGAGTTTAGGAAACTTAAAATTTTATCTCAAAACCTTAAAAAGTGCCCTTTAAAATCATGCATTGAATCTAGATTTAGGTTGCATATGAATTGTAATATTTCTCCAAACTCCTTCTTGGCAGAGTCAGAGTATGTTTATGCACATAAAGAAAAGAAAATACTAGAACTGCTCTTCTTAGCTTTTTGATGGTTTTGTTTTCTTGATTATAAAACTGCATTTAAAAGCATTCCAAATTTTCTAGGTATATTAAGTGAACTGGATGTTGATGTAAATGAAGGATCCCTAATGGAGCTACAGGGGCACATTGGAAGATTCCAGGTAACTGACTTTTATTTAAAGAGCAGCTGTAAGAAGTTCAACAAAATGCAGCAGTCCCTTCGCTCATCCTCCGAAGTCTGTTCCCTGGATTTGGGCAAACCCTTTCAACAACTTTAATTATTCTTTCTTGTCTCTAAATAACAAGCTTATATCCCTACCTCTTTATTTGGTTTTGGGAATCACCTATTGCCTTCCCCCGAGGAGGCTGAGAATTTGATCTCTTTATTCCTTTTCTTCCATCTTAAAATGTGTACATTTCTTATAACCCCCAACTCAACATAATTATATCATAATTTTGATTGGATCAGTGTGTAGTGTTACGTTATTATTACTGTGTGATTGTCATGGACAGTGTGTTACTTTTCTATGTAACACTGTTTTCCTCAGAGTAAATAAATTTTTTTAATTGCTTGGTTTTTAGGTTCTTATTTCTGTCACCCACTCTTCTCTAATTGTGTAATCTCCTATCAATATATTTAAACAGATAGCTTGTCAATTAGATATTTTATCCCAGTCTTTCTGGGAGCCTCCTGGCCTGCTTTGACCATCTTCACTTTTTATGGGCTACAGAATAATTATATTTATGTACTAGAGTTCATAGCCCATTGTTTTTGATACAGTGATTTTCTTAACCAATTTTTTGTACTGTTTTTCATGTACTGTTTTTCAAGTTTCCAGAAGTAAATGTTGCCATCAGCATTTTTATGTACAAAGTTTTAAACTGTCGATTAAATAATGTAACTGGTATCATTAGTTCCAGTTGACACATACTGCAATAAGAAATCAGACACTTTAAAGAGTAATTCTACTCCCCACTGAGTTTTTCTTTTTTATATCCCTCAAGAAAGAGAGGTTGCTAATTTTAGTGTTTAGCTAGATATGAACAAAATATCTTTTCTTTTTTAGCGCCAATGCTTGGGACTACTGAGTCGCTTTGGTGGCTCCGACAGGCTCCGTCAGTTTAAATTTCAAGATGATAACGTGGAGGGAGACAGAGTGATGAAGAAAGATGAGATCGAACTGGCGATGCAGCAGGTAAGAGGAGCGAAGTTGTATACCTGTTGTTTAAGATTTTTATGTGTTTAGAAATATTTGATAAAGGTAACATTTGAGCAGTTTTACAAATTGATTTATAACTTTGTTGTAATTTTACCAATTGATCAGAACTTTGTTCTTCAGGTTGGTATTTCCATGATGTTAGAGCATCTGGGAGCTGATATTTTTGTCACTGCCCTTCCATTGTAGATTTGTGCCAATGTCATGGAATATTGCCAGTCCCTCATGTTGCAGAGCTCCCCCACCCTTCAGCACGCCGTGTGCCTCTTCACCCCGAGCCTGTCGGAAACCGTTAACAGAGATGGGCCCCGGCAAGGTGAGGCTCCTCTCTCTCTGTATCTGAAGAACTAGGTTGTTATGATTGTGACAGGCTCTAATCAGCTCCAGTAAGACGTGGTGTCTTCTTTATGAGTAACAGTGGGAAACTTTAGAGCAACTTTAAGAAGGAGTGGTGAGGAGGTACTGTTTTCAGACCTGTGGATAGGCTGGGAGCTTGAGAGAAGAGAGAAATTCTAGATTTTCTGAGGATAAATCTAGAAGAGCCTTCTGGCCAGAGTATAGTTTCGAATAGTACTTGAGATCCTAAAGGAAGGAACTGGGATTACCGGGTAAGCTAGCTGAGTGAGAAATATGAAAATGTGACAGCCTCGTTCTCTCCAAACATGTATTAGACTGTTTGGGACCCTGTAATCAGTCCCTGCGACGCATCGGTGTTTCCCTCAGCCTTTTTTTTGTTCTTTCCCTTAAATCTTTTCAACTGATCTCTCTTCTAGTTCACTTATCCTTTCCTCAGTCAGCTCCATCTGGCTCTGGAGTTTTTATTTCAGAAATGGTCTTTTTTATTCCTAGAATTTTCATTTGTTTTGTGTGTGTTTTTTAATATCATTTATATTTTCTCTACTGAGATCTCCTATGGATTTTATTGATTATGAGCATGTTGTTTTCTCTTGGTTAGGATAGTCAGAACAGCTACTTTGAAACCCTCATTCACTAATTTCCAACATCTGAGTCACCTGAGATTAGACTTGATTGGTTTTCTTGTCTCTTGAGAGTGTCTTCCATTTTCTTAGTTGTTTGTATGCTGGGTAATTTTAAATTGTACACTGCACTCCCTACCAGTGTCTCTCTGCTTCTGTTCACTCTGGTAGCGCCAGGTAGTTGTTTCTGTATTGCTTGTTGGTCTTCTACCTGTTGTCTGGTATGACTTTAGCTTGTCATATTTGGAAACAGAAGTCCTTCATATCTAATTAGATACTTTTACTTAAAGACACCTTTTATTCATTGATTCTTTTGGAGAGTAGTCTTACTTAGGTAAGAATATGTCTTAAAGAAATTGAGGAAGTAGTATTAAATCATTTAGACTGGAGATATAAAACAATATGACTTAAGCAAATTAGTTCTACATAGTTCTAGTTTTGTCCTGTATTCAGAAAGTTTGCTTCCAGGAAGATCGCTAGAATTAGAAGGTGCCACCCTGGGAAGAGTCCCACTTTGGGGCGATAGTTATCCTGGCCTGCACTCACCAGGTGGTTCAGCAGAGGTGAAAGGTGAAAGATTGCTTTCACTTTGGAATGATTGGCAGTCCTACTCTAAATCCCTCATTCAGAACAGTGGTTTGCATATCACCCAGCAGTGACATTTAACCGTATCTCTTCCCTCTCCCTCTGGCAATTTGTGAATGAATATGAATCTGTATAAATCTTGTAGGTCTGGATGGAGACTCTGCCTCAAGAGGGCAATCCTGCTCTTCCCCCTTCAATCTAACACTATAAAAACAAATTTAACTCAAACATGAGATTTTCAAACCAAATCGGAATTTTGTCATATATTCTTCAAAAACATTAGTCATATGCTAATAATGATCAGTAATAATTATTAAAACTTCACTTAGTGTATTGTCATTTGAGCCAATCTTTCACAAACTATTATAATTCTTCGATCTTTAATACTTAAAGATGAACTTTATAAAGCCTTATAAATTGATCTTTATTCTCCCTCAGGCTTTTTAAACAGTTAAAAACCATATTTTCCTCTGCCAGTTCTAGACACAGAGTGGACAGGTGTGTGGTAGGTCTGAGAACACTGAGTTATAGAGACGCCGTTGAACCTACCAGTTAAGAACACAGGCTGGTGATGAACTGCCTGGATTTGCATCCCAGTTCTACAAGTGACTATTCGCATGATTTCAGAAAAATCATTTACCCTCTTCATGCCCTGGTTTCTTTATAAAAGGGTAGTAGACAAGTCTGCTCCAATGAATTATTGTAAGGATTGAATGTGTTACTGTACGTGAAGTGCTTTATTTTTAAATATATTTTTATTGATCTCAGAGAGAGGAAGGGAGAGGAAGAGAGAGAGAGAAACATCAATGATGAGAGACTCATTGATTGGCTGCCTCCTGGACACCCCTGATTGGGGATCGAGCCCACAACTCAGGCATGTGCCCTGATAGGGAATTGAACCGCGATCTCCTAGATCCTAGGTCGATGCTTAGCCCCTGAGCCACAACTGGCCGGGCTATGTGAAGTGCTTTAGAACAGTGTCTGGCACTTAGAATTACCTAAGTGTTAGCTATTGTTATTTTCATTCTTGCTTTTGTTACTGTTTTATCATTTAGTTTATTTACTATGACTTGTGACCCAGGGACCCTTCCCTGTGGCACCTCTGCAGCCTAGACCTCATGATCTTTCCTGTGGGATCTGTTTCTGTAGTGAAATTTTCTGTGAGCCATCCTCACCTGATGTCTACACCTGTTAGCCTCTGAACACTAATGTTTTCTAGACTTGAGCATGTTAGTGTGTGAGAACTCCTGAAATGCAATGGAGTAACCTCAGCATTAGACCAGACCGTCCTCTGTGGATAGCTTCCTACCAGGAGAGAGATCACACACCTGTCATCTGGGGACCAGGGTACATAAGTCATCAGGAGGAGGCTCTGTAGAGACGACTTGTATTGTAAAGACTGCCACACCTCCACTGAAGACTGGAACGGGAAACCTGGCAGATCAGATGATTCTGGGATATCCTGGTCGGTGGCAGCATCCCTGACAAAGGGACTGTTCTCTCTCTTCCCCTTCACACGAAGACCTATGAGACCTAGCTTTGGAGCAAAGCTAAGGGAGGTGGTAGTGAAGGAAGCAGATACAGATCTCTCCTTTGGTATTCATGGCAGTTAGGGGCATTAAACGACGATTATCTCCATACTGAACTTGAAATTACTAAGGTTTCTCGAGAAATCCCTCATCATAGAGGAAAGTGCGGTTTGCCACCCACGGGCTGTCTGTAGAGCAGCAGTGCTGTTGCTCTAGCTCTTCCCTCAGCAGGCGGCGTCTCTGACACCTCAGTTCCTGTTACCTTCATCAGAAGGTAGTCCAGTAAAAGGCAGATCGTTTCGTTTTGTTTTGCTACCCAAATGGAGTTACTATGGTAAAAGACTTGTTAAAGTTCAAATCCAATGATGTATTTTAGTTGGTGTTTCCCTTCTCTTTTTGGAAGATGACTTTGAGCTGGGAGTTCAGCAACCAGAAGGATGCAGACTGGAAATGAATCCAGGCAACTAGAGCAGTAGGGCGAGGCAGGAATTATTCACCGGGGGACAGGAACCTCCAAGCTTGTGTATATGGGTGGTGGTGGGGGGTGCACATAGGGGGAGGGGTGGAGTGGGGAGAATGGTGTAAAGGTTTATAACAGAGTTCATCCAATAAAGGTCAGATCTATCTGTGTCCATTAGTCAAATTTTCTTGCTCTCTCAAGGTCTTCAGCTTTATGCTCATCCCTGATTATGTGCTTACAGTACTCCTAGCCGCTCCTTTGAACTGTCAGTGGTATTTAAGAGTAGTCTTGGGTTGGTTTTAATAGTAGTTTACATGCCCTTAACTTCCTGGGCATCCCTTGTTATAAAACAGGTAATTTGAAATTCATATAAAATGCTTGTAAGTAGAACATTGTTTTTTATCATCAACCCTGTTAGATACCCCAGCTCCAGTAGTTCCATATTGGCGCCTGCCTGGCTTGGGCATTATTGTCTACCTGCTGAAACAGAGCACTAATGATTTCTTCAGCTACTATGACAGTCATCGACGGAGTGTCAACAAGCTACAGAATGTAGAGCAACTTCCACCAGATGAGATAAAAGAGGTATGAATCTTATAATGGGCTGTGAAGCCACTGACTTCACTAATAGGGACCAGGGTGCTGATGTCAGACCTGTGAATAAAGATGACATGTGCGGGGAGACAAAGGAATTAAAATGATTCCTCTGTGTGGCTTGGGGAGAGTCCCGCACCTTAGCACCACGCCTCATATGCATGGAGACTTGAATGAAAGGGTGAAGTCGCACCTTTTCAAGGAAACCACCTGCCGTTGGTAGAATGGCGGCCGGCCTTTGAATAAGGCTGTTTATACGCTGCCATCTGTGTTGTGAGACAGGCTTCTGCCACAGGTGCTTATTCAGTAGATGCAGTCCCTCAGGTAAGATGTGTCTGTGCCTTCAGCATCTTCAGAGGCTGTTGACTAAAATTTTCAGGCGGGGGATGTATCAGACGTGTCTGCCTGCTCTTGGTGACCCAGAGTCATTCCCTGGCAGTTACTGTGGCTGAAGATGCCAAGTTGCCAGGCTTGCTCCCTGAGTAGCCTGCCATCTTTCCCATTTGGCACAGTTGAACTGCAAGGCATCTCTTGGCTGGGCTGCAGCTTCCTGGCATCCTGTGGCGGCCTGGGTGTTGCCATTCGTGGTTTGCGCTAACTCTCCGAAAAAACTATGTCATCTTCAGAGCAGTCAACGCCTGCTCCCTCTTGCCACTCTCCTGATCATCGTAGGGAACGTTTATTGAGTGTTTACGAGGTGCTTACAAGTTCTATCTGAATACATGAGGCAGAAGTTGTTGCTCTTCTCATTTCTCAGATGAGGAAACAGGCACCGGCAGTTCAGATACCCAGACCCACAGCTAGCAAGTCCAGATTGAGGCAGGAGTTACTCACTGGGTTCAGGTAGTCCCTGAAATTGTGTGGTTTACATCTGGCAGCCCTTCCCCATCAGGTGTAGCTTATGGGCAATGCTAATACTCGCAAGAGGAACCGTAGCTTCACAATAAAGCACATGACCTCCCACCGGCCCTACTTCAGCACGCCCTCTGTCAGACCCAGTGTCTGGATTTTAACTGAACCGTGAGCTTATAGGTCTGCCAGATAGAGGTGACGGGGGAGGTTCTGGTTGGTGATCTATGTTTTTTATGCTCTAGAAGTCTGCATTTTCTTCAGAAGATGCGTGACAGCTGTTACAAAAATGCTGAATGGCATTGTACACCTGCTGCTGGAAAAGCCTGCTATTTTCTGTCGTAATTTGCCAAGAAATTCAGGGTTGATTGAAATGTCTGTTTCAGGGACAGGACTTTGTCAAAAAGCAACAGATGACCATTTGTAATTTGCTCCATTTTCTTTTTTTAAGTTACTGGCTTCCTAACTAGATAATGACCCTTGTCTGCCAGGATGATTAAATTTACTTGAATGTTTTTCACAGTGCTTATCACAAGCCACCTGCTTATAGTACATTTTCATTAATTTTTGTTATAGTTTGTGTCACTCTTAATACTGCATTTGTTTCTTTTTCTCAGTTGTGTCAGTCTGTGATGCCTGCTGGTGTTGATAAAATCTCCACTGCCCAGAAATATGTTCTAGCGAGAAGGCGTTTGGTGAAGCTGATCAACAATCGAGCTAAACTGCTTTCCCTTTGTTCTTGTATCCTTAATGAAACCACAGTGGGACTGGAATGTGGCCTTCAAGAGAACCTGCAAATGTAGGAACTGTTTACTTATTGTCACATTATTTGGGCATCAAAACCGTATGGAAAGGATGTAATTATTGTTCATTTTCCCCCCAGCAAATACCTGATATATTTCCAAATCAAAGTATTTTTTCTTTTAGAGTAGCTAGTAGTCCTGATGATGTATACAGACACCTTCTGCCTGGACAGGAGACAAGGACACTGGAGCCTGCGCTGGCCCAGCTCCCCACGGTCCCCGCCTCCTCAGCACACCTTGCTGCTTTCTGGGGAGACACCTTCCGTGGAGCCTTACCCCTGGCTGTTCACTAAGGCCGTGGGCACATCGCTAGGTGGTGCAGACTCTCCGTTTTTCTCCTCCTTAGAAACTGGCTGGTAAAGAACGTGTGCTGAGATTGTTTTCCTTTACCTGAGCTCTCCTCTAGTCATCGTAGAGACCTGCCTATTTATTCTTTGGCGCCATCTGGAGTACTACTTGTTACATTGCACGCCCACGGATTCTCAAGATTCCTTGTTTGCCTCCAGGACCTTGTTAAAAAGCAGAAGGCTACAAGGTAAACTTTATTCTGCAAATTAATGAACCACAAATGCCTTTGGATTTTAGTGCCTTGAGAAACTAGTTACATTTTAATTTATTTTTTTACATGTCTAGGTTACTAAGTGGATTGGATAATTGAGAGCTACTTAGGTATTAGACATAGCTTTATTTTGTATTTTACTTTTAGCCATGGGAAATGGTGCAGAGCATAAGAGCATCTTAGAGGCTGCTCCTCAGTTGCTCCTCAACTTCTTTCAGTTAAGGGGTGACCCAGCTCCAGAGTCCCCTGGTCCCAAGTAATTGTCCAGAAGGGTGGAAGTGGGTCAGCCGAGGCCAGGCTTCTTGTTGCTGGAATGAGCCTCTGTGACTGATAAGCATGTATTGAATGGGTCCCGTGGGGGAAAAAACAGAAGACAAGCTTTCGAACCCTGGCCTAGACCATTGAAATGCTTCCAGGGGCTTCCATTCACTGAAAGTTGAAATAAGGTTCTGTCTTGAGCCATGTTTTCCATGGTACTGTGGTTCATCATCTCCAGGTTCTTCCACTGTATTGTAGACATAAACTTGCAGAGGTGGTTAGAGTGTGTCTTTTGTTTCTAGATGCCTTTGCTTCAGAAGCCAATATGGATTTTAGAAGTGGACTGACGATAGTGAGCCAACATGACATAGACCAGGTAAGGCTCTATTCTCATATGCTTTTTTCATTTCTGAAAGGAAAAAGGAAAAGTCTAGTGTGTTAGCAAGCTCATTTTCAGGATGTATACAAAGACCCGATTTGAATTCTGGCATGGCCACCTAACAGCTGTTGACTTGGAACAACTTACTTAACTTCTGAGCCTCCATGTCCTCATCGAAAAAACGGGAATGATAGTTCAACCTCAGAGAATTTAGTCAGAATTAACTGAGGTTTCATATGTGAGACTCCTAGGGTGGTACCTGGAACCCAGTAAGAGTTCAGTCATTGGTAGTCATTATGATCTGGAAACTCCTCTAATTTTATTTTTAGTAACTCTGTAGAATTTTTAGGCATAAAGTGTCACTGAGCACTTAATTTTTCAGAAAATAATTTAATGAAGAGATTGTGAGTAGCCATTAAAAATTTAACTGTAGTAGACTATAATGTTATACAGGTCATGTGTGGCTTAACGACGGGGATACATTTTTTAGAAGTATGTCGTTAAGCGCCTTTGTGGTTGTGCCAGCCTCACAGCGTGCACTCACACAAACCCAGGTGGTGGAGCCGACTACACGCCCAAGCTGGATGGTGTAGCCTGTGGCTGCTGGACCAGTACAGACAGCATGTTACTGTACTGAACACGGAAGGCAGTTTTAACCCAATGGTATTTGTGTAGCTAAACATATCTAAGTATAGAAAAGGTACAGTAAAGATACGGTATAAAAGATAAAAATAGAGCACCTATGTGGGGAACTTGCAGGACTGGGAGTTGCTGTGGGTGAGTCGGCGACCGGGTGGTGAGTGAGTGTGAAGGCTGGGACACTGCTCTACACTACCATAGACTTTATAAGCACTGCGCACTTAGGCTACACTAAATTTAATAACTTTTTTCTTCAATAATAAATTAACCTTAGCTTATTGTAATGGTTTTACTCTATAAACTCTTTAATTTTTAAAAAAACTTTTTGACTCCTTTGTAATAATACTTAGTTTAAAACACCACACCCATTGTATAGCTGCACAAAAACATTTTTATACCCTTCTTCATAAGCTTCATGCTTTTCCTGTTTATTTATTTATTTTTAAACTTTTTGTTAAAGACTAAGACACAAGCACACACATTAGCCTAGGCCTCCACAGGGTCAGGGTCATTACATCTTGTTCCACTAGAAGGTCTTCGTGGACAGTGACACACATGGTGTGTCATCTCCTGTGGTAACGGTGCCTCTTCTGCATTTCCCCGAAGGACCTGCCTGAGGCTCTTCATGAGAAAGTGTCCTTTTCAGAAATTTGTCTACAGTGGCTTTTGGTTTGTTTCTTTTTTCATCAGAGATTTGCTTGTAAGCAGATAATGCACCACAAACATTCCTCTCTCTTCTATATATATTTTAATCCTCACCTGAGGATATTTTCCCATTGCTTTTCAGAGCGAGTGGAAAGGAGGGAGGGAGGGAGGGAGGGGATGAGAGAGAGGAACATTGATGTGAGAGAGACACATCGACTGGATGCTGCTGGCTGCCTCCCTCACGTGTCCCCAGGGATGGAGAGGGAACCCCCAACCCAGGTATATGCCCTTGACTGAGAAGCGAAACTGCGACCCTTTGGTGCACCAGCTGACACTAACCACTGAGCAACACTGGCCAGGGCAACATTCCTCTATTAATGATGGCAACCAAGTCATTAGGTGATAGGAAGCTTTCAGTTTCATTGTAATCTTTTGGGACCACTGTCACGCAGTCTGACGTTGACTGAAACGTCATTATGTGGCACACGACTGTATACGGTATTATGTACTTAGTAGCTCCTTGATCAATAGTGTTGGAATTGAGTGAAGAGCATTCCAAAAACAATTAAAATGAAAACCTTATATGAAACAAATGCAAAGTCTTAGGAGCAAAGCAGTTATCAGGGTTTGTGATATTAGGGAAAATGAATTACAGCTAGATCTGCTAAAATAGATGTCCTTGGCCACGATTTAATAAAGCCTCTGCTTTCCCCTAAACCCCTATGGTCACTGCCTTTCTTAAAGCTGAAGGAAAGAGGGGCACAGTTGCAGCATTTCTCAGACCCACACTTGGCCGGACTACATTTGCCTCTTAGTGACTTTATAACAGTAATTTTTTTTAGTGTGATGTTAAATGAGGCCATGTGCAGAATTAGCTAGAGAACAGATCTTCCAGAAGGTGTTTAATAAATAGATGTGGAATTAATGACTGTTTCATTAGACTGGTCTGTTATAAAGTTAGAAGAAATGCAGGATTAATAAATAATCTCACTGTGCTTTAATTTTAATGCAAAGTCGAAAGCAGGTAGGTTTACATAATTTTGTACTTGATTTTAGCTTTTCAGTGTAGTACCAAAAAAATCCATCTGGAACTACATAGGCATTCTAAAATATATCTAAGGTTTAAAGTGTATAACAGATTCCCTTCCCACATTTATATATTTTCCTAAGGGAAAACATGCACGTTTGTTTGTTTTTTAAATTGTAAAATGAAGTAAAAGTTCTTTCTAGTGTATCCTTTGTTTCTTTCTCCAAAGGCATCAACTCTTAATAACTTCTTCCACGGCCCTTCAGGAAATGTTTTTGCGCATATGTCCACACGTCAACAGCAGCATCAGTAGTTGTTATTTAAAGCAGATTTTAAATTTTACACATTTATACAAGAAAAGAAAGAGGGGAAAAACAGTACAAATAAATTCTAGGGTGGAAAATGTGATAGTTTTTTTAATTTGGTACATGAGAAAGGACCAACATTATAAAGATGCAAAGGTATTTTAAGTTGGAAGACAGAATGAAACAAATATTTGAGACTGCAGTTTTACTAATGAAATGTTCTCTGTGTTACCTCTAGCTTCAGGCTGATGCCATCAACACTTTTGGAGAATCACTACAAAAGAAACTTCTGGACATTGAAGGATTATATTCAAAAGTTCGATCTCGCTATTGTTTCATACAAGCTCTTGTCAGACGTATCCGAGGCCTACTGAGGATATCACGGAACTGAGAGCCATGCTCGTTACACTCTTCTAGGGAAGAGATGAACTGGGGAAAACTGTCTCCTTTTTATAGATTAGTTTATCTCTAAATTATGACCAAAAAGTATTTTGCTATTTCTTTATATATGGACATTTTTTTCTGTAAACTTCTTTGCCTGATTTCATCCTCACTAGTAAAAAATAAACACTTTTTAAAAAAACAAACAAGACAAATATATGGTTAGTCTTTTGAAATTTTGCCTAGAAAATGATCAGTAGCCCTGGCCGGTTTGGCTCAGTGGTTAGAGTGTCGGCCTGTGGACTGAAGGGTCCTGGGTTTGATTCCGGCCAAGGGCACATACCTCGGTTGCAGGCTTGATCCTGGCCCTGGTCAGGGCAAGTGCAGGAGGCAGCTAATCTATGTGTCTCACATTTTTTTCTCTTTTTGTACCTATATTACACTTCTGTGGTATTTCGGGCTACTCCATGGGGCAGAGTGGATAATAAACTTATAGCCATGCTCCTCAATAGAATAGTATTCTCAAAAGGTCTCAAAAAGTCAAGGAAAGTCTCACAGAAGACCAGGGGGTAAGGGAATTGAGGCTAATGTACCTTGATTGAAGTTCTAGTCCCTTGGGGTTTAGATCAGATGGAAAAGAGTGAAGCCAGAAGGGAGCTCATAGCTTATGAGAATATGGGACAGATGAGAGACTGGAGACCTGGCTAAGGTCACAGAGTTTGTAGGGTAGGATGTACAATTTGGGAATTAGTACTTCACTGGTCCAGGAGGTGAAAAGTGTGCATTACGAACATGGTAGTGGATTGCTGATGTGGAGTGAGGATGAAGGTCACTACTAGATTCTGGAAAGTACAAGTGTCTATGGCCTTTGAAGGCACCCATGATTACGATAGCTTGGGGCTGAAAGGGAATGAGGGGACTGCCTAGGAAGTCAATAGATTAAGACATTGTGAAAGAGTAAGGGGGAAACATGAATCTTAAAGGAGGTGTTTTTATATTAGGACATTTAAGTAAAACATCTCAAAGTAGCAAAAGAATTCTGCCTTTCTTGTCCATGCCTTGTGGTTGAGGGAGAGGAGCCTTTGAAAGACCTTAGCAGAAAAGTCAGGCTTCATTTAAGGCTTTATCCATATGAAGGAAATAGGTTTTATGCAAAGAACTTCAATAAATATTTATTGTGTTCAGAGGTTGTGCCAGGCACTTGCTGGGCACTGGGGATGAAGTCATGGACCGAGGAGATGAGGTCCTTACCCACACGCAGCTCACAGTCTGGTGTCTTGCAATTCAAAACATGGTCCAGAGACTGCCAGTAGCTGCATAACTTGTGAGCTTAGTAGAAGTGCATGATGTCAGGGCCCAACTCAGATACCCTGAATTGGAATCTGCAGTTTAATGAGATCTCCAGGTGATTTGACTGCACATTCAAGTTTGAGAAGCTGTAGTCTGGACTTAACTGAGTCAAGTTTTACCCTTGACATGTTGGAAAGTAGAGTATGTTATAGCCATCTACCAGCACCCTGTCCCTTGAGACAGCTACTTGAGTTCAAAGAGATCCTGCCTGTTCTAGTTAAAGTCGACTTGGGAGCATCTCACACCAGCTTGACCAGTCAGCCTTGTTTGTTTTTAAATCCACATTCCAGGATATGTTGAGAGAGGGAGAGAGAGGGACAGGGAAACATCGATCGTTTGCCTCCAGTACGTACCCTGACTGGAGGTCGCGAACCCTCAACCTTTTGATGTACAAGACGATGCTCCCACCAACTGGCCCTCCCAGCCTGGGTGACCAATCTGCATTCTTTCCCCAGGAATTTGCAAATGGTAAGGAAGGAGCGATCCGGTTTTTCTGTTGGGTGGACCACGTATTAATGTTAGCTCAAATAAGTGTTCCAGTGGCCATAGTCCAGAAAGCAGGAGAAACCCGAAGGCAAAGAGAACAATGAAGCAGATGTGCGGAGAAAAGCAGAAATGGAGAGAAAAATGCTGAAATTCCTGGTCGCTTTCCTGTGCCCATCATGGTCCACTTTGTCTCTAGAATATACTCCATAAGGGTAAAGCTCATATTTAGTCATTACTGTCTGGAACCAAAGCTCTACTTACTATAGCAGATAAGGGAGACTTCAGAAGGCTGAACGCAAGGAGAAAAGGGTGTGCTGCTTTGTAAGTGTGTGTGTTGATGGAGGTTGTCCAGGGACCTGAAGACCGGGAGCAGGGGGTGGCCTACAGTGTGACAGTGTGACAGGGTAGCTCCCTGTGGACCGGGGAGGGCGGGGACCTTCCACAGCTCACTGTCCACACCAGACACGAGGAGCAGTTTCTGACCCCTCCCATTGTGTCTATTTGATCCTTGCAACAATTCAAGGGAGCTGCTGGTCGCCCCATTTACAGAGAAGGAAAGCAAACCTCAAGGAGCTTATTAAGGAACTTGTTCACGGCTGCCTGGAAGAGCGTGGTCCTCACGAATTGGGCCCAGCTGTGCCAGGCTCCAAAGGTTACGTACTGGTGGAACTTCTGAAAAATGCAGCCCCCTCCCCTTCCAGATTCGCATGGGGCCTGGGCTGACTGCGCTGCAAAGCTCCGCAGGTGATTCCGCTTTGCCCTGGGGCTGGGAGCCTCTGCCTCTTGCAGCCCTTCCAGGCCAGAAAGACCTACGCCTGGCTGTGCATCAGAATCGCTGGGGTGCTGGTAACAGTACAGATTCCGGGACCCCGACCCCGCTTTACAGAACGGGATAGTGGGGCTGGGGCCTCGGGTTCCCGATGTTCAAAGCGGTCCAGCCCTGCTCGGGTCTTGGGACTCACTGCCCTCTGGCCTTCTCGCCGGTCAGCAAATTCAGGCGGTAATTCCGAGGAGCTCCGCCAGGGGGAGCCCGGGCGCCCATATGGGCTTCCGGGTGAAGTGACGGGAGAGGGCGGGGCGTGCGGTGACCCGGAAGCCGACGGCGGTCCCGCCCCTCGTCCCGAGGGACGCAGCTGAGGAACGGCCCACGGAGCTGCCACCACCCTTCGGGCCGTCTCCGCCGACATCATGCTCCAGTTCGTGGTGAGTGGGGCTGCGGAGAAGCGGGCTCAGGGCCCTCGGGGGCTCCGGACGCCGCCGGGCCGGCCTGGGGCGTGGGGTGCGGCCCTCCCGGGCCGGCGGGCCTGGCCGCGGCGCTTTGTGTCTTCCTCTCCTCAGCCCTTGTCCAGCGTCTTTTCTGTGCCGCTCCAGCCCCGAGGACTTCGGGGCGCCTGAGCCCGCATTTTGAGAGCTACGCGCCGTGTGCCGTGCCCTGCGCGCCGTGTGTCACCCTCGCGTCACAGCTTGTGGGTCCCTTGGGGCTTTTCGTGGCCGCCCTCCGGCCCGACGGGGACACGCGCCGCGTCCCGCCCCGGAGCCCTGCTGGCGGGCGGCCCTGAGCGGCGGGAGGCCGGGAGCGCGCCGATCGGTGCGCCCCCCGCGGGCGCGGGCGCGGGCGCCGGGGGTGCGGCCGGTCGCAGGCCCCGGTCTGCAAGCGGTTTCCCCCGGGTGCTCGTATTTTGTTTTGGGGGGGGGGGGGGAGGGACACGAGCGTGACCACGAGTGAGCAAGATTCTTTCTCGGGGCCCTTTATTTCGGTTAAAAACGGGTTTTTCTGGCGAAGCTCGGTGTGCTTCAGGGGTCTCGTCCCCCAGATTTCCGAGTGAGAGTCTTCCTTCGCCCAGTTGTGGGGCCACCGAAACCGGGGCGCCTCCCGCCTCCTGGCAGCTTTTGCCAAGTCTCCCAGGCGGCTAATGGAAACCGGGCGGGGGCGAACCCCCCCCCCCCCCTCCGCCCTGTTGGAGCCGGCAAGTGATTGTTTAATTCTCCGGGCCACAAGGAGGGGGCGTCCCTGACCTGGACTGCCCGGCTCAGGGCCGCGCCTCGGCCTGGAAGCGCCTCGGGCGGGCCTCACGGGGCCTCACGGGGCCTCACGGGGCCTCGGGCCGGGCGCCCGTCCGTGTGGAGCCCGGGGCGGGCCGGAGGACGGACCGGCGCACCCGGCCCCCCAAGGCCCCGGCGGGGAGCCCGCTCGGCTTATTCTGCAGTAGCCGTGTGCGGGGTGTAAACGGGTGTGACAGCTCTGAGGATGCAGAGTTCTCCGCGTCCTCTGGGGAGAGACGCCCGAGCGCCGGGCAGGGCCCTGCGCCCCACCTCCCGGGCGCCTGGCGGGAGACGCGGCTGCGTTACTTCCCGCCCCTGTCCGGGGCCTCCGCGCCCGTGCGCTTGGGCGACCCCTTCTCTCCGCTTTCAGCCGTTTTGTTTATAAATCGCTGGTGTTGAAGGAGCAGATCTCCCCGGCTCTCCTCCAGCTGTTAGCCTGTCACCCAGCCGCCGTGTCCCCGGGTTTGTGAGGTCAGGCCTCCGGGGTTTGAACCCCAGCTCCATCGTTTTTAAGCTGTGGGAACTCGGGCGGTTTAGTTAAATACACTGTGCTTCAGTTTCCACGTCTGAAAGTGGAAACCTGCCTCCAGGCTTTGTCGTGAGGATTAAAAACGAGTTGGCACATTGAAGTACTGAAGACAGAGGCGCTCAGGGAGGACCCAGATGTGTTCGATTTCTCCTTGACAGGGCGTCTGATTCTGCTTCAGTGTCTCAGAACTGGGAAATGGTTTACCCTCAGAAATGGGAAATGGTTTACCCTCAGAACTGGGAAATGCTTTACCCTCAGAAATGGGAAATGCTTTACCCTCAGAAATGGGAAATGCTTTACCCTCAGGAGTGTAGGCGAGCGGAGGGAGTTTTGGCAGTGACGGGACAGTCACAAGTCAGACACAGGCACTGCCATCACACGTTTGGAACCCTCCGGGATGTGTCCTGCAGTTGTTTTCTGGGACACTGTTGGAACGCACTGCACCGGATTGTGTTGCTTGTAAATCGTTGGTTCCTCCTTGGATGAAAATACTTGCCGGTCGTCGCAATCTCGAGACCTTGTTCCTGAGACCTGCTGCTGCTTTCCCCCGTTACCGCAGTGGCGTCCTCGATTGCAGTGTAGGTTAGCCCGGTGTTGTAAGGAAACTTGAAGGTTTTGAGGAGAAGTGTGACGTGATGGCGCTGCTGGGGCTTTGAGCACCCTGCCCGTCGCACTGTTCCTGGGCCATGTGTTGCGTTGGTTGCCTCAGAGCGGTGGCCCCTGTTCCTCCTAATCACCTCCTTCTTACTCCTCCGTTGCCCTTTGGATCCTGCATCTCAGCACTTTCTGACATTCTTTCCCGTTATAACACGCGGGGATTTATTTGTATGGAGGAATCTGCACAGAGTGAAGGTATCGGGCTCTGGTGCGGCCCCTCCAGGGGCGGAGGGCAGCGGTGTCTTGGAGTACCAGCTGGGAAACGCCCGTCTAATCTCGCCTGTTTGTACTGGCTGCTTTTCTCTCCTGGTTACTGGGTATTTCTCCAGGCTCCGTCCCTGACTGCTCTTCTCTCAAACCCACCCTTGGGGGTGTGTTCCTTGTCACCTTCCTCTGTGTGCTGACAGCTTCCAAAACTGCTTTGAATCCTTTCCTCTGAGTGCCAGTTCCCTGTCGTCAGCTGTCTACAGAACATCTCTTGTCATATCCTCTGTCTCAGACTCAGCATGTCTGGACCCATCACCCCTTCCCCACCCTGCAGACCACACCCAACTTCTTTCTTTATTCCCTGGGCCTGGCTTTCTAAAATTTGAAATGTTGACATAATCTTTTATTTATTTCCCTCCTTCGTTCTCCATATCATCCAGCTGCTATGCCTGGCACATATATTTACCTGCTATGTAATCTTGGGGAAGTTACAGGTTTCCCCAGTGTAAACTGGGCAATGATTGTACCTGCTTTGTAAGGCTGTGAAGAGCACGGGTTCGTTCCTGAGTCAGAGTGCTACCTTGCACGTAGTAAGCACTCAGTCGATGTAGCTGTTGTTTTAAGCCATGGAGTCTTCATAACTCACCTTATGAAAGTTGTCGTGTTCCCACTGCCAAGTTCGTAGAGCAGGTCTTTTTTACTCCACCTTTGAACTAGCTACACTAGCCTAGCTGGTGTAGAAATGTAGGTTTTGAGTTGGGAGAGTTATTTTAGGTTCTCCAGCTAACATGCTGATGCTTCAGTCTCCACATGAAGAGGGCATCCAGCTTACTGTTGGTCACCTCCAGTTACAGCAGGCTCACTATTTCCACAGGTAATCGCTTTCATTTTTGGTCAAGGTCTCCTTACGTGGTTCTACTCCTTGATGTTAAAGAGCAGTGCTCATCTACATGACAACCCTTTGCATATTTGAAGAGCATTATTTTGGTACTTCTTACTCTCCGGCACCTGCCCCATCAGTCTTTTCTTTAGGGTAAACATTCCTGTTTCTTTCACCCATTTTTTTTATGATTTCAGGTTCATGCTGGTTACCCTTCTCTGACTATTCTAGTTGTAAATTCTTTTTAAAACATGCCACTCCTGTTATGGTCTGATCAGCCGCAGAAAGAACGAGGCTGTTGCCTCTAGTTCTGTGTGTTTCCCTTGATGCCCTTGGTCTGTCCTCTCTCGCAGCTGCCAGTGATCATCAGAGTTTATAGCTTTGTTCACATGCTCAGAAACTGTCAGTGACCCCTGTGTCCTTCCACATCAAATTGTAACCACTTTTACTTGATTTTCAAGGTTCGCTAATCTGGCCCCATTTTCCCTTCCCACTGCCCGTCGGCATGCATCCTCCATGTTAGGTTGGCGAGGCTAAACCTACCAGTGCTTACCAGCCTGTGGGCCGTCTTGCCCTCATACCTTCCCGTGTGGTTTTTTTTTACCTTTATCCTTTCTCCCTTCCCTAGTTCTCTTAACGTTCCAGCTCCCAGCCTTTTTCATGAACCTTCTTTATGACTAAGTTTCTGAAATCTATGTACACTGTTCTGATCCATCTCTCAGTTTATTTAGCATGTGTGTGTCTTTCATCATTTTTTTAAATCTAAGTAATAGTCTTGCCCCTGGTTTGTTATACTTATTTCTAGATACTTTTGAGTTTTGTTGTTGTGAGTGGCATTCATTTTAAAATTACATTTTCACATTAGTTGTTGCTGATGTACGGAAATGCTAATAATTTTGTTGTATTGATACTGTATCTAGTAATCTTGCCTATCTTTTAGCTCCAGGAGCTTGTCTGTAGATTCACTTGAAAGTGAATCAGGGAAGGCAATACTGTGGAACAGTCGTATCTCCAGTGAGGGCAAAGATGACAGTTATGTGTTCCTTCCCAACTTTTATTTCCCTCCCCTCCTCGAGCTGGGGCTTCCAGTAGTAGTAAGAGTGGATAGCCCACTTTGTTTCTCCTTGTAGTGGAAATGCTTCTCAGGTTTTAGTGGCATGCTTGTGTTCTGATATTTTCTAACAGATTAAGGAAACTCTGTTCTAGTTCTAGTTTAAGAGTATTTATTGTGGTAGGCTGTTGACTTTACCATGCTCTTTCCCCACCCGTGGTCATAGGATTTTTCTCTTATAATACATTAATATGAATTACACTAGATTTTTAACACAAAGCACTTAAACTGGGTGGCCCATTCAGACCATCATTTGGTGATGTGCATCTTCTTGTAATTTAGTCTTGTCTTCCTGGAATAGGTCATACGTTCCATGGGAAGAAGCCACTTACCTTTACTTCGATTTCCCTAGCAGTGGAACTTATTCAGTACTTTGTGACTGATTTTACTTATTTAATTAGATATCCCTCTTTGCCTGATGACTGCTCTCAGATTTTCATAAGGCCTTTGAATCGACTTCTTCAAGAAGGCAAACCAGTTCTGCCTGATGCGCCTCTTTCTGGAGTGTTGCTGGCCAACTTTTTCACAAATGTCCCTATTAATTTATTGGCTCAGTAAAGAATTAACAGCTTTTTGCCCCCGTCTTAATTATCTAAGGAAAATTATTGAATAAAAAACCTAGCTTACATCTTAAAATGTGCTTCTCTGTGGTTGTGGTAGAAGGGATACAGGTTATATCCTTAGCAGCTTTTTGTTTTAATATACAGAATGTGGGTTTTATTATTATTTGAAGCAGTTGATAAACACACTGCTAATGTTCTACACACTAACATCTTAAGTAAAGACTAAGGCACAAAAAAGGGTGAATTTTTCCCCTGCCTCCTTAGAATGAAGAGGTCTTCTGTGGCTGAGACTAAAATTGAGAAATAAAATGATCAACTTCTCTTTGTTGTTAGATAATGTGTACTTTTGGTTTTCTTGTCATTGTGTAGCTTTTCTCACCTGATACTATAAAACTTTCAAGTTATCCTTTTAAATGCTAGTTGTAGCTACATTTGCTAAGAGAAATGAGGTTTTTTTTTTTTATATTCTTAAACTGTCATCAGTAAACATAAGATGGTTTAGATTCTGTCATAACTTGGTTTAGGCGTGTATTTTTTTTTTTTTTAATATATCTTTATTGATTTCAGAGAGAGGAAAGGAGAGGGAGAGAGAGATAGAAACATCAATGATGAGAGAGTCATTGATCGAACCCGCAACCCGGGCATGTGCCCTGACCTGGAATAGAACCACGATCGCCTGGATTCTAGGTCGACACTCAACCTTTGAGCCACGCCCGGCCGGCCTAGGCGTGTACTTTTTGAAAATGTAATTTGATGAGTCATATTTCAGATCTATCAGGTATATTCACACTCTGGGTTATTGCCAGGAGCCGTCCCAAGATAAAAAATGGAGTTTTAGCCCTGCTGGGTGTGGCTCAGTGGTTGAGCATCTACCTAGGATCCAGGAGATCGAGATTGGATTCCTGGTCAGGGCACATGCTGGGTTTGCGGCTGGATCCCCAGTTGGGGGAGTATAGGAGGCAGCCGATCAATGACTCTCTCATCATTGATGTTTCTGTCTCTCTCTCCCTCTCCCTTCCTCTCTCTGAAATCAATAGATATTAAAAAAAATATATGGAGTTTTACTTGCTGATTTACACACACGTAACTTTTTGATTGGGGCAGGGGTTGGACAGCAAATGATCAGAGGTCAGATTGCTTTGGAGTTGGCTTTCTTCCTTTTGACTTGGTGCTTTTTTATGTTAATATATACAGTGTTGTGACTAACCTGCTCACAAGTCCATATGTAAGAAGTGCATAGGTTTCCCTGGAGCTCTCATAAACGAAAGCCAGCCGTTTTTCTGAGTGGGCCTCATTTTTTCACTTTGATGTCTCCGTTCTTCTAAAACATTTATCCAACTTGGAAACCTTGCAGTTGCTTTTGATTTCCCCAGTTTTATCCCATATAGCTGATATTTTACCAAATCTTACTGATTTCTCTATAGTTTTGAGATGTAATTTACATCTTAGAATTCACGCATTTAAAGTGTATGATCAGTGGTTTTTAAGATGTTCCCAGAGTTGTGCAACCATCACCACTATCTAATTTTATATCTAATATTTACCCATTATCATTCATTTCTAATTCCCCTCCTTACTGCCAACCCTGGACAGCCGCTAACTTATTTTGTGTGTCTATGGATGTGACTTTTGGGACATTTCCTTTAAATGGAATCATATGATACCTGGTCTTTTCTGACTGCCCTTCACTTAGCATGTTTTTAAGGTTCATCCATGTTGATGTTGTAGTATGAATCAGTACTTTTTTCCACTTATGGCTGATTAATATTACATTATATGAATATACCACGTGTTGTTAATCCATTCACCAGTTGATGGACATTTGGGTTGTTTCCACCTTTTGGCTATTATGAATAATCTTGCTGTGAACATTCGTGTACAGGTTTCTGTGTGGGTGTGTTTCAGTTCTCTTGGGTATATGCCCTGAAGTGTAATTACAACATCGTGTGGTGACTCTGAATTGCCAGACTGTTTTCCTGAGTGGCTGCGCCATTTTACATTTCCACCGGCACTGTATGGCGGTTCATCTCTCCACATTCTTGCCCACACTCCCTCATCTCTTCAAGTGAGAGTCACCGAGTGGATATGGCGTGGCTCCCCATGTGGTCTGATTTGCATCTCCTTAATGACTAACAGTGTTGAGCATCTTTTCACTTGCTTGATGCCATTGATTGATTTGTATGTCATATTTCCTTGGAGAAATTTTATTCAAATCCTTTGCCCATTTTTAAATTGGGTTACTTTTCTTTTTACCATTTAGTCATAAGAATTCCTTATATTCTGTATACAAGTCCCTTGTCAGATATATGATTTGCAAATATTTCATTCCATTCTGTGGGTTGTCTTTTCACTTTCTTGATGGTATTCTTTGAAACACAAAAATATTTAATTTTGATGAGTCCAATTTATCAATTTACTTTGTCACTTGTGCTTTTGTGGCAGATCTGAGGAAACATTGCCTACCCCCAAGGCCATGAAGGTTTACTGCTGTGTTTTATCCTAAGATATTTATTTATAGTTTTTGCTCTTATATTTAGGTCTTTAATCCATTTTCAGTTAAATTTTGAATATGATGTGAAGTGGGGTCCGACTTCACTCTTCTGCATGCGGATACCCAGTTGTCTCAGCATCATTTTTGAAACCACTGAATGTCTTAACACCCTTGTGGAAAATCTCTTAACCATAAATGTAAGATTGATTCCTGGACCCTCGATTCCATTCCATTGATCTTCATTGATTTTTAAGAAGAAAAACAATCTATTCACGTTTGCTTGCTGCCTTCTCTGTCGGGAAAACTATGGGGGGCCCTGTGACGTGGCAGGGGACCATGGATTTAGCATCCAGGCATCTGCATGGACTATTGATTAGGCTTCCTTGTCTTGGCCTGGAAGATGTGAAGCATTCTTGGCCTTCAGAGAAGTTTCAGACTCATTCAAAACTTTCTGGCTCCAGGCTAACTTCTCAGACTAATGAGTCGCCATTTTTCAGATTTAGATTTTACTTTTTCAGATTCTTATTTATTTAGATTTAAAAAAATTTTTTGTTTAAAGTTGCCTATGGATTGTTCCATGAACAATACGTGAATGCTTTTTGGACTCCTGCATTTTCCCCAATATTTCTCTTAATGTGCAACATTTATCTTAGTATGTTTTGATTTTAATTTTACAGCATCCCATTGGTAGGCCTGTCAGTATTCTGAAACTGGAATTGAATGTGACTTAAGAGGCCCCCAAAACTTATGGTTTTTGTTTTATTTTGTGCTTTTAAATAACTGCTATATTTTTATGTACCCTGATGTCTGATGAAGTTGCCAAAATGAAGCCACATTAGATATATCTATCTTGAGAAACCATGGTAATAGCCAGAAATCCTAGAATGTTGGAGCTGGAAGGAACATTGTTAGTTTAACATTTTTTGTTTGTTTTTAAACCTCACTTGAGGATATATTTTTTTCCATTACTTTTCAGAGAGTGTGGAAGGGGGACAGAGGGAGGGGGGACATCGATGTGAGAGAGACACATCAGTTGGCTGCCTCCCGCATGGGCCCTGACCAGGACCAGGGATTGAGCCTGCAACCTAGGTATGTGCCCTTGGCTGGAATTGAACCTGGGACGCTTCACTCTGTGGGCTGATGCTCTAACCACTGAGCAAACTGGCTAGGGCTAGTTTAACGTTTTTGTAAATTGGGAAATTCAAATCAGCAAAGCTCCAAAGAGGTTAAGTGTCTTGCCTATAGGTACAGTTAGGTAATGGTAAAACCAAAACTCTATTTTTTTGGAAAACTTTTTAAACCCATGTTCTTCTTTGCTGTCAGAGCTAACATTCTTAGTTGATTTCCCCCCCTACCCCTCTTCTTTTAGCAAATTTAATACTCTCTCTGTATTTGGAAAACCTCTGTCTACCTGGTTTCAACCAATAGGGGTGAAAAAAAAATCTTTTTGCTTCTTAGTGCCCCCTTGATAAAAATATTATTTCACTAGATGTGTCTGATTAATTAAATGATCATAAAGTAGTCTATGGTTAGAGATTATAGCCTCTCTTATGCCTCTTACTTTACTAACAAACCAATTTAAATTATGCTTTTGGCGTTTAAAGTTTAGTAAGCTTGAAGTTTAGTAAGAACCCTGCTGTATTCTATTCCCATGTGCCTCTCCACCTGAAGACAAGGTTGAACCTCTCCAGGTATGACTGGTGACCTTAAGTGCCACACTTTGTTTTTCTAGGTTAACCTCTGCTGTGTGTTGAATAGGAACAACACTGATAAAAGAAAATGATGGAAAAAAAATCAGATGCCAGTTTGAATTTATGAAATTAGAAATTAGGTGGGAATTGATTAATTATTGGGGGAGGACCCCAGGGACATAGATCATCACTAAAACTCGAAGCTTAATGAGTGAAGGCAGTTCTTTAAATGTTCACGAAGCAGTTTTGTTCAGGAGAACAGTCACCCAGTGGGATAAACATTTATAGTTCTCTAAAACTCATGCCTTTCTCTCTTGTCACTAAGAGCTGGTCAGAGGCCCTGTGTTCCCTGAAGTCCTAAGCGCCCTGCCCATTAGACTCCACTGTGGCAGAACGCCAAGCCCTGTGCTCTCTTGGTGGTATGCCCTTTTCTTTTCTCTCATCGTGCATTTTAGTTTTTGAGTGTGTATGTGTGTGTCTAATTTAGGTTGTCCTGTGTTCTCGCTGTGAGTAACCCTGACAAGTCACTTCACTCTCCTGCGCCTCATGTTTTTGAAATATGCAAACATTGAACTGTGAAAGTTCCTTCATTTTTCTAAGATCCTATGATTTAACTGAACACTTTTAAAAAATTGAATACTTTTTATTTGATATCGTGAGGAATAACAATACTCATAACCGAAAAAAGAAAAACAGTTGCAGCTTTTAACAAGAAAAAGCAGAACTTTGACTTGGGTTTCTGGAACTCTCAGTCAGGCAAATGTTTATGGGGCTTCTGAGGGGAGAGGGAGACTAGGGTAGATCTGTTTAGTGCTCCCATTTATTCTTCTGGTGTATTTGCTCTAACCTTTTGGGAGGATATGGCTGTTTATTTTATAGAAGCAAGATGCGAATTTCATACTGTGCGCCGTCCAGCCCTAGACCACACCTTCTGGTTTTCTGACTATCCTGAACTCCTTAGGAGAATTGTGTCTCTATGGTTTGGTACCAGATGGCCCTGAACTCAGCATCCAGTGTAACTCCTCTTGTTCTGTTCTTTCAGCTTGGATTTACTTTTGGCAACCTGGTTGGAGTGTATCTGGCTCAGAATTATGACGTAAGTGACCATATTCACTTGTAACTGATTTGTAGTGATTTGTCTTTGTTGAAGTAAGGTGAGCCTTCCAGCGTAGATGAGCTCCATAGATCTGAGGGAAAAGTTCTGAATTTTGTAGAAAGATCTAAGCATCTGTCCTCCATATCACCACAAGAGGGCAAAATCCCCTCACTTTAGATGGTCTCAGTGGTACTGGGCTGTATTTCTTAGCCCAGAGTAATATTAAGTTAGATTCTTACAGTTCTGTGGCACATCATGTGATCAGTGAGAATTTAAAGATTAATTGGATAATCTTTTCAGTCTCCCTACTCAGGAGTAGAGATGACTGAGAATTTTGGAGGTGAGTCTAAATAGTGCAGCACATTCAAGGGGGGACAGACTTTTGTGATGTGAGGCATTGTATTAGCCTTACTTTATAAATGGGGAAGTTGAAAACCAGGTGGCAAAACTGCCCATGAATGGGGATTCTGGAAAGGTAATGACTGTTTTAAAGAGACAAGGAAGGGAACCGTGATGTGAACTTTTGTTTTACAGTGAAGCTTTTAGTGTGTCAAAGAGAATTCCCTCTGTTAACCTTCACTGGAGTCATACTGTGTTCTAGGCCAGTGCTTTATCAATCTGTATCACATTTGTTTGTATGTACCACTTTTACTTAGCACTGGATTGGGGGTCTCAGTGGGTCTATAATGGTCAAAGTCAGGGTCTGGCTTCCAGGGAGGGAGCATACTTTTAACTGTCAACTTCTGAGATCCTTCTGTTGCAGTCAGGGGGTTAAAAGCACCACTATTTAGCAGGTCTCTTTCAGAGGAAAATAAAAACTCTCACAACCACCATTTATCTTTGGAGGAAGAAAAGTCAAAGAATATTAATTAGTTAGATGCAAAATTATAATAATCTCTTTTCTTTTTAAAGATACCAAACCTGGTTAAAAAATTTGAAGACATTAAAAAGGACTTGGATGCCAAGAAGAAACCCCCTAGTTCATGAGGCCAACTCCAGCACTGCCTCCAGGAAATCCTGACTCTGCTCTTCTCCAGGGCCTCCGTTACAGCAGAACCAAAGCTTCAGTCTTATCTCCAGTCTCAGCCTTTGCCAGACCTTGTGTTGCTTCGAGCACAAATGGAAATGGGGCCACAAGTTAAGAACTGTCCTTACTTTTCCAGCATCCTCACTTCCTCCCTTCCTCCTTCCAGCTGCCTGGGAGGTCCTAAGACTGGAATTATGGTGCTAGATTAGTAAACGTGAGCTTTAATTAGTAGTCTCTCCCTTATTCTTTGGGATTTCTACTGCCTTTTTCAAAAGAAAAATCGATGAGTTTTGTATAGCTGATCAGATATAAATAGTGCTGATTTCACAGGTTAATTATAATGGGTGTTTAAGTATTTGGTACTAAATTATGTTGTTTCAAGGTCATTAAAATTAAATCAGAAGCCAGTTTCTGGTGAATTATCCATTTATTTTATACTGTTCTCAGTATAACTGACATATATAACTCTCTAGTTGCTAATTTAACCAGTAAATCAATTTGCTAGTCATCAACTGAGAAACTATATTCTGAGAACTCCATCAGGAACTGGGGAATTAAAAAATATGTAAAATAATGGCCTTTGTCCTCAGTAAACTTCATAGTCTAGTATGCATGTTTTTCCTTAAAGTTGTATTTGATCTGGCTCTTCTTCCTCAAAAGAGTCATACTTATTTTAAGTATAGGTGCATTTGACTTTACGTGATGGACAAATGACAAGTTGCCTATGAAGGAAATGTTATGCCTTTTCACCTTAAAAGATATATTTACATTATAACTTAATAGTGATTCTCACAGGAAAACTTTTTGGGGTTTTTTTGCTGCATTCAGAAATTATTGGAATTTGTCAAATGTATAATTGGCCCATTTTTAAAAAATGAAACAAAAATGTTGAATACATCACTTTTTCCCGTGGGTCAAGATACAAGAGTGATTTAGAATGAAGGGCCTCTCTAACCTCTAGCTCCTAGCTCCTCCTCCTGGAGGCAGGCACTGCCCCCAGTTTACTGCATATTTTGAAACCGATTCTGTGCCTAAACACGTGTGCATGGGCTCTTTTACACAAATGATGATAAATTATACATAGACCTCCCCCCAGCCTCCCCCCCCCCAGTTCATATCAGTATGTAAGGAACAAGGTATCTTTGCTTTTTTGGCTGCATAAGCTTCTAATGAATGAATATGCCATTATTTGTGTAACCCATTACTGGTGAATAGCTAGGTTGTTTCCTGCCTTTTGCTGTTACAATGGTAGCCTTGAACCTAATGTTATTTGTTATACGTATCTATGCAGGGTGTAGCCATAAGCTAACATCCTAAAACTGAAATTTGCACTAAATATAGGTAAAGCCCCATTTCAGTGTGTGTTCTGTTTTAGAATGCTTGTCGCTCAGCTTCTACTGATAATGCCATGTCTGGGGACATATTAGTAGAATCAATAAACTGGCAGGTGATTTAGAGACACCTTTTCTCAGACAGTGAGGACACTGATACTACATGTGATTATAAAATGAAGTGTTTCTGCTTCTCTTCTCTCTCATACATGGAGATAAGTTTTATCTATTAGTTCGTCCTGGTGTGTGAGACAGACTAGGATCATACTATGGCTTGGCTTCTTGCTAGCAGTGTGATCATGAGCAGACAGCTTGTTTTTCTGAAACTATTGTATCTCTCTAAGATCTGGATGCAATACCTACCTCATAGGGCTTCCATGAGAAACAGTTGTGATAATGTATGTGATGCACAGTGCTTTGCAAATTTGCCCAATAAATTGTAGATCTTAGTCTAAACACGCTGTTTTGCTCAGAATACTTTTGTTTCTCTGCAGTCAGTTTTGGAACCAGTTTGTGAACCAGGCAAAATTGGTCATTATTCCATGGCCATGCTCTTGGTGGTTGATGAAAATCTACAGTATCCACCTTGCTCATACCACCTCGCTCCCAAGATTTGATCTTAAATTACTGAATTGTTAGCAGGATGAATTACAGCCTTGAAGAGTAAAGGTTTACCATCCCTAAGGGTAGTCAAGGTGCTACAAGCTTAGGTGTCCCTTGTTGTCAGTCATGGTAGCATTGGTACTTGTGGGTGGTCTCCTAGACTGGCTTCTTTGTGGGGGAAGGTCACTTAGATGTTAGGAGAAGGCCCCTCTATATTATATCTTGTAAACAAGGCTCATTTGGAATTAGGGCTTCCTTCAGGAGTGACACCTAACCTCACTGATGGGGTAATTTCTGCTGGTGGGAGCCATGCAGCTGCTGTGCAGTGAACACAGGCCACCTTAACGGGCACCAGTCACATCCCCTCTCCTCATTTGAAGTTCTTGCTGCGGTGAAAAGGGGCTCAGAGTCCTCAGGCAAGATCATCTTCACTGAGACGGAGGAGGAGTCCAAGCCAGCACAGCTTTGGGGTGCAGTTGTGGGTGGGGTCGCAGCAGTTGCAATCATGGCATGGGAAGTGACATTCCCAGTGGAGGGATGGGAAGGATCACCACAACACATGCCTCTTTTCCCTTTAAGAATGTTTGAAAACTCCCATTGATGTGATATAAGAAAACTTATTGCCACACTGGAACTTAAAGGAAGGTGACTCACATGAAAAATAAGACTTCAGAATTGAGGTTGGGAACCTAATAAATACGTTGAACTTGAAAAGCTTATCCTTAAATGGTAACCCTCCCAAACAAGCAAAGAGAGAGAAAAACCTGAACCACCTTATTTAAAATCATCAAAGGGGGCCGTATTTGGTATTTTATGTATTTTAGTTACTTGATGTCTTAATAGAGTTTTCTTCTGATTTGGTGTTTTATGCAGTTAAGCAGTTACCTGCTTCTGATTTAAAGGAAGAACTTTGTTTCTTTTTTCTAACTCATTTTCATTTGTGTGACTGTAAAGCGTGTGGTTTTTCTGGTTGTCTGTGTGCACGGGTTCACTGAACATATGTTACACATGTGTGATATTTCCATTTCCACTAAGCAGCTCACTCCCTAGACACCGCCAGTGTTTGTTTTCCTGCTGAGGTCTCCCGCCTTTTAGTGCTTTTTCTGTTACTCCTCTTGGAGGAATGCTGTAGACTGTTCTGGAGCAAATGAGGCTTTTCTTAAACTTCCCATCTTGGCCTTCGCACGTAGCACTTCCATCCCTTGCTCAGATGAATGAGTCCTTTTTTCCCACTAACTGTTAGGGCCTTGTGGGAAGGAACAGGGTGGCAAAGGGAAAATATTTTGAGACGTTGCCTGGTCTTAACAGGGAGTTAGTGACATTTAGATTTTCAAATGCTCAGTTTATACCTCTCCTAAAGACCTCATGGATGGTATCATTTGCAAGGCACGTGGAAACAGAAGAACGAACAGGTTTTGTGGAAAGTGTATGGGTGGGGCACTGCTAACCCCGAGTCCTGGCCTGCTTGACCCACTGCCTCTGCGGTGAGGCCTGAGGAAAGGTGCCGTGTGGTCACCACTCTAACATGTACAGTGCACAGCATTGGGACAAGAACACAGAGCCGCGTAAATAGCGAAGGCACTTGTGCTCAGCATTCATGCGGTGAGGGCAGCCCCAGAATGAGCTACCTGGGAATGTGGGTGGTTTCCACCCCCTTTGTGTCTTAATGCTTTGAACATCTTGCCATACAGGGATTCTAGTGTTTAGATACACTTTTTCAAATGTGCATGCAGGAGGCAACGGATCAGTGTCTTTTTCTCTCTCTCTCCCCCTTTCCATGTAAATGTAATGTAAAAGATTATATACCATGTACTTCATGACTTAAAGGAATTTCAAAGGCAACTTTGACTAAACAAGTTTGATATGTAATTGACTTGACAGTAAGATGCAACTATACTCAGTGTCTTTGTTTCTCCACCTGTCAAGTGAGCTGGTATAAGATGATCATTTATAGCTTTTTCACCCATATGTTACTCTAATAGAAGATAAAAATTAAATTATAGTACATTTACAAGAGACACAAGATGACTAAAGAGAGCTGTTAATATCCAACCTGGAGTGGCTTTAGATGACAAGGAATCGTTTAGTCATACCCCACATTTCCTGTCACTGTAATGAGCAGTCTTGTTTGGCCTGAACCTCTGGTTTGTAGAATGGTGAGTGGACTGGACTGAAATGAATACTGGCTTGTTGAGGGCCTCAGCTCCTCGGAGCATCTGGCAGCAATTGCCGCAGGGAGTTTCACTGCTTTCCCTGTAGGAGTGAGTCAGGTTCTCGAGTAGATGAGCAGTAGCCAATAATTCTAAGTCAACTTTTCTTTCTCTTTTTAGTTATTTATACTCCCAGAATCTTCTTGATTTTCTGTGCCTTTGTCTTATTATCTGAGTTAGGGGCTTCATGTCTCAGTTCCATAACATCTCAGCCATTTGACCACTCCTGGTAGTAGGAGTAACACCCTGACTCTTCTGAATATTGAAAGCAAAATAACTGTTGAGGTGCTGGCTCAATCCAACCAGCTGTAGTTACCTAATACTGGTATTTTCTTTAGGCTCATTAGGTCGGCCACTTTTGTAAGTGGCCAAATAATTTGACCTAAGCTCATTGACGGGGCAGAAGTGGAAATGTTCCTGGTTAAACCTGGTCAATCCTATGTTGTGGTCAGAGTGTGAAAGTGTTGAAGTGTTGACTGGCATGAAAGAAATGTGACAATTCACAGATACTTGATAAACCAGGGGAGTGACTTCACTGATAAATTATTGTGGGAAAATGGCACATGCTATTAATAGGAACTTACAATCAGTTAAAACAATAACTATGGGGTACTCCTTTCCCATAAGATGTATTTAGCAAGTTACTGGTGGTGGAAATCAGAAATACATTCCAGGAAGCCGGTGGTTTGGGAGCGATATCCAGTCATCCACAGCTGCCCTGGAGAAGGTGGCATGATTTTCAGGAAGAAAAAGGAGGCTGTGATTTCCAGAGTGATTTTCTCAAGGGAAACATTTATTGAGCAGTTTCAGTTTACTATATTGTATAAGTAGCTGGGGACTTTCAGAGACATAAGACATCTCTCCCCTCAAGGGGCTCATCTACTTGCAGAAAGTCACTGATGAGTTTGGGCCTTTCTGAGCCAGTCTCCTCAGGAGCGAACTCCTCGTTACATCCAGAAGAAAGTCAGTCACATACCATCAAGAGTGCTGTGGTCTTAGTGATAGTTTGGGCCTCCTTAGTCAGACAGGGGTGAAAATGTTTCCTCCCTCCCAGCACTTAACCAACACAGTGGTACCGATGGCTTATAATGAACGAAGAGAGAGATGCTGATCGCAGTGTCTTCTTTCTCTGCTTCCTTTTCCTTCGACAGAGAACGGCACCAGCCTTTTTTGAAAGGGGTACACTGTTTCTTTATAGGAATTTGGTGTCAAGGTAAAGAGAAGCCATTGAAGAGAGATGCTTAAAAGGGAATTAGAGCAGTGACAAAAGGGCTCTGACTGCCACAAAGAGGGCTTACTAAGAATTGCCTTTTTGTGGAGAGAACTTAGGACAGAAAGTCTTAAGAGAAAGGAGCTGATGTAAGCTCTCAGGTTCTAGGTGAGATTTTCCTATGAAAGAGATGTCACTGGTTTCACTATCTTTGCACAGGTAGGAGATTTCGATTTCTCCTTCCACTCCTAAAAAGGGACTAAGAAGTTAAGAATGACATCAAGAGAGTGAGCTGGTCAGTGTGTGAGGCTTAGCCTCTGAGCGGCAGCTGGGGCAGGGTTTCTCCTCCCGTCTTCTGGAAGGACCGATGGCAGAGACTAGATACAAAGAAGGGAGAAAGTGGTAGGTTTTCTTGAGCTTTGGCTGTGGGAGGCGTTGTGCACTGCACTTGAGGTGGTAGATGGCAGACTCTTCTGGTGGGCTTGTGAGCTCCTGGTGCTTTTCTTGGCCTGTTTGATGGTCAGATTCTGTTGGGTGCTGGCACCTCCTGTGGGCACTTGTGTTAGGCCTGATCAGTGATGTTACTGACCTTAGCCCAGACTGGAAAAGTGTCCAGGTCGAAGAGGCTGACTCCCCATGTATTGATAGCCACCATCACTATCACCAGGCCGATGACATTGACCCCCAGGCCAGCTTTCACCTACAGGACACAAACCAGCATACCCTAGTCACTCTGAATAGGCTGTGGCACAGAACCCTGAGTCCTCCTATCTGTGCCCTCACCTAAGCCTTGTCCTGCCACGGCCACAGCCACTCGCTTGACCCTGCTTTGTCCTCGGCGCCACCTCAGGTGCTCTGGTGTTGCCTTGTAGGCAGCACAGGACTATGGAAGGACAGGAAGGGCGGGGCCTGGGGCTGGGAGAAGCCTGTGAGAACCCTCTCCACCTGTAGCACACCCACCGTCAGGAGGCCCTAAGGTATGTACTCAGAGCACCAGAGATTTGAACTTTAAGAGTTAAACTAAAAAAGGGTTCTGTGGCTACACGATAGGGAAATGTGTTAAACAAAAGTACCCAGGTTTCTTTAAGGCAGGGACTTCTCAGAGCCTTTAATGTGCTAACAGGTATGGGGGGCTTGTAGGAGTGGCTATATTCCATGGAGCCTTTATCACTGTTGCTCTTTTTATTTTTCTCAAGAACCAGCTCACAGAAGTTGTATATCTTGGGTTCATCCTGGGGAACGGGTCAGCTGCTTCTCCCAGGCCTTCCATGGGAAGGTGTCACAGGCTACCTAGCTTTGCTTCTTTCTCCTGAGGGAATGTCACCTCAGTGACTCTGACCCCTTCCATTTCTGCCTCGGCCTGGACTCTCACAGGTGAGGAGATGTGAGGCATGATGGATGGCACGGCCAAGGCAGATGGAAAAATGTCCAGTAAGGCTGGCTGGCGCCCTGCCAGGGTGTAACCAAGCACAGCGTGTAGCCACAGCAAGCCCACTAGCTCGCATTAAGTTGGGAATGTTGCAAGGGAAAAATGAATGCTAGGAAATTGTTCCAAGCAAATGAGTGGACGTGTCCCATCTCTGCTTTCTGGCACAAGCCCTGGATGTATTAATCATCTGGCACCAGGGTGGAGAACCGCCTATGCTTCCTAGCAGGTGAGGGGACAGGTTCTAAAGGAGCTGAATTAAGGCCATTTAGAGCTGAAGGGGACCATGTAGATAACCTCGTCACCCCCGTCCTCCTGGCAGCTGGGCCTGGCAGGAAGAGCCCCCCATGACTCACCATGTCTTTGATCTGGCAGTGTCCGTAGCTGAAGACGATGGCGTTGGGGGGGTTGCCCACAGGCAGCATCACCGCGAAGGAGATGCACATGGTGACTGGGATCAGGGTGTAGAGTGGATTAATGTGCAGTGTTTCGGACTAGAAGAGAGAATTCACAGGAGCATTAGTATTGACGTTAGACTTGCATTTCTGTGCTTAACATCACACACCTGCTTAAATGATGGCTTGGGGCTGACCAGCCTTGGCCGGACACCTTGCGCAGGGACAGTTAAAAATCTGCCCTCAAGGGCACGCAGTGCTGCCCATACCGAAGGTGCTCATGCTGCTCACTCTCCATGGAAACGGGCTTTGAGTTAGGAGGGACGCTTCGTTTCTTGGAGCTCTGGCCTAAGAAAGTGGTTTTTAAATTTTATTCTTTAGCTGAGAGATTCTTTCTTCAATCACACATCTCATGAATCAGCTGCTTTGATTGAGGGAGAGATCTCTTACCCTTGGGGTACAGAACTAAGGGGCCTTTTTTCTAGGTGAGCTTCCTGCTCTATATGGATGTGAACCCATCGGCTGGCCCTCACCGTTTTAATTAAGTGCACGCCTGTGCTCGCACTAACGGGATGCTGGAAGGCTGGGGTGGGAGGGAGGCAACAGGCAAAGAGTTTGGAATTAAAAAGCAGGAGGACATTGTTTTGTTGGGGATGAGAAGGAGCCTTCATTTCAGGTTGTGTCTGGTGCATTACCTTTGGGGCTGCTTAGCCAGGCTAAGATCTGGCAGCTGCTCCTGTGCTCTGTTCCATTAATAACAAATTGTTCTGAGGCCGTGCAATGAGCTGGCCTTGCTCCTGGTTCTCAGAACCTTCCAGATACTGAAATTGGGTGGAGGTGATGGTAGAGCTGTGGTATTGGTCCTTGGGCTGAGTGCACTTTTGGGAGCATTTTGTCTCCATTTTCTGTAGTTACTCCTCCCGCCCTGCTATTAGGTCTTATCTCAGGAGAGAGAGGTTGATGATGATTATGGGGAATTGGAATCCTAGGGTAGTAAGGTTATTTTGTTCATTCTCGTTTTCATTTAGGGCTGCTCCTAAATGAACCCTAGTCTTTTGAGAAAGGGTTCCTAGAACCCTTGCTGTGGCTTATTAATTTATCCACTTATCATTTGCCCTTTGGAAAACTTAATTTTTCAAACTGTGGTTTGAACGCCCATGTGAAAATGACCATGGGAGAGAGGACAGCGTGGAAGCTGCTCCATGATCCAGGCCTGCCACTGCAGGACAGCTGGGAGCCCTGCTTTACTCACCAGGCTGCACAGGATGGGCAGGAAGATGGTGATGGTGGCTGGGTTGCTCACAAACTCTGTGACGATGGACACCAGGATGCATGCCAGCAGGGTGACAGCCCACGGTGGGAGGCTGCTCAGGGACAACATCTGGTGCCCAATCCATGTGGAGAGGCCAGAGCTCTGCAGGCCAAGGGACGCAGTTAGAAGGAAGGAGGAGGAGCGCATTCCCAGGGAAACTCTTGGACTCCAGGACATCAGGGATGTCGGGGGCTGGAGGGGCCACAGGAGTCATCTAATTTCCTCCCTATTTTCAGGCAGACTGGACCCAGCGGCATTCCTGGTTTTTACGATTAGATCATTTCAGTAGCCCAGAAAATTATTTTTTATGATTGTACAACATGCAGTTGTAGGGTTTCCTGGTAGTTGCTGTCACGGGAATGGAGAGCCACCCACCCTGATGCCAGGATCCTTCTTAGGATTATGCCAAGATGGCTTGGCAGGGGGTAAAGATCTTTGGGGTGATCAGCTCCTCAACTTCAATCTCATTACTCTTTCTCCAGCCCCTGACACTCACTCTTTGCATCCAATCAGTAGTGCCCTGTACACAGACTGCCAAGTGTAATCATTCCTTCCGCTTTTGAAATATTTCTCATCACCTGAGAAAGGGAAAAAACTATGCACATCTTTAGATAGTAGCCTTCCCTGTGTTTTGAGGGGGAGTGAGCAGGCAAAGCTAGCATTGGAAGTTTTACATGAGTAATGAAAGAGAGGGATTACAAGTCTGTCTCCAGTCAGGAAGGTATAAGCGCAGGCATTCAGATCTCATCGTGGCTGACATCAGGATCTATGATCTGTCAGCGCGTTCTGATGACACAGATATGAAAGCATATTGTCACTCTTGAACGATTAGCAACATTTACACATATCCACTCCAAGAAATGCATATTCCTGTTTGGAATAATTCACTGGGATGGAAGCTGTTCATCTGGTGAGGACTCTCCCCCTCCCCTAAAAAATGAAGAGCACTGTTTGGTTTTTGTACTAAAAACCCCAGGTTGCCATGCGCAATCTCCTGCCCTCCGCCCCTCCTCTCCCTTCTGTGGTTGCTGTGCTCTGATTTCTCCTATTTACCCTCGAGACTGCAGATGCCCTAAAGAAAGGAGGAGTAGGGCGGAGAGCAAGGTGGGACATCTCCTTTTACAGTTAAGGACAGCCTCTCTATGTGGTCAGCAGGGTACTTTTCCCCGTCTCCAAATTCATCAAAAGCTCATTTGATCTCCACGGCACCCTGGTCACCTCATGGCAAGCGCGTAGACACCAATGACCAGAGCCTGCAGAAGGCTCTGTTGCAGCCTTTTTACCGTGGGACACCTCCTCTTGCCCCTCAACTGACTGATGGTTGCAAATCCAGTAGGTGGGGACTAGTCGTTGAATGGTTGGTACAGAGCTTTGAGGCCTACAGGAACTCTTAATTGTTATCTCCTGTAGCACATTAAACCTTGATCACTGGACAAAGACAGGAGGGAGCACAGTTAGCTGAGTGGAAGCTGTCCATTTTTATAAAGAAATAAAATTTTAGCCCTGGCCGGTTTGGCTCAGTGGTTAGAGCATTGGCCTGCGCACGAGGTTTCATTCTCTTTCCCCCCCATCTCTCCCCACTCCTCCCTTCCTTCTGTTCTCTCTAAAAATCAATGGACAAATATCCTTGGGTGAGGATTTTAAAAAAAAGAAGAAATAGTGTTTTACTGATCACGGTATCCAAATAGCACTTGTAAGTAAAGTGAAGTAATTTAATGGCAGTTATTTTCCCCTAGAAGAACGATTTTATACTATAATTTGAGGTAAATTGATAAATTGGACTGCAAAGTTAGAAGAAAGCACAACAAAGGAAGTCTTAATTGTTTAAACCTTGGTATAAAAACATTTTACATTGGATTTTCCTCACTGATGTCAAGACTGAAATTAGCCCAGATGGGCATGGCTCAGCGGTTGGGCATCGACCTAGGATCCAGGAAATCGAGGTTGAATTCCAGGTCAGGGCATATGCCTGGGTTGTGGGCTCGATCCCCAGTCGGGGGCATGCAGGAGGCAGCCAATCAATGACTCTCTCATCATTGATGTTTCTATCTCTCTCTCCCTCTCCCTTTCTCTCTCTGAAATCAATAAAGATATATTTTAAAAAAACAAATTAATTTCAAACTCAGTAGGAATCACATATTGTGTCTGAATGATATTAAAATGAGTAGAGTCAGGGTTATCAACTGTACTATCTGTCATACACGCACAGTTTTGGTTAAAAAGGAAAAGATCTTGCCAGGCTGGGCCCAGAGGCCAAAACTAGCAACTGAATTCAGTAAAGATATAAATATGACATCCTGAACTGGAATTAGAAATATTGACAGCATATATATGGCACTGGTTGGAGGACATGAGGCTTAATAGTGGCTTACAATGAAAAGATGAGGGTTTAAGTTTGCTGCAATGCCAGCGTCAGTGTCGACCTGAGAGCCCTGAAGCTTCCATACAAATGCCGAATGGTCTGTGGATCAGACATGAGAGACGGGGCCTGGGTAACGTAACTGTGTTATTTTCACCATCTCTGGACCATGTTTGAAAAAGGCCAAGAGCAAACTAACGCATCCTGAGAAGAGAACCAGCATGGGAAGGGGTCAGTTAGTACTCCTGTGAGGAATAGTAAAGGACTAAGGAGTTTTAGGTGGGAAAAAAAAGATCTAGGGGGATTAATAAGTGTTATTTTAATGATTATCCCCTGGGAGAGGGTTCCAGAGAGCAGAGCCAGAACAGTCAGTGGAAGACATACACAGAAGACTGAGCTGAAAGTAGAGGACACCTGCTCTTTGTTCCTGCTCAAGGGGGGCCCTGTCACTCACGGGGGGTGTTTGAGCCAGGGTGTCACGGAAGGAAATCTCACACTGGGTGGGAGATGGGACTCAGTGTCCTTCAAGTTTCCTTCTAAGTGTAGAACTGTGACGCAATAACATGCAGGTAGCAGTGGCCCACAATGAGTGGGCAGCCCCAGTGAGCCCAGTTTAGAATGGGTTAATGAGTACAGACAGGCTGGAGGCAGAAACGGTGTGACCCTTAGCCTGACCCACTCCTAGGGTCATTTTCTATTTTAAAGGGCCAGCACTTTAGGAATTCAGCTATTTCCCACCAGACCCAAATCCTCCCAGTCGGGAAACCAGGGGGCATCTGCATCAGCTTTAGCATCGATTCTCCGAAGGGGCTCAGTATCATGCATATGGACTGGCCGAGGGACAATCTGCAGGGTGTCATTGGGGGCATCTCTGGGCCCTTACAGACACATCTCCTGTCACCACTGTCAAAGCCACAGGAGATGGCTACAGAATCCAGTAAACCTTTTGCTTGTGACAGCGCGGGCCTGTCAGTGAGGTGCGGGTGCCGCAGGCCATGGCCCCGTGGCCCAGCTGACCTATAACCCTGGTCCCAGGAGCGCAGCTTAGAAGCTCAGCGGGGACAGGATATCTGTTATTGGCTGTGCTGCGTCCCTTCCCAGTGACTCGGGTGAATGTTCATCTCTCCCTCAGCTCCTGTGAATCTTCCCGCCCAGCACCAGAATGATTTGGCTGGTAAAGTAGCTGGGAAAACATCTGGCCCAGGGAGAAGGGAACTCAGGAGCTACCTTGCTGCCAGACGCCAGAGCGTAGCCTCCGCCCACCAGAATGACGATCTCCCAGGGCATGGTCTTCTGGAAGTCCTTCCACGTGATGATGGGCTCCATCCTCAGCGAGGGCTCCCGGTCGTCCCCTGGATCACAGGGAGACAGGGAGTCGGAGCCGATGAACCGTGCTGGGTGTGATTTGTGGGGAGGGGGCCCAGGGGGAGCCCGAGGGCTTGGGGGGCTGCTCTGCTGTGTCTGCGCCAAATGAGAGGCCCTGGGTCAGGCTCCTCCTGCGAGTCTCACTCGGGTATTACTTGGCTGGAGCCAGCCCCATCGCCTCCCCGTGGCCTCTCTCACCGTCCTGTTTCCCAAAGCAAGGCTTCTTCGCGGGAATGAGGAAGAGGAGGAAGCCGAGGAAGACGGAGACCGTGGCGTCGGTGCGGTAGCCTTTCCTGCCAAAGAGACAAGCAAGCTGGAGGGGACGGTCTGGAGGCCCCGGGCAGCACCGTGTCTCAGGACGGGCTGCCTGTCCTGTTTGTAGGACAGTCCAGAGGGGACAGTACCCCTCCTCCTTGCCAGTTTTGCTGGCCGTGCAGTGGTGGATGTAATGGGCAGTGGTGAACGTCTAGAAGCGGGGCCTGGCCAGGGTAGGTGACTTAGAATTTATGGGCCAAGTCCTAGAAGGAGTGATGAGAAGTCGCTCAGATGAAGGAGACCAGACGAGGTTGGGTCCCCTATCCTGCGAGGGTCACCCCTCCACTTGTGTCTTGTCAAATGAGAACCCGTGTTGGGAGAGCTTGAGGCCTGTGGCCCTGGCCCTCAGGGGAAGACGCAGGGCTGGGACAGGAGCCTATGTCTGCCTTTCCCTCCACAGTTGGTATCTTACTTTATGGACATTTTCCCCTTTAACACTCATAACACCCTATGAGACAGCTGAGGTTCCAAGGACCGGAGTAACAAGGCCAAGTTCCCACAGCTGGGTAAGTGACTCAGCCTCCACAGACCCTCCTCCCGACTGCAGCTGCAGCTGTCCTCAGAGGGGCTTTCCCGGGGACAGAGCGCCCTCCTGGCTTCACGTCCCTGTGTCCCGGGAGCCTAGGAGGGGCGCCGGGGAAACTGCCAGAAGAGGGTATGTGAGGGGTTGATCTTAAGGAGGGGGCCACACCACTTACTTTTCAAAGAAAGAATCCCAGCCGGGAACGAAGCCAGGCTCCCGGGTGAACCACAGCACGGTCATCAGGATGAAGAAGAAACCAGTCACCATTTCGGGGTAGCTGTGAAATGAAACGGGGGGCCTGCTCAGGAATGGGGAGCTGCGGGAGCCCTGCCACTTGCTCCACAAAGCTCCCGCGTTCAGAGCTGGAGGCAGAAGCACGGTTAGTGCTTAACCACCCCGCACGCTGGGGTGAGGCTGCCAGGAGCCCAGGGAATGTTAACCGTGTTGACTAGTTCACTAGATTCAGGCGGGGAGGGAAAGAACCCAGCATCGCCCATTTGCCAGATAACTTAAAACACAGCCTGAGACACTGCTGGTCGGAGCAGGAATCGCCACGACCTTTTTGAGGCGATCTGACCATATCTCAGGAGCCTTCGATTCGGTCATTCCTTTTAGCTAAGAAAATAACCAGAAGCGCACATCGAAGCATTACCTACTAAAGACATTAAAAAAGGGAAACAACCTGCTTATGCAGTGATGCTCCATGGCCTTGAATATACAGTTCAGCTTAACTGTTTGTTAAACTGAGATGCGTCTGATAGTGGTGTTTCCACAGCAGAGTCACTGACCTGGGGACATAATGACCGTCTAATGCTAAATGAAAAAAGGCAAGATATAGCACTGTTTAGTATGGACTGGGTTTTACCAAAAATACATAGGACTTTGCACAAAAAAGGCAGGGAAGGAACAGTCAGTCATGTGAACAGTTGACAGCAGCAGGATGCTGGGAATACAAGTCAGTGTTAACTTTTTCTTTATACTTCCCTGTATTTTCTAAGCGCTCTATAGTGAACATGTATTCCTTTCAGAAATCAAGGTTTTTAAAAATACAGCTTACATCTGAATCCTCTCACCCGAAGTTGTACATGCCAGTTGCCATAAAAGGAGAAACAGTGCGGAACACGATGTCGGGTGGCTGTGGGAAAGCTGATAGAAATGGCTCCAAAGGAGCTAAAATGTGAAATAAGGAAATAAAAATGAAATGGCTGAGGGCAGGCGAGTGAATTCTCAGACCCCCTGTCTTCAAGTCTGTATTTAATGCTGCCTGATGCTCTCTAAATACAGGACGAAGCCCCAGCTCCTTGGGAGTGGGCACAGGGCCCGCGGTGGCCCTTTCTGAGCAATGCGAGGAGTCCTGACTTTAGAGAATTCAGCTAAGAGGGTGGCTGTGCTGTCTAGCGCCGTTCTTTGTCCCCTGGCTGCCCCACCTATGACATGCCCACGTCCTGGTGACACCTTAATCTGGGCCTATAGTGAAGGGAAGGGTGGCCGCCTGGAATCCGAGCCAGCTAGACTCTGGCAGTGAGTAGCATCTCTAAATGTCGGGGTTCATGGTTCTGAGAACCTCCCTGGTTCAAGGGAACATCAGGAACAAGGCTGCTCTGGGCTCTCTCCCTGGCTATACTTTCCCTCCCGGAGAAGGAGAATGGCTGATTCTTAAAAAAAAAAAAAAATCTTTATTGATTTCAGAGAGAGAAAAGCAGAGGGAGAGAGAAACATTAATGATGAGAGAGTCATTGATCGGCTGCCTCCTGCCTGCCCCCTGCTGGGGATCGAGCCCACAACCCGGTCATGTGCCCTGACCGGGAATCGAACCTCGATCTCCCGGATCCTAGGGTGATGCTCAACCGCTGAGCCACACCGGCCGGGCTGAATGGCTGACTCTTACCTGATGGCTCCCAGCTTTTCATACTCCTCTCGGATCCTCTTCTCTGAAACTTCTTCCCTTTTGGTCTTATTCTTCTTGCTCAGAGAGCAGGTCTCTTTAAAACTGAGAAGGAAGAATGACAGCTGAGGCCCGCAGGAGGGCAAGTACTGGGCATGTCCTAAACTACCGGCCGGCTCGGCCCACTCTCCTCCCCACCCACACGCCCAGCCCACCAGCCTCCCCAGGCATACGACTCTCGTTTGCCAAGGTACACAGCCTCTCCCCAGCCTTCTGCCCTAGCCTTTGGGTCATCCATGTGGTATTTAATCAATGCGAAGTGCTGTCTGACGGACTTACGCAGGTGTATTTATGAGATGTTTCTACATGCTTGTCTTTTGCATAATTGAGGATGTGATGTGGCACATGTATGCAGATGTTTGTATACTTGTGTGTGTGCGTATCTGCCTAGGGACAAGACTCATCCGGGGTGAAAGTGAATGTTGCTTTTCTGTTTGCAACACTGGAGGTATAGAAGTAGTCGGCTGTCACTGATTTGACAACAGTCTCTGAGTAATGAAGTAAATCGGCTCAGAGAGCATTCCCTGGCCAATGGGAGCATTGGATTCCATGGGCTAATAGCAAAACTCCACATATATCTTCCCTTTGTGTGCCTGAAGCTGGTCACAGGTGGAGCAGACTACAGGTTGTGAAGAGAGGCTGGCTAAGCAGATTACTTTTAGCAATAATATTGCAAGAGGCATGTCCAACTTGCTATTTTGAGGGAAATGCGCATATTCCATACAACTTCTAAATATAAATCACTCATATCTACAAAATTGAGCCTAAGGCAACTTCTACTAGGAATTGTATTTCTTTGGAAGTGAGTTGAAACTGCTCTCTGTTTTGAGAGCAAAGAAATGACATTAAACACTCTTCAACTCAGACTTTCTAGAAATCGACAGTTTCCCTAACCAGTGAGTTGTAACTAAGACATTTCGCTGTAGAGCTCATAGTGAAGTGCAGGCCTCATGTATATTTAGGCATCGAGGACAGACGGTGCCTGGCTCCCCATCTAGGCCACAGTTCTAGGAGTTCCTAGGGGTTCTCCTAGGGGCTCTCTCTGTGGTTCCCTGGCAGCTCCCCATTGATCGGCGCCCTCCAGGGCTTGCGCTGTGACCTTGGATGGACAGGAGAGCCTCTGCCTTGCTGGCAGGGCCCTGGGACTCACTTGCAGCCCAGGAACAGCCAGTGCATCCAGAACCAGCTGACCACCAGCATGATGAGGGAGATGGGGAAGCTGAAGAGGAACCAGGTGCCAAAGTTGACCACCTCTGCGGCTGGATACTGGCTGCGGGGGAAAGAACCAGGTCAGCGATTAGAAAAGGTGGATTTCCATGAGGCATTTTGGGGGGGTCATAATGCTAAATGCTCCTTAAGAAGACAGCAGAACTAACGTAGAGATAATGATAACAATATGGGAAAACGTGACCGAGAACTCACTTATTGGACAGTTGCAACAGTATAGAGCCCAGCCAGGAATTATGATTAAGTTAAAAATGGCATCTAAGCAGCCAAAATTGGTTGTCACTGAAGTGTATATACTTTGCACTCAGGAGAACTGCACAGGGGTGGTTTGCTCTTGATTTACATAAAGATTCTGATAAGTTTCCTCATCTGGTTTTCAAGACAACAAATGGAGAGGGCAGTCTGGTATCCTTCTGGAGTTTTGATTGGGGGATACAAAACATCGATTCTGCAGAACTTTGGACTCCAGTGCCTCATGAAGTTTCCAGGTGTTAACTGTACTCAGTGGAGAGCCAAGACTTGGAATCTCCAAATCCTTTATTAACCCTATACGTGCTGCTGTCTGGATGCCAGGAGGTGGCCCAGGACTCCTCATTCATCATGGGGCAGAGCTGTGGCCCCCAGCTCTGATGGTGTTTCCTGGGAAGCCAGGATGGACCACATGTGAGCCACGCCTTTAGCCTAGCAACGCCTGTGTTTCTTTACCCTGGGCCCTTCTTGCTGGGGCTGGGCATAGAGCTCCTCTAAGGTGGGCGCACACTGAGCCCCTCTTCATGCTAGGACTGCATGGAAAAAGAGCAGAGAAAATACAATGGAAGCCCAGGATGTAAGTGTGTAATCTCCTCTGTCATCACAGGGACGTCCACTCTTTTGCACTGTGGGCGGGCCCTGGACCTACCTTTACTAATAACTGTGTGCCTCTTGGAGAAATTATGACAGCGTGTGTCCTCCCTAAAGGCCAGAGTGGGTCACTGAGGGTGGGCATTGGGAAGAGGGCTTTTGGATCTAGAAAGATGCCTGAGGACATACGTCATTCTGTGACTCACTGCCCTGGGCTAGCAGAAGCCCAGGCCCTGCTCCTGGACCCAGGAAAGGGAATGGACTTTCACAATAGATTAAATAGACTCGTGGATAAATCAAAGCATTTTAAAAGGTGAGAATACATAGAATGAGTATAACAGCTAATTTGTAGGTTTTTGAAACATAGCCAAAGTGAACTCTGGGGGTGGTGTGTTCACCAATGCCAAGAAAACACAGTGGCGCTTTCGACCAGGGGGGACCCAGGGAGCCCACCTTCCTTTCATAGATTCCCTCTTGTCCAGGTAAGCCACAGTTTGACTAAATCTACCACTTACCACCCAAGAAGTAGCCTAAGGGCATATGAATTGGCCCAATCACAAAGTGAGCCAGAAATTAAAGAGCTAAAATTCAGAGCCTGGATAGAGTAAGACGGTGTGAGGGGTCCTTGAAGCTCAGATCCTGGGGACCAGGTCTTCAACTTTCATCGGTCCTTCCTCCTCCCTCCTCTGTCCATTTTCCTTCCTTCATTTCTTCCCCTTTCTCCTAAAATGAGATGTGTTTCTCCTCTTGTCCACGATGGATTGCTTCACTCTGCTCTGGATCCCTTCCCTCCTTGTTTGCCCAGTGACCTCACTGTTCATCCCCTCTCTCCCAGACCTTTCCTTTTCCTCCCCTCTGGACCTCCCCTATCAGCACTTAAATGTTTTCCATCTTAAAAACCCTTTCCAGACCCTACTTCACTCTTCCTTTGTTGTCACCCCACAGCTCTCCGCCCTTCACAGTCTCACCTCCTCTTACTCCCCAGCTCACTGAGACTGGGCTTCTCTTCCAACCACTGGACCAAACTGCTCTTGCCTCAGTCACCAGTAACCTCCATGTCACCAAGTCAGATGGATACAACCTTGCCCTTATTTTGCTTGATCATTTAGGCAACTTGAAAGTACGGACATTCCTTCCTCCTTGAGACACCCCCTTCCCTTGGGTAGGATGACACCAGTTCTCCTCTTTCCTGTCTGATACCGTTTTACTCTCTCTTTTGTTGTCTACTTTAAATGCTCCAGCTGAACAGTTATGTCCCCTGCTCTACTCACTCTACGTGGTCTCCCTGAGAAATCGCCTTCGTGCTCACGGCTTCGATTTCCACAGGCATAGCACCAGAACTGACTACCGTCTAAGTTGTGGGGCTCAGTACAAAATGCAAATGTGGGACCCCTCGTTCAAAAACTATTAGAAATTTCCAGACGGGGACAGCAGAGCATTAAGCCAAGCATGGGGCCCTTCTGAGAATGGCGGCCCTGTGGCTACACAAGTTGCACACCCATGGAGACAGCTGCCCAGGCCACGGCAAGTCTATGCCGAAACCTAACCACATCTATGCCTTTAGCCTCAAAATTCCTCCTGAGATTCAGAGCTATGTCTCCTGGCTGGACATCGCATCCACATCACCATTTCTTCATCTTTCCCTGCATTTAGGTTGAGGACAACTCTGCTCCCCCAGCTGCTGAAGCCATGAGCCTGACAAGTAGACTTGGCCTTTCTCTCTCTCAGGCTCTTTCTAACTCTATCAAGGTCCGTCAGGTCTACCTCTGAATACCTTTCCAATCTAACCATTGTCCTCCCACTGCCACTGTCATCCAGGCCACCATCAGCTCTCTCCTGGGCATCTGCAGCAGCGTCCTGCATTGTCTTCCTGTGGCCTTTCTCCTTTCCAAGCCACTCTCCATTTTTAAAAAACCCCAAAATGAGCCTTCAACACTATAAATCTCATCACCTCACTTCAAGCCACTTCAAAGTTCTCATGGCCTTTGGAATGAAGTCCAAGTTCCTTAGAGAGCCTTGCACGGGCCTTGCGAGGGCCTTCATGACCTGCCTGCCCACCTCCCTGGCCTCCTTTCGCCGTCTCTCATTCTAGTTTATGGGCCCTGCTCTCTTGCTGAGCTCTCCTACACTGTTTGCTTTGGCTGGAAAATCTCCCTTCATCTAGCCTACTCCAGCTTATGCTTCAGGTCTCCGACTTTCATCGTCGCCTCTTCGGGGAGGCATTGGGACTGGGCGACCTCCTCCAGCGGGGCTCTCCCAGCAGAATCCTGCCCTTCTCCAGTCACATTCGACTGTAACGACTTGGTCATCTCTCCCCTCTTGGTACAGAAACTGTTCTGGTCCCATTTTCTGCCGTGTCCTTAGTACCTCGTCACGTTCCTGACACATGGGTGGCTGGCAGATGTTCGTTGCCCAAGTGCATTGCTTACTTGTTGAAGTGTTCCAAGAAAATGAGGCTGGTGGAGGTGCCAATGATGGTGGTCAGGCCCCCAATGGTAGCGGCGTAAGATATGCTCAGAGACAGGCACTTGCAGATCATTTGGTCGTGTTGGGACTTGTACTTCCTGTTGGGCTCCTGGTTCCTCGGGCTGGGCGTCAGACCTGGTGGCTTTTCCTACAAAGGAAAATCAGTGAATCTCTCCAACCCAGCTCGGGCTGCCTGGCACATAAAGCATGAAAAACAGGGGCACCGAGGTGCAGTGGACTAGGCTTTGAACTGGGGTGTCAGAGAGACAAATCCCAATGTCAGTCCTACCATTTCCCAACCCAGCGGCCCCTCTGAATTGCACTTTCTTCGGTAAAATGGGGAAAATCCTGTTTTCTCTGTTAGATTGTTGTGGCGAGTAGATGCAGTAATATATAGAAAGCACTTAGCATACTTCCTGGCACTGAATAGATTATAAGCTATTATTATTTTGAACTCCAATAAAACTGGTCGCTCTCCACTTTGTGTCTGAATAACAAATGGAAGAGGGTTGACCTGTGTGGAGTTAGAATGACAGCCCTGATTGGGAGATGACAGATTGGGCAGAGGATCGAAGGGTGTGACTCTCCTTTTCTTCCGCTCATTTCTCCTTCCTGCCTACTGGGTTTTCATCCCCATGTTCCCCTCCTCCTTGCATGTAAGCCTCAGCCTTGCTGTGGTCCTCTTAGGCCCCGCTTGGTCCAGATGATGGTTGTTCAGGGTCAGAGGTTGCTGGACCTCTGGTCTCCAGTGTGAACTACAGAAGTGTCCCCATCGCCCTCCAGGCCCGGCTACCCCTCATGAGTCTTCATGAGACTAGCGCAAAAGTCAGGCCAGGTCATAGGACAACCAGGGGGAAGAGGCCACCTTGCCACATTTCTCAAAGCCCTTAACTACTTCCCTGTCTTCCTAGGAGGGCCCAGGTAGGTCTGGACCTTTCCAAACCTTCCTGAAAGATTCATGGATTGTCAGAGCTGGAAGAGACCTCCTAGATTCTCTAATCCAGTGGTTTGCCAGGATCGTTCTAAGGAAATTTTATGTATATGGACCTCCAAAATATACAATGTAAATGTAGCATTTAATTCGCATACATCTATTTTATAACCAAGTATGTACACATGCGGTCAGGGAAACCTGGATTTGAATCAAGGTACTCCCCTCATTAGTTAGAGGACTGGGGTACATGATTTCCTCTCTCTGCTTCATTTCAAAATGGGGGTTCGAAATTCCTCCCTCGTTGAGCCAAGACAAGAGAGAAAATGCTTAGCATAATAAGTGTTTAATAAATGGCATTTATTTATGGTGATGGATGTTAAGTTAATTGAGATCATTTTGATGACATACAAATTTGAATCAAGGGTTAGAAGTGGCAGTTGCAATTTTATACCAGCGTCAACATCTACTTTACTTCTGCATTTTGCTTCAGTGGTATAGTACCAGGAAAACCCTATTCTCACACAAAAACAGTCGCCTTAAAATCTCTGGATGTTCAAATAAAGTATTTGCAATGTCCCTCAAGCACCTTTGAGGAATAGTTTGGACACCTGATCTGGATCAATCCTCAACTTTTATACTTGAAGAAACAGGGACTCAGACAGTACAGTGACTTGCCCAGCCACCAGTGAGTTAGATATGTTATCTCCATGGCACACACAGGCCACACAGGGATGTGGTGACAGCTCACTAGCTTGATGCCCTCACATCTTCAAGACCTGTGGCCCTTTCAGAAGGTCAAGGCATTTCATGAGGCAACAGGGTCAGGAGGTGCAATTTAATTACCTGGGATGGGTGCTGCTTGTCTTGGTGGTTTGCTGTTTTAACGGGGTTGGTGATTGTGGGAGCACCATTCAGGTTCTGTTGGGACAAAAACCATTACACTATCAGGAAGGGGGTGCCATGGGCCTTTAGAAGTACCACTCATCTTCCCAGGGGCACCCACACCTCAGCACTATGGAGACTGGAGACTGGAGGCCAGGGAGAGCATGCAGTGGAAAGCCACCCCAACCATGCCTGCCTCCATCCCAGGTTTCGTCCAGCCAGGCATCGAGCACCCCATTTGAAGAGGCTTTTGAAATTTGACAGAATATGGCTCTGTATTTATTTATTTGATTTCAGAGAGAGAGGAGGGGAGAGGGAGAGAGAGAAATATCAACCATGAGAGTCATTGATCCGCTGACTCTTGCACGCCCCCTACTGGGGATTGAGTCCTAAACCCAGGTATGTGGCCTGATGGGGACTCGAACTGTGACCTCCTGGTTCATGGGTTGACACTCAACCACTGGGCCACACTGGCCGGGCTGGCTCTGTCTTTATAGGAGAGCTTGGCTTTCTGAAACTTCATTAGCTAATGAAGAATCCTTCATTTTTCTTTAACACAAAATGAAAAAAAAAATTGTACCACAACAAAGCCTACAGTTTAGACAGATCAAAGTTCGTCCATTTGGACTGATGTAAGAAGAGATGTAAAACCAGCTTTGGGGGAGCAGATGAGGCCGAGCAACAGTGCACAGGTAACTTTGTTTTTCCTATAAATGTGTCCCTTTCTGTAATAAGATTTTTGTAAATGGAATCACCCCTGAAAGAAATCCTAGGGATGAACCTGTGGCTCTTGAAAGCCTGGATGGGTTTCCATGAAACAAGGTGAATGTGTACTATATACATGGCTAAACCCAGCACTAGGGCTGGGGTTTGGAACTGGGCAGGCCCTTGCTGGTAGCCTGTCCAGGCTCAGGGAGCACCTCTCTGTTCTCATATCCGTGGAGGCCACGGGGCTCTAGGACAAGCTGTCAGGCATCTCCGTCCCTGAGTTATCTTCAGGGACTTTAAAGTATCTCAAAGCACAGGGGCAAAAACCCAAAAACCCAAAGCCATACCTTGTTCTGCATCAGAGAAATGAAGTCGGTAGTCGAGGTGCTGGAACAAAGCGAGGGAAGTGGGAAGATCAGCGGACCAGGCTTCACGCGATGGAATTCTCCCCTCACATCCTGATTGGTATGGGTGAACCCTCTAGACTTTGCTTTTCTAGGCTACAAAGAAGCCTAGTTTCGTCCTAGTCTTCCTTACCTTCCAGAGATGCTGTCACATCGGGGGCAGGGCATTTTCTTAGACGTGAAACTGACACTCCTAGTAATAGCTACCATGGAATACTGGGTAGGTGCTGAGTACTCAGAGACAGACCCTAACCCTCACGACATTGTTGATCCTCGCATTACTACCTGCATTTACAGAGTAGCAGATAGGCAGAGAGAGGTCACGAACTTCCTGAGGGCAGCAGGTGCTAAGGTGCTGCGGGGCCTGACTGGAGAGCCTGGGCTCTGACCACCTGCTTCTCGCTGCCTGACTCTGGAGGTCACTATCTAGAAAGAGAAACCTGGAAGGCTTATCTGTGATGACAGGAACAGGGAGGCCCGCACTGCACATGGTGAAAGGCACGTGAGAGCCAAGAGATGGGGGAGAGTTTCTGATGGCACCTGCACCTCTGGGGGTGGCAGTCATCTGCACATGCTGAGTCCCTGGCACACCTGTTGGTCCCCAGCCTTTGCCTTGAGTAGAGGGGAAGGTGAGAATGAAACTGTCAGCATTACCGATTTACACTCAGTACTAACTAAATGGACATTTCTGGTTTGTCTTAGTTCTGAGAGCAGTGGGTGCTGTGACTTCACCCACTGTGAAGACAATTGAGAGGTGCTGAGCCCACGTGCAGGACTTGGGGTCCTGTGGTCATCACTCATCTCCAGACTATTTTGGGGAGGGATAAGGGGTCTGTGGGGGTTTGGAGGGGAGCGTTCTTTGGAGAGAGGCGTTATCCTGCCAGGAGTGTGGTGAGGGTCCCTCTCCTTCCTTCCCAAATTGGGTAACAAAGGCGGTGAAGGGACCCCTCAGATGGCATGGGAGGTGCTGGCCCGAGAGAAGCATCCTTACCCCAGAGTTTTACGGACAATATGAGCTTGAACAAAGGCAGGAGGCTGGTGGGTGCTGCCTGAGAGGCCAGAGTGAGAACCACCCCAGCCTGTGCTTTCACTGCTCAAAGGTCTTGGGCGGGGGGCACACACGGAAGGTAGCTGGGCTGCAACCATCTTAAAAAGGCAGGGGTCACCCCAGAACAAAGGGACTGTGGGGAGTGAGCCACCAGAACACAGAACAGGGGAGCATGAGTGGCTGTCCAGAGCCCTCCCTGCTGTCAGCCCAGGGCTATGCAGAGGTGGCCCCAGGGGACACTCCTAGGACACCTCCAGCCCAGACCACTTTGCCCCCTTTTCTCCCCTGCACTCTGGAGAAGTCAGAGCAGCAGAGTGAGTTGGGGAGGAGAGAGGAGAAGAGAGGTTGGATGGAGAGAGAGAGGAGAGTCAACTCTCTCCCCAGCTCGCTCTGATTTCTTGTTCTGCAGACCTGGGCTGAAGGAGGCGAGAGGAGAGGTGGGGAGAAGCCCTGGCTGACAGGTGGGGGTTTTCAGATGAACCTGGACCAGACTGCTGAACATGTGGAAATGAGGTGGTTCTACTATCTGGTGGGAGCCTGAGAGCTGTGGGATTTGCCTGAGACATCAAGGCTCAGGGCAGGAGACCCCAACATGCCCTGATGGGGAGTCTACCCCATTCCATATGCTGGTTTCGCTCCATATGCAGTTTTCCATTTTTTATGAAAAGAGCACATTGCCAACCTGAGCTCTAGTACGAATCTGACTTTTAAAGTGTGGTACTCATCACGGAATACTCTGAAGGCCACATTTTGATATCGAGTCTCCAAAAGAAATCAGCCGTTAATAGGCATTTGAGACTATGCTTTTCTAGTTCCTTCTTTTCATCATCGTAAGGCTCTCACCACTGTCCTCTAATCCCCCACCCGCCACGTAGTTTTCTTTGCGGGATCTAACAGACCAAACCTAGTAAGATCCCATCTATGAAACTTTGTGAATCTCTAAGAATCTCCAGTGGCATCCATTGTGTGAGTCTTTTTTCATTAGTAGATTAAACATATTACTCTCCTAAGAGTGACGTCAGTTAGAGGAATTCAACTTGGTAGATACACAGACCATCGATACACCCCCTCAGGCCCGGTGCACTCTTCTCATCTCTCCCATCACTGCACTACCCTGTGGTTAAGGGTGTGCCCTTCAAGGTCTTGGCAAGTGGCTCCCAGGTGTGGAGAGGAAATCTGGGCAGCGGGAGGTGGTGGCTTAAGATGTGCGTGTGGCCGGTACATCTAAAAGAGCTGTTTAGAGGCTCAGGTCCAGCTTTCCCCACCTTGAATGGACCTGGAGAGGCTCTGCCTGGGAGGAGGGCAGTCATACTCACCCTTCATTGACAAAAATGAGCTCCAGAGAGGGTTGGCTATTGTTTATATCAAGACCTAGGGCTGCAAAGGAAAGCAGAAGTGAGATGTGGAGGCTGAAGCTGCCCCCAGAGGGCAGGCCCCAGGGGCTCAGGGGCTCAGGGGCTCAGGGGCTCAGGGGCTCAGGGGCTCAGGGGCTCAGGGGCTCAGGGCCAGGTGGGGAAATAGGGCATAAAGGCTTTTCCTGGGGCGTGGTGCATGAGTCCCCTCTCCTCCCCTCTGAGGCGTGGTGGGACTTGTGGCTTGTCCTGACCCTTGAGCGTTTGGGGGAAAGGAGCAGTGGCTCCTGTCAGTGGGAGAAGAAGGAAGATCTGGCAATGGGGGGGGGGTCCTCAGGAAAGCTTCAGGCTACAAGGGCTGGTGTGGGAAGCAGGGGAGGGAAGGGGAAGCAGCAGATGAGGGCTGGGAGGTAGCACGGGAGGAAGGCAGAGGGGCAAAGGGCAGGTGGACTCCGGGAAACTGTACTGGTGGGCTCGGCCTCTTCGGTGTTGGAGCCGCTGGCCACGAGCTGCTCCTCGTCGGCGCTGACCAGCTCCTGCAGCACGGCCTCCACGATGGGCATCACCATGGCGGTGGTGGACGTGTTGGAGAGCCACATGGACAGCAGGGTGGTGCAGCTCATGAAGCACAGCAGCAGCCTGCAGGGAGGGAGAGCATCGCCCGGGGCCCCAGATGCCCGTCTCACAGGGCTCCTGGGGGGCCCCAATCCACCTGCCGGCACTGGCCTAGAGAACCATGGCTGGATTTATCCAGAAAATTGGTTTTTTATGTCTTTCATTGGCTTTGTACTCCCAGGGCTTGGCACAGAGTAAACAGTAAATAAACACTTGTTGAATGAATGAAGCACACTTCCTGGGCTGGTGGCCTCGGCCAGCAAACAGCCCTTACTTAAGCAAAGAATAGCGTTGGTAGTGGGGTCAGAGGGCACGGACTTACTGATTGCTCCTCTCTCCGTGGATATTAGCTTGGGGATGATGTCTGATTTTTGTGTAGAAAGAATTCTGTTTTTGCCCTTGCAGCTAGCAGCTCTATGAGCACCACGGCATTCCTTGCTCCGCAGCCAAGTCACCATAGTTATTAGTGACCAAAACATGAACCTTACTGTTCTGCCTGTTCCTGTCCCACTGTCAACCTGCTGAGTCACAGAAGTGTCCATATCACTGTGTGCGCTTTCCCAGCTTGTATCTTAAAGAGTCAACGCTTGGAGGAAAACGCAAGACAGATCTCCAGTTATTTCTCTTTGGCTTTGAAAACACGCAGTTGTGTTTGAGCAGACGCAGTTCTCATTTCCGTAAGATGAGCCAACGTAAAGATGACCATGTTTATTACTTTGGGTGGAGCCATTGACTTTGCACACCCAGGGCCCGCACATCTCTCACGTGGCTCCCGTCTGGGTCCTGATGGTGTTTTTGTTTAGGCGGCCAGCTACGTGATTTGCCTGCCCTGGATGTGCAAGCAGAGAGCACCACAGGGGGTGGAAACTGTGGGGATTGAGGTAAATAGAGACCAGTGGAAACTGGATGGGATATAAATTCCTGAAGATAGTACACAGAGGTTTTAAAAGGCCTCAGAGTCCCAAGATGATGGGAGGAAATGCCACAGTGCGCCCAAGAGGCTGCGTGATTGTTACTGGCGAGGGGGCGAGTTAAGCTGCAGTTAAGTGGGCGACAGGAACATCCTTTTATGCAAAACCTGCATTCACCTAATGACTAATGTTGAAAACGAATCCCATATTATCTGTTTAGACCCCAAAGGGGTTGTCTGACTCCCAAAGGAGTCAGGGCGGGTTACATAAAATGTAGCCAGAAAGCTGTGCCCTAGGAGGAGGTAGAAGCTTCTCCTAAGGCAAGACAGGGGCAGGGGGGAGGTTAACCCCAGACTGTCAACCCTGACTTTCCCGCACATTCCCCAAGGCCGCGAATCTCTCCCCAACTTCTTGAAGCAGCGAGAAAAGAGGAAGACGCCGAGGGCATGCGGTGTGCGGCAGGGCAACCTGCCTGTGGTCTGGTCAATGACAACAAAAGATCAGGGCGGATGGGAGCAAACCGTCACATCTCCTTAGATGGCGGAGAAGCCGCCACCACTCCCCATCCAGCCTGTTTCCTGACACATCAGAAAAAGGCTGGGCCCCGCCTAACGAGCCCCTGCCCTTGCAGTGTGGGTCACTCCCATAAGTTACTTAGACTGTGACAGTAGGTGACACCAGAGCCACACACTCAAATCTCCGTGGTTACAGGCCCTGCGGTTGGACCGGGAGGTGGGAGCCCCATGGCCCTGCTGTGTCATCCCAGCCCCACCTTTAGGTACACAGCCTGCAGTGGACATGCCCCGGTGGCCCACTGCTGGCTGGACACCCCAAGTGCCACTCACATGCCCGGCTTGGCTCCGGCCATCATGACCATGCGCAGAGCAATGCGCTTGTGCAGGTTCCACTTCTCCACGGCGGCTGCCACGCAGATGACGCCCACCAGCAGCAGCGTGGTGTTCTTGAAGTACTCCGCTGCCACCTGCAGGGGGCGAGCGAGGTCACCCCGATCCTGTCCAGGCCCCCCCCCCCCGCCCCCCCTTCCCCGCCCGCTCCTCCACCCCCCACCCCAGCATGGACCTTGCCGAACAAAACTCATCCTCAACCAGAGACTGGCAAAGAGAAGCAGGGAATTGAGGGTCATTAAAAGTCAACTGTTATGTGTATATATATAAATTTTAAAAAATTATATATACATACTACCTTGGGCGGGCACTATGCTAAGAACTTTACAAAGATGATCTCATTTGATCCTGCCAGTAACCCCATCAGGTCCATACTCTCTTTCTTTGCTTTACTTATGTGCCCTGCCTGGGAATCAAACCCACGACCTTTCGGTGCTCTGAGGCCTGCCCGGGAATCAAACCCACAACCTTTCGGTGCTCTGGGGAACCGTCTGACTGACCGAGCCACACCGGCCAGGGCTCATCTTCACTTTTTTAAAGATATAAAAACACCATGGAGCCTGGCCAGGCGTGGCTCAGCGGTTGAGCGTTGACCTGGGATCCACGCGATCGGGGTTCGATTCCTGGTCAGGGCACATGCCCCAGTTGCGGGCTCGATCAATGACTCTCTCATCATTGATGTTTCTCTCTCTCTCTCCCCTTCTCCTTTCCTCTCCCTGAAATCAATAAAGATATATATAAAATAAAATAAAATAAAAACACCATGGATATGATTTCAAAGAATAAACATACTTATAATTTTCCCTTAATCCCTAAAAATGATTTAAATAACCCTGGGTTTGTCCCCAAGTCTCATCTTTCTTTAGCTTTTGAGAAAATTATGTTTATTTTTATTAGAAAACCAATATATGGAAAACTTCAGAATATAAAAATTTAAGGATAAAATGACCCTGAATCCTACCACTGTTAATACCTTGGTGTATGGTCTTTAATTTTGTGATGTCTATATTGATACGTAATTGGATTTATACAATATGTACAGTTTTATATCCTGCCCTTTTACATTACATCGCACCCTGGTCATTTTCTTGAGATTTACATTTATTGGGAAAAATTTATGTTAATGGCAGCGTAATGTACCATAAAATTTATTTGACCACTTCTTTATGTTGAATATTTAATTTAGTTTTCTTTTTTTCTTTTTTGCTACTACAAATACTTAAATTGTTAAGCTTACATAAGTGTGATTATTTCCTTAGGATGAGTTCTTAAGGTGTCTTTATAACTAGCCTTAAACCTTAAATTTCCCCCCCCTAATTAAAATAACCCTAAATAATCCCTGTACCATTACCATGCACTAATACCCACGCACTACCTGTCTATCTATGTAGTTGTTTATTTTTGAACCCCTTGGGGGTAAGCCACATACACTTTGGCCCTTTACCCCCGAATGCTTCAGTGTATATTTCCTAAGAATAGGGGTATTTTTCTCACTCAACCGCAGGACCAGCTATCAGCTCCTTCCCACTTTGTAGTGATGAGGAAACTGAGGCCGAGGCCTGCTGAAAAGATGCTTCACATGTTCGGGGCCCACGGCCCAGCTCTGCCCTGATTCCCTCCCTCCCCTGGCACACTCCCTTCCCCTCTCTGCTCGCACATACTGATCAGACTTCCAAGCCCAGTTCCTGCCCCGTGCCCTCCAGAAAACCTTCCTTTCCACTCTAGCCTCTCTGACTCCAGAACATTTCCTCTGGGCACCATTAATTCCACACATCACCGAGCACTTAGGGCAATGCTTCAACTGTTGCTTCAGGCTTGTACTGTTTATTTACTTATTTTTTTACGTGAACCTCTTTGTCAATCAAATTTTAGTCTGCAGAAGGCCAAGGTCCATGCTTCTTTCTATACTGTGTTTCTTTCTGTATCTCTTAACACCTGGTAGAAAAACATACAAAGGTAGATGCCCAATAAATATTTGTCACACACGTGAGAATTGTTTCCAACAATGGAACCATGACAGAGACAGAGCAAAAGATATACAGGGAAGTTTAAAACAAGAACATTTTTAACTGTGGGAAAAATAGAAGTTGAACAGAAAAGGAAATGTATAGTAAACTTTATAGTGTTTGAAGTAAACGGTTTTTACATAATCACACTTCAAAACGCTGATTATTGAATGACAAAGATTGTGATATACCCCTGTGGGGGGGAGGGAGTGAGGGGGCTCAGGGGACGTAAGGGAAGGAAAGCATCTGCTGTCATAGGGAGTCAACTAACACTGTCTAAAAGTGATAACTCAAGAGTTAAAAGCAGAATACATATAGGAATGTGGAGCTTACTACCAGAAGGAATAGTTAACAAGTTTAAACGTTACTGATCCAGGGTGGGAGCAGGTGGAACTTAGTGGTGGTGCAGGCGGAGAGGTGGGGAAGGAAAGGGCTGGTGTTTCATTGTGAGCTTTTCAGCATCTTTTGATCTTTGAACTCTGCAGGGGACACTTGGATAACACAGAAGTCAAAATAAGGGCATCCGACTCCCATTCCCCCTCCTCTCCTGTCCCAGTGATTTCGTTGCATCTGGTTGATGAGTTTTGTGTAGGAGAGGAGACGTCTGCCCTCTCTGTGACCATTTCCTGGCGGAAGAGCCCTCTGCTTCAGGTTAATCTAGTCAACCCCAATCGTCACTAACACTGTCATTGTGCTCCCAGAGGGCAGAGAAGGCCCCCTGCTCTGCGGGGCTTTGACTCTCGCTGTGAAGGGTGGGAAAGCCACTGGGCCAGGCCCACGGGTGGAGATGCTGAGGGTGGGAAAGCCACTGGGCCAGGCCCACGGGTGGAGATGCTGAGGGTGGGAAAGCCACTGGGCCAGGCCCACGGGTGGAGATGCTGAGGGTGGGAAAGCCACTGGGCCAGGCCCACGGGTGGAGATGCTGAGGGTGGGAAAGCCACTGGGCCAGGCCCACGGGTGGAGATGCTGAGGGTGGGAAAGCCACTGGGCCAGGCCCACGGGTGGAGATGCTGAGGGTGGGAAAGCCACTGGGCCAGGCCACGGGTGGAGATGCTGCCCCCTAGCTGGAGGTGGAAGCAGGCAGGGATGCCTGAGGGAGCTGGGGGCCTAGGACCTTTCTCACCGCACCCTTCCCTTCCAGGATATCTAGGGGGTAACCGAGTGGAATCAGTGTTTTAATTTCCTCTGTCTACTAAGGAGGGAAGTCCTGACACTGGCCCTAAAGTCCTGGGCCCAGGACCAGCTTTAGCAGGATGCTGCCTCTGTGCTGTTTTCTGATTTTTTCTGGTGGGCTCAGGTCTACTCCCCTGCCCTTCCCGCCCCCTTGTAAGTGATGCCATGTGCCTGGGCGATGAGACTGGCTGTAGTTTATGATTAGGGAGCAATGTAGTCAAGCCATCCAGGACTTGCTGTGTGACCTCGGACAAGTTACGCAACCTCTCTGGGCTTAATTTTTTTCATCTAAAAACAAATGAGGATTATGCGATGGTTAAATGACACAGGCACACCAGCTAGCATGGCCACCACGTTGACAACCAGGATTCCTGGCGGTGCTTCCTGTTACAAAGTGGGCCACACAGAGGCTGACCTGGTCTGAGGCCATTCGCACAAAGGCGCAAGATTGCCTTTCGCTTTTATAAACGAAAATCCCACCCAGTGGTGGTGTTTGTTAGCTGTCTAGCTCATCGAGTTTCTTTTACAACAAAACCTTGGTTATTTGGAAGCCCTCAGGGAGCACCAGAGTTCTAGCATTCTTGAGGATTATCTTAATCATTTTCTAAAATGTGCTGTGTTACGTTTGCACTAAGCATTCTTTCCCCCCACTATCTAATTTCCAAGATTAATATTCTGCGAGTTGGGAAATTGGATGATGAAGCTTGTTAGAATTATTTGCACAGAGAAAAGAGATTTTAAAATGAGAGCTCCCCCCACGAGTAGATTGTGCGGGTTTGTGACATTCTCAGTGGTGGTTTTATTGCCTTTTCTGCCCTGTGGTTTTTCTCTGTGCGCCAAGCCACTGGGGTTGGAGAGCAGAGGTGTTTCTGGACTGTGTTTTGCAAGGGATGGGCTCAGGGAAGCTGCTTTGAAAAGGCGGAGCATAGCACAGCAATGAAAAGCTTGGGTCTGGACTGCAGGCTGCCTGCGTTTAAGGGGCTGCTTGACTGGCTAACGAGTTGTGTGCTGTTGGACAGACTGCCCAGCCCTGTGACTCGTCACTTCAGTGGTGACAATGACACGTGGCTCACCTACTCCACTGTGACATGGGCCTTCGGTCCGATCACGAAGGTGGGCTCTGAGAACAGTGCCTGGCATGCAGTGCTCAATAAATGTTTGTTATGATCATAAAAGCAGTGAGAAAAGACAAAAAACTTCCAGATGGGATGGAGGGTTGGGAAGCAGGCGTGCCAGCAGGATCAAATGAAGGAACGAGAGAAAGAAGTGAAATAAGGAGCAAGGAGGACCCGAAAGACAAGGATTCCTCCAAATTGTCCTAAGTGACGGGCAGAGCTTTGTGATGCGGCCCAGATGAGAGGCACAGGACAGAAATGCGGATGAATGTAGCCCACTAACTAACCAGTTCATTGTTAGCGAATTGCCGGTGACATCTGTTAGTGACAAGCTTTTAAAGACATTACTTTCCTAAAAGAGATCATTGCCACCAAACCAGTATCACATGAAATGTTGAAGGGTCTTCTTTATGAAGCAGCTAATGAACAAAATAAATTGACAAACAAAACAGGCGAGAGACACTGATACGGGCAACAGACGGACGTATTTCAGAGGGAGGGGGGACAGGAAGAGATTAACCAGAGAACTTATATGCAGAGCCCATGGACACAGACAATAGTGTGGGGCAGGCCTGGGGTGGGCAGGAGTGGGGTGGAGGGAGTCAATGGGGGGAAAAATGGGGACATCTATGATACCTTCAACAGTAAACATGAAATAAAATAAAAATTACTTTCTTTCCCCTGCTGGGTATGGCTCAGCGGTTGAGCATCGACCTAGGATCCAGGCGATCAGGGTTCGATTCCCGGGCACATGCCCGGGTTGCGGGCTCGATTCCCCAGCAGGGAGCGTGCAGGAGGCAGCCGGTCAATGACTCTCATCGTTGATGTTTCTCTCTCTCTTCCTCTCCCTTCCTCTCCCTGAAGTCAATAAAGATATATATATTTTTAAAAAGTTACTTTCTTTGGACACAATTATGCACTGCTCTCTAGCTAGGTTTTCAATTTTTAAAAAATTGTTTTTAAAAGGGGAGGGGGAGTGATGGCTCTATTCCTAGGAGCCTGAGAAGAACGGAAACCTGGTGGCCATTAACCTCACATTCTCACTCAGCACAGTCTGCCATCCTCACGGCTCCCCACAAGGCAGGAAGGTCTGTCATTCCCAGCTTTCAGACGAGTCATGGCGGGGTAGAGTCAGTGACAAAACTGATTCCCGCTCAGTTCTGTCCTGCTCACAACATGGTCCCGGCCCTTTCCGCGTGGCCATTCTCCTTGCTCGTGGCGGTGGCAGACAGGGCCCAGCAGAGTGTGTGGACCTGACTGTTTCTGTTCTCCTGACCAGGCATTTGGTGGCATTGGGTGGGTCCCCCGAGAAATGCAGCCCTTCAGCGCCCTGCTGCTGGCCTCACAGGCCGCGGCTCTCTTTGCAAGTCAGCTGGCAGGGGGCCTCTGCAAATGGCAGGCATGTGGCAACCCCTCCGGAGACCAGCGGCGGCCTCTGACAGTGGACCTTTGGTTTTTTTGGTTCATTTGAACAATTTTGTAGTGAAATCCTGAAAACCCCAGGAGGGGATGCCTGGACCGTTCCCCATGAAAGCGGGAGCCCCACCACACCGTTCCAGCCGGTTCCCTAGCAATGCAGCCGAGTACAGGGTGACTGGCTATCAGCCTTTCCCAGGACAGGATGCTGTTTCTGCCGGTGCATGTATGTGGGCTCCTCTTAATCACCTAAGTCACCTGATTTGAGGACAGAGGCTTTCGAATCACACTCACTGCCTGTGGGAAGGGCCCCAGCAGCCTGGGCTCTAGGTCCCCACCCCCAATTAAGTAGGACTTCCTCTCCCATCCATTGTATGTATTGGGTCTCCTAAGATTTGGATTAAAGAAAAGGTTTTGTTGCTTAAGAAAACATTTTTGCAAACAGTACCCTAGAGAACTGTCAAGCAGAGAGCCCAGATGGGTGCTGACCTGGCCCAGAAGTTGATCCAGTTCCTGCGTAGATGGAAATGCTGACATAAGAGCCCCCAGCTCTTTCGGGACTGTATGAGCTGCCCCAGTGGAGGAAACTGGGCTGGGCTCTGAGCCCAGAGGCAAAGGGCTGGCTCATGTTTAGGGAGCAGGTCTCCCCGCAGAAACATTAGCTTGGCCTCAAAAGGCTGCGAGATCTAGAGGTTCCTGGTTCCAGTCCCTTGTCAGGCCTGGGTGAGGAGCTCTGCCCAGGCTGTGTCTGGATGGCTGTGGGTGGCAGGCAGCCTGGAGTTAGGCAGGTGGCCGGGCCCAGATGCTCGGCCTACATCCGCACAGGCCTGCGTGCAGGGTCAGCCTCTGTGGTGACAGAGGCCAGGAGGCAGAGTGGAGATTGGTGCAGCAAGTGCTCCCAGGTTTAAACAAACAGAGAAAGCTGGAGTCTAGGCACTGGTCAGGAATCTGGCGGGTCAGAAAGTTCAGGAACAAACAGGGAAGCAGATTCATGACACCAGGCTCACACATCACTTGGCTGCTATGGCTGTTTTGTTATCCCAGCCGGAGCTGCCTCTCTGCTTCTCTTGACCTTGCAGGTTTTGGAATCTGAACAAGACTTGCTGGGGGCCTGCAATGAAGGGCCACTGAGGCAGCGGAGGGTGTGTGTGTCTGTGTGTGCGTGCACTGGCGAGGGGGGAGAAAGAGCAGAGGTAGCTCCTGACCCTGGGCATCCTGGCGACTGTCCCAGCATCCAAACCAGGCTGTTTGCTCCCCCAGAGCGCTTTTACCCCACCTCTATGCCAGTCTCCTATAAACAGTAAATCCTGGCCAGCTTGATGGACACAGGTACTGTCCCATTAGAAGGCCTTAGAGGACTTAAGGAGCAGATAAAATGACAGCAGTGAGAGTCACAATAGAGGCAAAACAAAACAAAACAAAAACCTAAAAATAAATCTAAAATACAGGTCCGAGCTCTGTACACCAGCAGAGGGAAGTACTGGCCGGATGCCCACAGGAAGATCACAGAATCCTAAGGTCAGAGGGCCCTTGGAGTCCAACCCCTCTCCCAAGGCACAAAGTCTTCCTCTAGCATCCCTGACATGGTCATCTGCTTGCTCTTCTGGGGACAGGAACGCCAGGACCACATGAGCAGCCCCTCTCTCAGTCTTCCCTCCCACACAGCAGGATCTCTCTTACGGTGCTTTGATTCCTTGGTTCTGCTTTGACCTGTGAGCCTGGTGTGTTGAGCTGTAGAAGCCAGAAATCATGCCGCCCCCCCCCCCCCCCGAAATCATGCCCTGCCCCCTCCCTTGAGCTTTCTCCATTTCTCATGTGACTCACATTCTAGATTTTTGGTATCTTGGCTACCTGCTTCTGAATGAACCCCTATTCAGAACCTGGTGCTCTGGACACACATGTTTATCAATTCAGCAGATTTCAATACATTTTGGCCAATGGTTAAGAGCAAAGTGTTGGGATCATACAATCCTGGGTTCAAGCTTCACAACTTACTAGCTGTGTAGCCTCCAGTAAGTTACTTAACCTCTCTGAACTTCAGTTTCCTTCTCTGTAGAGTGAAGATAAAATTACTAGCCGCTTTACTGAGGATTAAGTGATAGAATGGTGTGAAGGACCTCCCATAGTGCCTGGCATATGGTAAATGCTGGAAATCTTGGCAGCCACATAGTACTGATAGATGACTCATGCTGAGTTTGTATTCAACCAGAGCCAAGGGTCTTTCTCACACGAACTGCTAACATTTATCCTTATTAAACTTCATTTTGTCTGTTTTAGTCCATTGTCTCATTCTGTCAAATTGATCCTGTCACCACACAGTAGCTAGCTCATCCATCTCTGAGTCATGTGCAAATCCAATAACACGCCTTTTATATTTTCATTTGAGCTCTCTCCAGTCCGATGCCAATATGCTACTCAGGATTCTTTAGGTTCAGCTGGTCAACCAGCCTTCAAATTACTCAACTGTGCTATGACCAGCCCACATTGACTCCCCCTGATTGAGAGTCCCCTCTACCCCTCTGGAAATTGTGAAGGCTCCAAAGAAAAAGTTAATTTATGTTCAACAACTTCTGTTACAAAAAAAACAGGGAAATTATAAAGTCTTTTAGAAAGACTTCAAACAAAATATGGTCAACATAAACTCTGGGCACTTGACAGGGTAAATTTCATTTATCTACAACATTCCTTCACGGGGAATTATGTAAACCCTCTGCAGTGCTAGAAAATGAGGCATTGTTGCATAGGGCCTTCCATGTTTTTCCATGTGGTTTATACTTCCTCTCTGCCAGGATAGAAACTGCTCAAGGCCAGGAGTCATTTCTATCATTTCCTATCTTTTTCAGCACCTGAGTTCTGCAGAGAGAAGGCAATCTAAGCTTTGCACACAACACACTCTTAATACCTGCCAACCAACAAGTCACCATAAAAATTAACCACGTCCAGGCACACATCGAGCCAACAGCGGGAAGCTCAGAAGCGTCAGCTGTGAGAGTTAAGAGGGCAGAAATTGTGTGTCTCATTTGTGTCACCCTCAAGGTACCTGTAACGTCCTATATTGCACATGGTAGTTATAAAACTCAGAAAAGACTTTTCTGAATGTTGAGTGAACAACATGGAGACAAAAGCCACAGTCCCAGAGTCACACGGATCCTTTTATCCGCATGCCTGCCTTCACATGGGGAGGACACAACTGATACATCATCAAGAACATCATAATCAAGAAACATTCACTGAGGGCCCATAGGCCACAGACGTCATACATCCCAGAGGGCGGGAATTTTGGTGGGCAGAGGACAAGTCTGCAGAAAGTTGACATCAGGTGTATCTCATATACCATTTATAGGCTGAAGACATCAGATAGGCTCCAAGGGAGGGCAACACTTTTAACCAAGGTCTTTGGGAAAGCTTCACTGAAGAGGGTAATTGGGTAGGATTTTAAAGGTTGAAGTGATCGAAAAGAACTTTTCAAAGTGGGAGAATGGCCTAGTCATGGCAAGGGGCTGGGCAGGCACAAGGTGGTTTTGGGTAGTGACAAGTAGATAATTCGTCTGGAATAGGGGCCTCCTGCTAATGCCCAGGCTAGCTTTTCCTGGGAAGCCGTAGCATATGCTGGTGTGTGTGTGTGGGGGGGATGGCCGGTGGCTGTGGCTCAAAGTTACCTGCTTCACAAAGAGCAATAACCCGTGTCCTCTCTCTTATTGGCATTTTCTTATAATCTGAGTTTGAAATCCAATTAAACAGACTATTCTGCTCTCTGTAGCCCAGTTGCTAAATATCACCAGCAGCCACAGCTCAAATAATAAAACTTGCCCTTTGGCTCCCCCAGTGTTGTCCATCTCCAGCCCCAGCAATACCGACACCTAACCCTTCACCCCCGGTCTTCTTTTCCTCCTGGCAAGGTCACGTTCCCTCGCAAACCCCTGAAAGGGGCCGTCGGAGGGAAATGAAGGTCACGGGTGGAGGGAGAGGAACTCAAGTCTGGAACAGCATGTGCAAAGGTTTGGTGCTAAGAGGTGTTCCCGAGGGTGCACAAGCCTTCTCCTCAAGTGCTCTGTGCATCTCCCTTCGCCTTGAACCCTCCCTCTTTCACTGGCCTGGCGCTGCCCGGAGCAGGGGCTGGGCCGCAGGGGCTCTCACCTCGCTGGATCGCAGGACTCCGAAGAATGGGTAGAGGAAGGCGGGCACCAGGGCTGCAGCGCCGAGGGGCACGGCCTCGGACACCCAGTACACGGCCGTCACGATCAGCACGTACGCACACGCAGCCTCCTGGGAGGGGAGAGAGTGGGCCGCCGGTCATGGGGACAGCCACTGGCCCTGAGAATCCAGACCGGACCCAGGGCAGAGGCGGCGGGCACTGGGCTCAGATGTGGGCACTGGGACACAGCCCTGCAGGGGAGTGTGGTGGAAGCACAGGGGACCCGTGATTGGTGTGAAGTGATGGCTGCTCCTCGGGGGGAGCAGACACCTGCCATGAGGTTTGCACTGACTTGCAACAGGGTGGCCACTGGGCTGTTAGGACATCACAGCTCTGCTGGTCCTCAAACTGCGGGGTAGGGACCAAAACCAACGGCAGTGCTCAGAGCCCAGGTCATGTATATAGAGGTGGAGTTCCCAGGACCTTGGACGGGGCAGGGTATTTCGGTGTCAGGTTGATGGGACACTAGAGCTTCTCGGGGTGGTTGAAGGTAGTGATCAATCTGTGTGGTTGGTTCACCTGTGAGCTCTGGGATTGGCCCGTGTGGGGCAGGTTAAGTCCTTGCTGTGGGGCACTGTCCTGTGCCTGGTGAGATGTTTAGGAGGATCCTTGGCCTCTACCCACTAGATGTCAGTAGCACCTCCCCATTTGTGACAGCCAAAAATGTCTCTAGACATTGCCAAATGTCACTTGGGGGGGTAGGGGATTGTCCCTAGTGGAGAACCAGTGCCCTAAGCAGTGTCTGGTTCTCATGGCTCTGCGACTCCATTCCACCTGCTGGACGCACAGGGAGGCATCCGTCTGACAAAGGAAACAGAGCGCTAGGACCGGAAGGGAAGGCCTGGAAATGTACCAGCGCTGTCCCCAGCCCACTCACTTTGCTGGTCGCACCACCTCTGGGTGCAAAGAATAAATCAATCCAACATTCTTATAAAACATTAGCCCTCCTTCACCTTGGCCTCCAGTGACGCTGGCTGCCCGAAATGGCTCCGATTCATGGTCACTGGCTTACAGTTGGAAGAGGCCACCGTCTGAGGGCCTTACCAACGGACTCGGAGGGCTGCTGTGTGAAGGATCCAAGCTGACTGTGGGTTCCTCAAATTATACACAGTTCGAAACCATCTGGGCTCAGGTCTGAGGCTGGCTGGTGATCAAGGAACCTGACAAATCTTGTTCTGTTTATCTCTCCCTTGGGTTCAGAACAAGTGTCCTCACACTCATGCACAAAAGTTACAAAAGGTCGCTGTGATCAGTGAGGGTCTCCCGGAGTGATTAGCCCAGCTTGGCTGGATGGGTGCTGGCTCCCTCCCGATATGCAGGGATTATGGGATTGGGGCTTGGGAAATGGGAACTGACCCCAACTATTGTTGACTGTAGCTCCTACTGAGAATTCCTCTGGGGCCAAAAGATCACAGAGAAGTTAAAATCTTTTGGAAGTGCTGATAAGACAACAGAATCGATAGTGGAAAAACAAAAAAGGCTCCATTTGGGAAAGAATGCAACTTAGAGAAATAACCCCTTTGTTGCAGATATAAAACGACCCAAAGGAGTTCAAAGCCCTTTAGCTCCCTTAAAACCACTTATGCCTGTCCTGTTCCTGGGAAGGGGACCGAACGGCAGCTCTTAACTCCAGTTGAAGGTGAAGGGGACAGGATGTCTGTCCCTCACTGAGACGTGCTTATTCCTTCCTGAGAACTGAACTTCAGTCTTTCTTGCCCTGCTCATTACAGGGTCACAAGTCAAGGGAGGGGAGAAGGGGAGACAGATTGAAAACGAGAGACAGAAACTTTCCTTGTACCAGGTACCACTTTGCTTTGAAACAGGAGAATTTGCGTGTGCCAAGGTAAGCTTGTGGTTGTAACTGTTGTTAAGCATTACAATAGGTTCCTGCAGAGAGTCACCAAGCCCCCTTCACCCAGCAGTATTAAGAACAGGATAAACTGCCATCATCGTTACCTGGACTTGCCTTAGAGCGGGAGAAAAGACCAAGAGACCACCTTCCCAGGGCCTTTCCATATAGTCCTCACTCGGTTCACCCCTGGAATTTACATAGACTTCCTTTTGCCCCTTCTCAACCTCCTCAAAATGCATAGATAAGCTGATACTCAGATATCCCCGTATAGTCTGAAGTTTGATTACAAGGGTCCTGAGCCCCGACATCTGGCCCATAGCTCAATCAATATTGATTGAACTGAACCGGGCTCCTCTGTTGACCAGCATTCCTCTGTTATCTACCAGGGAAAATATTCATTCTGAGAATCCCCAGCCTCTTATCAGGGCTCTGGCCAGCAGGTGTGTAGGGCGGTGTGTATGCAGGCAGTGCTTTTAAGGGACAGTGTTGTCAGTGGTTTTCTTTTTGCTCCTGTTTACAAATAAGAGAGGGGGTGCAAAGGTGGGATTTCCCCCATCAGATGTTTCCTGACTCTGCTACCCCCGGATGGTGGCCTCACTCCCTTTTCATGCAGTGATATCGACACCCCAGGGACATCCCACCCAAACCTCACTGGGAGGGGCTCGTGGCCTGTGTATTTGCTGCCGTCAGTGACTGGGAGGCCTTTTTGAAATCTACCTTGGGAGTTATATACCTTTTATTCCCCCCGGGGACCCCGAAGCAGGGCTTAGTTATGGAACCCCCCTCTTGTACCCTCCTCTTACGTAACATGGTCACTGAGTCTGGGCCCCTGGTTTTAGAGAGCTGGGCAGGAGAAAGGGAGAAGGTCATTCTAACCCTTCCTAAAATGTCACTTCGAAGAACCATCAGGACCACAGGTGAGGCGCGGCTACCCAGGCCCCTTCTCTCAGCTCCGGCCCAGAGCAAACAAGTCCAGCTGGGAGTCTTAAGGACTCAACATCAGAATCTAACAGTTGGATGCCAGGTACGAAGGATGGTGACCTCGAGGTGCTTTTCTGTCATCGTAAAGGAAGAAGAGCAGGGCCCTTGTTGACCCTGTGGCACAGAGAAGTCATCTTTGCAGGTTACGTTGGGGTGGGTGGCAAGCAGGCTGCGTCCGGTTCTCAGGGCATCGGCCACCCCAGGCTCCATCTATCATCCCGAGGGCTCTGGGGGTCAAAACACCTGCCCTCCTCTAACCCACGTGCACTGACTGGAATATTCTACGCTGAGGTAGAATATTTCTATTTTCTTAAGGCACTGGTCATTCTCAATGGGGGGGCTATGTCCCCCCCCCCCCCGAAAGGGGATCTTTGGTAATACCTGAAAGCACTGCCTGCTGTCATATGGGGGGCGGGGCCGTGTGAGTGACTGGCACCTAATTGGTAGAGACCAGGGATAATTTCTTCCCTTTTTTTTCTTTTTGTGGATACTTCTTACTAGTCATTGGTAACTAAGAAGCTCCAAGATGGGGTCTCAGGATGAAATGTGGGGAACACCGCATCCTATAGTGAGGGTCCCCAAGGATGGGGCTGACTTCAGGGGACACTGGGCGCCTGACGCTGCTGTGGAGAAGCAGAGGGCAATGAGTCTCTGGATAGCATTCCCTTAAGTCCATTTGATCTTGAGTAAAAAAAAAAAGAAAACTTGACAAGGAGAGTCAGCTCACTTGGACGCGGCAGAGAACTGACTAGTGTACGGGCCAAGAAAGCTGTCGGCAGTAATCGCTGTCTGCTAATCCCAGCCCGGCTCTAACGGGCGTCTCCCGGGCACTCGGGGGTATTTATTCTACTAAAGATTTAAGCCAGTTTGTTTTTAAGAAGAAGCATCTTAATCCCGTCTGCTTAACTTGACAGCTTAATCTTGGTTACCAAGTCACTCCAGGAGCTGCGTGGTGGGCGCTCTTCCCTCCCACAGACACGATTAACCTCTCAGCTTATTTCCCCTCGAGTCTCAGGGGTAGAGGGGAGCCGGGGTTAAAGCCACTGGGGGGAGGAGGGGGACAAGGAGAGAGGGAGGAGGGGGGGAAGGGGGAGGAGGGGCAGGAGGAGAGGGAAGGAAGGGGAGGGGGCCACGCGATGGTCTGAGAAGCAAGCCCAGTGCAGAGCCAAAGCTACGCTCCTCTGCTCACACCAACGGTCAAAAACTAGGTCATGGCCTAGAGTTGGGGCCTCTCGTTTCTTTTTTATCATGTCATCTGATGTTTCTCCTTCGAGAAAACAGAGAAGAAAACATGATACAAACGACGCAAGGGTGGTCACAGGGGACCGGGGCAAGATGCTGAGCTCTGCTTTCCATCCAAAGTTCAAAGGGGTCTTCGGAGATGAAGTTTTAAATCCTGGTTATCAGAGCCCATGACTGGCCCTCAGATCCATGCGGGGTGCACAAAAGCCCGCTCGGGGCCATATCCCACCCCACCCCACCCCACCCCAGGCCTGCTATCCCTCCCCCATCCTCAGTGTCATCAAGACATCTTCCTACATCTCCAGTTGCTCCCCCATACTGATGGTCACATGTTGAGCCCTGACAACTACGGGACAGGGGTGTCCTTATCGGCACACGGCCTGGCCCTGCGGCCAGGGAAGGCCCACTGATTTGTGTGACACACTCCCGCCAGCCCAGCAGCCCCCCTCTCATCTCACTCCTGGCTGGGGCTCTGGGAAGGGGGACCGGCAGCTTTTAGGAAGAAAGTATTCTAGCCTCCTCCAGAAAAACACGTCCACGTCTTCCACCCAACGGAAAAGCAGCCGAGGAGCGGCACAGGCACCCCCTTCCTCCCGCCCCCCCCCGCTTGGCCTCCCCCTGCCCCGGGGCCCTCGGAGGGTTCAGGCGGCACTCACGCTGCTGGGGTGGAGCGTGGGCAGAGGCAGAAGCAGGATCGGCACCAGGATGGACAGCAGCAGCTTCCTTGCCCGGAGCAGGCCCTTCAGCAAACCCATCCCGGACCTCTGTGCGCTCCGGGCCTCGGAGCCGCTCGGCCGGCCAGACAAACGCCTTCGCTCCTCACGGTGCACTCGGTCCGGAGAGACTTCTTAAGCCCCCCTCGGCTTCCACGCGTCCTGTGTCGTCGTGGGGCAGAACGGGAGGGCAGTTACAGCCCCTGCTCGCGCAGGAGGCCGGGCTCCTTGCTCCTGCTGTGGGTGGGATCGGTGAGCATGGTTTCATGCCCGGCCAGAAGGAACTGGGAAAGGATGGGAAGCCGGGGCATAGCGGGTTCCCTCTTTGCGGGGTTAGTAGTAGAGTAATTTCATTTTAGGGCCAGCGAAAGTCCCCTTAATCGGTGAAAATTCCAATTCCACCTCTGCTGTAGCTGTTTGTCCTTGAAGAAGTCATTTAAAGGCTTAAAAAAAATTCAAGATCCCAAGAGTACATGGTACCCTCTGTCAGTTTCTCTCTCTCCGATGGCCTGTCTTGGGCAGCACCAGTTTCACTTCCTACCTGTGCTCCTGTACCCCCTTCCTTTAAATAAAATCTAGCACCCCCTTTCCTTAAATCCAGCCCCCTGAGTTTGTCAGCAGAAGATGCAGAGTTCAGTTGGGGCTGGGCTTCTTTCCCAGGGCCTGGCACCTTCCCTGAGTTCAAATTTCCTTCCTTCAAATTGATTTCCCACTTATGATTTGCCTTGAGCCTGGGCCTCCCGAGCAGGAAGAAAAAAAAAAAGTCCCCAGACATTCCTGGTTGTCACGGGACAAAATCTAGCTGGAGGCCCACCTTAACTTCCATTCACCTATGGGAAGCCAGGCAGAGGCCCACTCCCGCAGCCAATCAGAGCGTCTGAAATTAGGAGTCAGTAGCATTTCCAAAGGCTCTCTCCTCCATTGGACCCAGCAGGGGCCTGCTGATTCTGCAGAACTTAGGCAACTTGCAAAGCTTATTTTTGTTTCTCAGGCATCCCAGGGGCTGGAGTGATGACCAACATTGTAAACATAACCCTGCTTCCCTCCAAGCACTGCTTTGTCGTAAGAGACCCTAGGACACAGAACTGGCTCTGGGAGGGCCACTGCTGACCTAGTCCTTAGGAGGAGTATGTATCTGGAGGCAAGGAGAAAAGGAAATATTAATTCTGGAGACCATTTGCCCCAGAGTATACAGCGTTAAACCTTGCAGACTTCTCTGGTGACAAAGAGCGTCCGATAAAGCATCCGAGTCAGCAGAGGGTGTGGGCCTGCAAGGAAGACCGGGTCTTTGTAGGGAGAACTGGAAGGACAGCTGCCTCTCTGGAGAAGTCTAGATGCCTGTGTCATTTCAGAAGCCCTGGGTGCCTGGATGGCAGAGGTCTTTCTGGCTGGAGTAGGTGCTCCAATGCTCCTCTCTGAGGCTTTTTACCAAAAAAGAAGCAGAAGGCTTCCTTTGGCTGGGCTTCACGGAGGAGGTGGGAGGACAGGGAAGTTGACAAGCTCAGGGACAGGGCCTTTGCAGCAGGTGGACTCTGGACTTTTGCTGCTTACAGATTGGGAGAAGCTGTTAGCCTTTCTCAGAAAGGACATGGGGGTTTGGGGCAAGGAAGAAAAGAAAAAATAAAGAAGGAAAGAAAGAGGGAGAGAGAAAGGAAAAAAGAAAGAAAACCCAAGTGTTCTGCAAGGGGTGGTCCTCAGCAGCACGGCCCTGATCTGAGAGATGCTGAGCAGAGTCAAGGGTTATGAAACCCACGTTCTTGGATTCACGGAATGTAAGGAATGGTGCTCCGAGATCTATAGCTATGCCAGTTGGGAATGATCCCCAGGGTAAAGTTAAAGTGCCTGGAAAACTGGCTCCAGAAAACCAGTTCTTCTTGACTACTAAGGCTGGTGCAACCGTGGACAGCCCAGGTCCCCTGAGAAACTACCTTGCTCTTACAGGATGGGCTGTGATGACTTATCTCTTTAAATGCATGTTAAAGACGATGGTATTTGCTACATTCGGACCTTATTTTCGTGAGGATTTCAAAACTCAGACTGGACAGTGCCACACGTGTGATGTTTTGGTGGCAAATATTAAAGAGGCTGGACAATAATAAATAGCCGTGGAAATCAACATTGCTGTTAAACCCACGGACCACTTCAAATTCCTGAGTGAGACTGGCTGAGACAACAAGGACGCCACTGAGCCTAAGAGCTCCATCATGACATATTTATTACCACTAGCGAATATTCGTTAAATAAAATTAGGTAAGGCGAGTGACACAGTATGGCCAGTCGTTCTTCAGAACTCTACCCACTTTTCAGATGAAGAGAACATTTTTCAGAATACGACAGTAAGAAATGTAAGACAAATACCACTTATATGAGGTATGGAAAGTAGTCAAACTCTTAGAAATGGAATGTGGAATGGTAATCGCCAGGGGCTGGGGGACAGGGAAAGGGGAGTTGTTGTTCCATAGATACCATTTTTCCAGATTGGAAGAGCTCTAGAGAGCTGTCACAGAACAAGAGCATGTAGTTAACATCACCATACACGAAAAAATGGTTCGGATGGTAAATTCATGTTGTCTGGTTTTTTTTACAATAAAAAAAAATACATGAAAATGGTTTGGAAAATAAGGGGTGCCATGTAAAGTCATTTAACAAGCATTTGATCTTAGACCAGGTTACCTGTGGAAACACCTTCTTACTGGTTCACCACTTAGGAGATTCTCCTTCAGTTTGGATTCAAGGTGAGCCCAGAGAGCAATGAAAGTTCCAGCACACAGATGTTTTTCAAAATCTCTTGAGTGACACCAGAGGTAGCCATGAGGGCAACTATGGAGGGAACTTCCAGAATTTCTAGATCCTCAAATTTCCCAGCAATATAGAAACAGCAGAATTGCTTCCATAAGTTACAGGCAAGTTTCCACTACAAACATCACCCGCCCCCACAGTTATCCTGTTTATGAGTAAATGTGACAAAATGTGAGTTGGTTGTGGCTGTGGTGTGTACAGTGTGGCATTAATGAGGCAAAAAGGAAGATTCCCCTTCTGTCCAGTCATCTGCTTTTCTGTTGTTGTTGTTATTAACCTTCACCTGAGGATATTTTTTTCCATTGATTTTTAGAGGGAGTGGAAGGGAGGGAGGGGGAGAGAGAGAGAAACACCGATGAGAGACACATTGATTGGTTGCCTCCCATGCGTACCCTGGCTGGAGATCAAACCTGCAACCCAGGTATGTGCCCTTGACCGGGAATCGAACCCGAGACCCTTCCGTGCATGGGATGGTGCTCTAACCACTGAGCCACATGGGCCAGGGCCAGACTCCTTTCTTGTTCATTGGGCAGAGAGGCGGGTTTCAGGGTGGCGGTCGTGAGCATATTTGGTTTTGTATGGAAATGAAGTCATGGTTAGAAAGCTTTTTGTGGGTAAACAATTAATTTGTATTCAGACTGAAATAGTGTTTAAGTATCTAGTTACTGAAAATGAAAGGTTCGTTGGTCTAAAAAAGGCCATGCCTTTCTTGTTTCTGTTTTTTTCTGTCATGTATCGCCACATAAACGTGGGCCCTGATTTATGGACACAGAAGCGTCTTTACTATTTTGTTCCAGGGTGAATGAACCACCACCCACCGCTGTCCCTGGTCTGGGACCCATCCTCCCATTCACGGATCCCCACCCTGGGCGCAGCCACCTATATCCTGACATGGTAACTGGGGACCACAGGGTGGGTCTTCCCAGCTGGTGACTGAAGGCTCCCAGACCCCTTCCGAAGGGGTGGAGCCCCAGAGTGGGATGCAGGGCTGCCGGTCAGGGCAATGACTGCACAGTGTCTAGGGACCGAGCCTCTGCTCCCCCCTCCTCACCCCACATCAAGGAAAAGTGCGAAGTGAAGGTAGATTGTGAGGCTAACCTGCCTGTGGGCAGTCCCACCCCTGTCTCCACTCTGCCCTTTGTTTCATCAGACAGCGAGACCCAAAGGAGACTGCAGGCCAGTGAGCTCAGGGTATGCATGCGGGCGGGGAGATAGTACACAGATGTTGCCCCAGGGCGCCCGGAGCTGCTTCCAGAAATGGGGGCAAAGATAATCAGAACCAGGCCCAAAGAGAGAGCTGCAGAGAGACTAAAATTAAAAAAAAAAAAGAGAGGTGAGCAGAGTGGCCATGTCAAAGAGAGCAGGTAATATTAGAGAGGAAAACTGAGCCAAAAAGCACCTATCAGTCTGCATTTGAGGGGGGTAAGTGGGCAGTGTGATTAGGGAAGAAGAAGGAGAGGGCGTGAGCTATTAGCCTGCTGAGTCTGAGACCATCAGGACACAAAGCCATGTTTTGCTCTGGTACCTTCCTCCCACATTCTAGTATTTCTCCAAAAAGATCACACAGCTGGTGCTGCCAGGCAGAACTCACGTGCTCAACGATTTTAAAGACGTCCAGACCAGCTGTTGCCCTCATCAAATAACAGTTGGTAAATACCCGTTTCAAAGGCAAATTTAGCCCAAGGAAACCTCACTCGTTCAAAGATCAGACTGTTCGTGATGTGAGCCTCCAGGACCAGGCTATAAACCCGGGAGAAGCCAGAGAGAGCTCTGAGCGAGGGAGGAATCTTTACTGGAACCCAGGCCCTTCACTCCAGGCAGGGGCCTTCATCCATTAACTCATTAACACATAATTTTAACAAGCCTAGCTATCTTATTTTTAGGCGATGGCAACTAAGAAAACAAAATGCAAAGGACAAGTGATGTTGGTGACAGATAAGAGCGCAGGCTTCTAGCCCGACAGCGAGGAAGTCAGCAGGAAAACTTGCTGGGATACAGAGTTAGCACAGCCCGGGACCTCCCGGGGTTGGAGTAACAGCCCGGCAGACCCCTCAGGTCCGGGTGTGCTATCTCAGGGTTAATGAAATGATTGTGGAAATTTCAGAAGTCCAAGAGTCTTAGCGATTATGTTATCCAACCCCTTCATTAGAATGTTTCAGAGATACTAAAAGCTTAAGGCATTTCATCTGCGTAGTTTTGGAATTACGAAGTCGATATCACTAAAATGAAAAATCAGCATTTGAAAGAGTAAAGTTCTGTCGTCTGAAAATCAGCCTTGCTTGGAGCACTGAGTTCTCTGACGATGCTAAGGCATTTGAGCATTAGGATGGAAAGGCAAGGCCGCTGGTGCCCCCCTTGGTTAGGATGACCCTCTCTGCATTGGCTTGGCTTCTCTGTTCTAAAGACAAGGCCCGCCGGTCTGTGGCAGACCAGCCTTCAGGTGAGAAAAGTCAAAACATCCAGCTCAGACAATTCCCGATGTTCTGACTCGTCTCGGTGACTTTAGAAAAGTTGAGGAGTCTACCCTTGGCTAACGTATTTATTGGCTGTAGCTCTCCCTTCTTTGTATCTTACTACAGAACCTTCAGAAGGCTGTGCGTTCAACCCAGCACCCTGATCTCTTAGGGCCAAAGAAATCTGTCCCCCATCTTCCCCCCATGCTCAAACCTCTATGACGTCTCCTCCAGCTGTGTCCTCTCTCGTGGGTGTTTGAGGCAGCCACTCAGTGTTGAAGCGGATCCTAGACTCTGCATGTCACCAGGCGAACCATTCGGCCTCTGGAGGCACCTTGAATGACCCCCTCCAGCCCTTTCTTCCGGCCCAGGTCACACTGTGACATGAATCAGATGCGCCTGTCAGGAAGCTACAACAGGTAAAGAGCATGGGGCCGAATCATTTTATCTCTGCTACTCTGAGCTGGTGGCATGTGTTGTGCTGCTGGTCTGTGTAAGTGGAGGGGAGAATGAAGAATTTCTGGATTACTGTGTGTGCTGGGCCCCGCTCCAGGTCCCGGTGCGGGCCAGTGTCTCAGGCAGACACTCTGGAGCCTGAGGACCGCAGCAGGTCCTGCCTGAGGGCCTGGAAAAGGCTAAGCAGGGACTGGGCCCAGATGTCCTTCTGGTGCCCTTGGGACAGGGCGGTGCGGTAGGCCGCGTAGGCCAGGGTCAGCGCTGTCCTTTCGAAGTCCTCTTTCTTGAGGATGCCCGGGTGGCTGGAGAGGCTGGCACTGAGGCGGCGGATGTCGGGGATGCGTTTGGGGATCACAGCGTTGCAGACGGTGCGGAAGGCCTGTGCCTTGCGCAAGGAGGCGAGCTCTTCGTCCCTGATGGAGATCTCCAGGTCTGGGCCGATCTCGAGTTCAGCTAGCAGGAACTGGCGAGAGACACGAGAGGTGGAAAGACATGAAGCGCTTGCACTGCTGAGGACCCCACAGATTTCTTCTCCCCTGCGTTCATTTGGGGAGGCAGCTGCGGAAAGGGCTTTGGAGTGCAAGGGACCTGGGTTCCAGTTCTGACATTCCCGCCAACCGTGTAACCTTGGACGAGCCACTTAACTTCTCTGAGCCTCGCTTCCCTCCCCTGTGACATGATTAGGAGCAAAAATACTTTACAGGGCTATTGTGGGGAATCAATAAGACAAACATGGACACCATCTAACACTGTCCCTGGTACAAAGCCACTATTTAATGACTATTATTTCTAGTGTCCCAGATTAATCCATTCTTCCCTTTCTCCCTCCCACCCACTGAAGATCTTCTAAGCCATGAACCGACTATTTCAGAACACTTTAAATCAGGGGCGGGGGATTGAAGGAGGCAAAGAATTATGCTAGGAATGAAGTGGGATACAGAGGCTTGTCCTCACTTCCCCCTGCTCTTTAAGGGCGGGGGTGGGGTCTGCCACATGCATCCCTTGGCTGCAGCAGGCTAGGCTGTCTCTTCCATAGCCAGATAATTCTGGAACATGGAGGATGTCAGGGCAGGAGGGGGGTGTAGACTTGGAGATCACTGTAGTCCCTCATTTAACAGTTGAGGAGATCCAGGCCCAGAGAGACACAGTGGCTTCTGCAAGGTTACATAGCCGATGGGGGGGGCAGAACCAGAACTAAAGCTCAGATCTAGAGCCTGGAATTTTACCGCTGAACCAAATAAAGCGGCCTTGGGAAATCTCCCTGCGGTTTGGAGAAGTGGGGTCTGAGTGGCGGAGTGTGAGAGGCAGAGGAAGGGAGCCTTCAGGGTGGGCCAGACGGTCAGAAGCTGGGCTGTCACAGTTGGCAGCTACCTGAGACAGGGCTCCACCGAGACAAGCGGCCGGGCATTGCCTGAACCCGAGGAAGAGTCCTGCCTCCCAGCCTCTGCCTGAGACTGTTGCCCCACTCTGCTGCTTGGGTGCTGGGAGTGGCACCTTGGGGCCAAACCTAAATCTCTAATTTTGCCTCCAGTGACCTCCTAATGCCATCATTCCCTGATCTGGCAAGTGGGAAAGGGAAGGAGATACAGGGACTACGAGGATTTGATGGCCCCCATAGTGAGTCCAGCCTAGTCCCTAAGGCAGCAGAGGCCAGTCATTTTCAGGGGCTCGGGTCACTTCTCCAAAACACAGAAAAGTTGCAATGCCGTTGGGGAGAACGTGGCCACTTGCACCCCTGCCTACCTCGTAGAGCAGTTCTACCTCCTCCAGGGAGCTCTGCAGGATGGGATTCAAGGGCATTGAGGACGATCTCTTGGGCCGATGGGCAGCAGGGAACAGCACGGCTGCAAGAAACGAAAGAATGAGCTCCATGGGCTGTGGCACTTGGCCTTCCCCCTCCGTAACCTTGAGGTCAGCCAGCCGGTCTTGAAAGTGACCGACTCGAAGCTGTGATGGTCGTGGAGATGACGGACAACGCTGGTGTGTCCCAGAGAGAGAGAGAGCTCCCAGGCATGTCAGATGTCACTATTTCAGGCCAGTGACTTCAGACCTGGCTGCTTATCAGAGTCATCCCTGAAAGCTTTGAAAATGTAGTGACCAGGGGTGGGCAAAAGTAGGTTTATAGTTGTTTGTGTGGTTATAATTATTACAGTAGCTTTATTAACTGTGTTTCAAGGACTCACAACCGTAAACCCGCTTTTGCCCACCCCTATATGTCAAGGGAACTTATGTTAAAATAAAACAGAAATGAGCAAATGGCAAACCCCTTCAAATTCAACAAATGAGTTCCCTAATTGTACTGTTCTACAGCAGTAATGCCCATTTCAGCACTTGAGCAATATGAAGTCCTGGTTTATATTTATTGACAACCCTTTTCATCAGAGGATCCTACTTCTGGCCATTCCCCAGCCCTCTGAAATACAGCTGCCAAGAATCTGCACACAGGTGACAAAGGGAAGGAAGAGAGCCGCCCCAAGACCCTGACAGGCGGCTCTAGGGGTGTGTGGAGCCAGGCTCAGGGTTCCCAGCAAAGGCCAGCTGGCTTAGAAATGCATTTGGGACAGAGTCAATTACTTGCTGATGCTGTTTCACTGTTTCTTTGTGGGTGCGTTCAGGAACAGTAGCTGGAGGGAGATGGATGGGCGGCTATGGGTAGAGAAGGTAGACAGGGTAACGAGAGTTAGGACCTCACTGAGGACAAGTGAAGGGGAAGACAGAATGTTACAGAGTGTGGGAATAATCTTTATAAAGTGCAGTTCTCTGGGTGGCGTCGGGCTGGGAGCAGGCAGCCCTGCCCACCCCGAGGCCCCTGGGTGCACCAGGGCGCAGAGCAGACAGGATTGGCAAGCCTGCTGCCGGCTGAGAGAAAAGGGTACAGCTTCTTGCACCTAAGGTAGCTGGGCAGGGGGATATGTCAGATGTTCAATCCTAAGTCAGACCCCCTTGATCTTAGACGACCCTTCTTTCTGCTGCAATATGCTGCCTTTCAAAACAGTTGTTCAAGCCCTGACTGGGCATGAACCACCAACACAGCAATTAAAAGCAAAACATAAATAATTGCCTAGGGAGATTTTGGGTAAACCTCATATTCTGGGAGATGCTCCCAAAGGCATAAATGAGAAAGTAAGAGTCTCTATTTGGCTGGCACCCTGAGTCCAGAAGCAGTAAATGAACACATTGTGCCACTTGAGGAAGTTATGTCTTAGAAGTACTTAACATAAAGCACGTCATTTAAAAAAAGAATGAAAAATGTACAGTTTCTTCGACACGGGGTTGTAGTCTCCCAGAAAACTGGGTAACTAACTAAAAAATCTGAGACTCTGAGGTAGGTAGCGCCCCCTGAAGTTGTGCGAAGCACAGTTTGCATAACCATGCATGACAGCTCCGCTTCGTGGTAAAGGTGGCCTGGGGCCATCAAGAAAGGGCCCGCGACGTCCAGTGTACCGTGTTAAAGACGGCAGGAGCTGCATGGGCATTTTAGAAAAAACGCAGTGCAACGTGATAGAAACAAAACATCTTTGCTATAAAGACGTTTCCTGAAAAGCTCACTGGTAGGAATCTCCCACTCCCTGGAAATAGCAGGTTGGGTGGAGTATTGCTGTAATATTGCTTTCTCTCTACTTATTTATTATCTATACCACAAGTTCCTCTGGGGTTGGGATAAATATGGTTTTAGGTTTCTGGCCCCAGCAGATCCTGGCAGGCTTCTGGGCCGAGCCCTAGGTGCCGCCGTAGGTTCACCAAACCCTGCCCTGGGGGAGACCTTGGCAGGCAGTGACCTCTGCGTCCCCAGGCCACGGTGGGAAGGGGCCTGCGAGCTCCAGAGCAATGTTTCCTAGCCTAGCGCTTTAGCAGAATTTGTTCTCTTTGCCAGAGAAGTGCCAATTTCCCACAGAATCAGAGGTTTTGGGGCCTCTCTGTTCGCTCATTGCCTCTGCCTGTAGTTTTCGGTGGAGCTCAGGAGAGTGAGGCGTCTCCTGCTCCTCAGTTCACAAAACCTTGACTGCACATTAGCATCACCCAAGGGGCTTTAACAAAAACTGGTGCCTGCCCTGGCCGGGGTTCTCAGTGGTTAGAGCGCTGGCCCATGCACCGAAGGGTCGCAGGTTGGATTCCTGGTCAAGGGCACATACCTGGGTTGCAGGGTTTTCTGTTGTTGTTGTTGTTGTTTTTAATATATCTTTATTGATTTCAGAGAGAGGAAGGAAGAGGGAGAGAGAGATAGAGACATTAATGATGAGAGAGTCATCGATAGACTCCCTCCTGCACGCCCCTGACTGGGGGTCGAACCCACAACCCGGGCATGTGCCCTGACCGGGAATTGAACCCCGATCGCCCGGATCCTAGGGCGATGCTCAACCGCTGAGCCACGCCCGGCCGGGCTGGGTTGCAGGTTTGATCCCCGGCCCTGGTTGGGGCACATATGGGAGGCAACCAACTGATGTTTCTCTCTCTCCACCCCCCCTCTAAAAAAAAAAAAATCAATGAAAAAATATCCTCAGCTGAGGATTAACAACAACAAAATACTGGTGCCTGGGTCCCAGGTCCAGAGGTTCTGACTTAATCGAACTAGGGTGCAACTGAGGCAGTAAGATTTTTAGAAGCTTCCTAGGTGCCTCTAATGGCAGCCAGGGCTGAGGACCAGAGGGTGCGTGACCACGGTTGTGGAGAAGATGCTCCCTCGGCCATACGGCCTCTCTCAGGTGGGCCCAGTGGCTCTCAACCTTGACTATACATGAGAATCATCTGGGAGTTAAAAAAACCCAAATGCCCAAGGCCACTCCCAGGCCAGTTCCTGGGCACCTCTGGGGTGGATGAAGGCATCAGAACTTTTTATGGCGCCCAGGTGATTATAACGGGCAGGCAGGGTTGATAACCACTGGGCATCCAGATCCACAGCCAAGCACACGACACCAAAGTGCAAAGCTCACTCCCACCTGAGGCCTTACAGGATCATCTGGAGGCCAAGGCAAACGAGTAGAGACACAAAGAGGGTGTGTGCTTTGACTGCTTTCTCCTTGGTGGGAGATGACACCAGGGCCAGACCTGGCCCTAGACTAAGGTGTGACCTGTTCCTATGAAAGTGTAGATGAACCCTCTTCTCGGGTTAGGATCTGAGAGCAACTTTACTTCTCTAATTCTTCTTCCAGAATTTCTCTCTTATTATGAAATTAAAAGTACTGGTTGCCTTAAAAACATTCACCCCCCCGCAGGCGAAGCGGAAAGGAGGGGAGCAGCCAGCTCTGGGCCTGCATCTCAGCGGCTGCCCAGGCCTCACGCCGCATGAATGGGGCCGGGACACCTTCATCTCCGCTGGAGATGCTGCATGTTATGTCTGCTCCATACAGTCACTCCAGATGTTTTTGTCCATAAAGGTGAAGTCTGGACCCTGCAAGAAATGTAAGTGCCCAAAACAAGGGCTTCCAGAGGTATGTGTGCAAAGCTTGAAACTAGACTTGCTCCCACTTGGTGAGAAAGCCAGCCCTGTTCCCCCAGGAAGCCTTCCCCGGGAGCCTGCTGCACACTGTGGTCCCCTCTCTGTCCTGTGGCTTGTGCATCCCCCGCCCCCCCCCCCCCCCAGCTCACATCTTGCCCGCTACCCAGCTCCCAGGGCAGAAATGGGCTCCACACTTCCTCTGCTTGACCTCAGTGCCTGCGTGAAGCTGGGCGCTGAGTGCAGGCCCAGTGCCTATATTTTGGAGTGATAGTATAAAAACCCAAACAGCTGTTAAAAATAAAAAAGAACAACAAAACAGAACATCCCTGGAGACTCTCCCACTCATGCTTTGCTGGGCTTTCTTCCTTTCCCTTCCGTCCCATCTCCCAAATTTATGGAGGTCATTTTAAGTTCAGCTCCCGCCTCACTGCCAGCCGTTGGGCAGCACAGTCTTTGCAGGGCTGATCGGAAGAGACCTGAGTGCTCCTCCTGGACTGCCATTAGCAAGGGCACCTTCTCTGAGGGAGGAGAGAGAGGGGCATGGGCTGGGGAGACCAGGGACTGACTGGCAGAAGGACCCCGCACCCACCTAGGCACCACCTGAGCACTGAGATTTGGGCAAGAAGACTGCTGGCACAGTTTTGTCAAAATCGCTGACCTTGTGTACTTTTTTGGTGTAAAACTGGGCCAATGTGTTTCACTCAATGCTCCACACCCAGCTCACTCTCCAGCTATTTCTTTAGGGTGTAAATGAGCCACGAGGGCCACTCAGTGTAAGGGGACAAGAGAGACTCCCAGTGTCCTTGTATGCCAGTCTGCTGCACGGGCTGGCTTTGGGGCAGGGAGCTGTGAGCTCTCCCTGCACTCGCCGACAGATGAGCCTTGGGGAGAAATTGAGTGTTTACGATTCTGTTGGACAAACCAGCACAGACCAGAACAAACGATTCACTTGCTGAAGGTCATGCCGCGTGTGCTGAGTTAGTGCAGAAATTGGACCCGGACATGCAGGAACCATGTGTCCCAGCATGTTCTGTCCATGTCTCCTGTTGAAAGACACGTTTAGACCTCAGACCCAAGTTGTTAAATTGCGGAGCTCAGGTGTAACAGCGGCTCAGGAGCCCACTGTGTGCCCAGCAACGTGCTTTGTGCTTTCCAGGTGCACCTTGTGAGGTAAGTATTCCTATCCCATCTTAGAGATGCAGAAACGTGGAGGTTAAGAAACTTGTCCTGGGCCATCCGATTTGCTTGCTATAGGGTTGAGATTAAAACCCAGATCTCACAGACTCCAAACCCACTCTCGCCAACAGGGTGAACAATGCTATCTTTTTGTAGGCACATCCGCCCAAAGTCTGGATGTTCCTCAGTTATGAATAACTATAGGAAGGAAAATGTTAATTGTGAATGGATGAATGGATATGGTCTAAAACATATTCTTAAATGGAGCACACGTATTTTAAAAGATCTCTAACTTTGATTTATAATGTGATATAAAAGGTCGTATGACTACAACCCAATGCTCGCTCTTACACAGATCCTCACCTCCCTTGCTCCCTCTGCTCCTGTGCAGTCACTTGGCATGAAGTCCCACCGCCTCCTTCCCGCCCCGCAGCTGCACCTGCGCACCTGAGTGTGGCTGGAGCAAAACACAGCTGTTGTCTCACTGGAAATTCGGGTCGTTATTCTCACGTGGCCCTTACATGCTGCCCGACCCTTCCCCTTATTTCCCAGTTCCTCTCTATTTCTCTGCGGAACAGACGATGATGACTTTACCCCCTCTGCTTCCTCCCTGAGCCAGTCACCGCCTCCTGCCCAGATACCGACTCCTGTCACTGTGCATGCTCCTGTCTACAGCCGACTGTCCCAGGTATGTGAAGTCTCCAAGAAAAATGTGGCTCACCTCTCCACCTTCTCTCCTATGTGGCTACTTTCCCCCTCTCCACTGGATCGTTCACATCAACATGAAAACATGTCACTTCTTCTATTAAAAAATATCCCTCCTCCCTGTCTGCTCCCCCCCGCCCCGCCTTCAGATTGCACAGTTTTGGCCTCATCTTGGGCTGTCTCCTCTCTCCTGCCCTCCTCACTTCCCTACTGGCTTTCAGCTTTTTATTTCCAGGCCAGACTTTTATATCCAGCTGCCTACAGGAGTCTCCTTGCGGACGTGGAGCAGTGATCTCTCCTGATCCCCAGCCCAGTCCCAAGCCCCAACACACACACGTAAGAGCACACACACATGCACACACAGATCTACTTCTCTAACTGTCTTCCCATCTCTCTCAGTTGCTCGGGCCCCAAACCTGGGAGCCATCCTTGACTTTTAATTTCTCATTCCACATCCAACTAACCGGTCAGTCTTGTTGGCTGTACCTTCAAAATAGAACTGGACTCTGGCTACTTCCTGCCACATCCTTGCTAGCTCCCTGGTCCAAGCCTTGAGCCCCTCTCTGATGGTGTCTCTGCTCCCATCCTGGGCTCCTGCCCCCATTCTCTTCTTACAGAAACTAAAGTGATTCTGTGCAAACACAGGTCAGATGATGTCATTCCTCTGCCCAGAGCCCTCGATGGCTTTCCGTCTCACTTAGTAAAAGCCAGAGTTCTTCAGATGGCCGCCAGGAACTACACGACTAGACTTCTCACTCCATCTGAACTCATCTGCTCTTCCCCTGGCGCATGCTTCCCCAGCCACAGGCCTTCTCGCTGTTCCTTGGGCACACCACACATGCTTCCACCACAGCCTTTTGTCCTTCTGTTCCTTCTGCCTGGAATACCCGTTTCCTTCAGGTCTTTAGTCACCACCTCAGGGAGGCCCTCCCTGATTACCTTATTGAAAATCATAATCCTTGATACCCTCTAACCTGTCCTGACTTTATTGCCATCTGACAAACCAGATGCGTTGTTTCTATATGTTTGTTGTCCATTTCCCCTCCCTAGAATGTCAGCTCCACGAAGGCGTGGGATGCTGTCCCTTTTGGTCACTACCGTATTCCCAGTGCCCAGCATCCTGCCCAGGGCTGTTTGTTAAAGGAATGAACGATTCCATAGAAACACATTAACTACCTTTGTCACTAAGCTCTGTTCTTTTCAAACAGAGTGCTTCACTAAATCTTTCTCTTTCTAAACAGGGTGATTTTAGAACTTATTCGCAGTCCTAGGACCTGGTTAATCATCAGAAAGTAGATGTTGTCTCCTGTCTCCCATGCTCTGTCTTTATCTCTGAGGAGCCCCTATTCTGGCCTGGGAGAGGCTACTTTTAATGATCTCGGTCAAGGCTGGCACCTGTCTGCTCCAGCCCTCAGTCCGTCCAAGTTCTCTTGCTCAGACATATAGGCAGAAGAAGGCTCTCTGAATGAAGGAGCCTTCTTTCCTTTGAGTTTTTATAATCTGGGATAAAAACCACCCCTTCTCCCCTCCCCTCCGCCAGGAGGTTCAATATAACAGAGCAGCACCGAGGCTCACCACGGTTTCCACTGAGCTGCGAGCAGCGTCTGTACCAAAGAGCTTGTTGGAAAGGATTCCGACTGCAGGCCGCTTCGAGCCAAAACACAACCATATTTTTAATGAATCAGTTGAAGCAGCTCTATGGAAAAGGCCAGTGGGTGTGGAAAGGAAACGCTCTGGTTTATAAAAGATCTTTTGCCAGATCCTACTGATGTCATTAACTTTTCTGCTCCTGGGCCAGCCCTTTAGAAACACAGTGATATTCTGAGCGAGCCAGGATCTTGGCCCGGGCGCTGGGGTCCAATGGGAGTGCTTCTGGAAGGGCTTCTGTGAGTCGGCTCCCCTTGGCCAGATGGTCCCACCACCCAGGGAAGCTCCCGGCTGCTGGGAGGAATGGAGAGGGGTGAACGATAGGGAGGCTCTGCTGCCATGGACCTGGGGTGGGGGTCAAAATCCAGTTCTGTCCTTGCTGCTGAGTGATTTGGGACACATTCCCTCTTTGCCTCACTCCAGCTTTCTTACCTGTATGTCGTCAGAATAGCATCTGCCTCCTGGAGTGACTAGAGTAAACGAGGTGTCCTCAGGAATGCTCCTCCTAGTCCCTTAGCACTTTACTGACCGATGGCCCTTTGCTTCACTTACGACTGAAAACTCACATAACACTGAAATGGACACCTGAAAATGACTTAAATTCCACTTTAGTTCCACTTGAATTCCCTTCCCTATTACATTGCTTTCAAAAGAAATAATTTGTGTGTATTTAATAAAAACAGCTATTATATAGTAGTTAATGCATAGATGTTTTTTCTCAAGACCGGCTCGTTCCCTCCAGGCCCCCTAGCACTGCCCTGGCAGGAGCTGGGCCCGCTGGGACTTGAGCCAGGTGTGGCCACCTAACCACAGGGGAGTCATTTGGCCTTAATCAGGCTGGCGGGGCTGGAGCAGTGATCCTGGCCTGGGGAAAGCTACCTCCCAGGGCAGAATCCTAGACAGCGCCTCTTAGGGAGAATATTACCGGTAGGAAAAGGGATGGCCCAACAACAGGGTGTGTTGCCGTTGGGTTTATGTGTGGGTGCAGGACTGGGTGGGGGAGGGTGGAGGCCAGTGGTGATGGGAGGGGGGTGGGGTGGGGGTGGGGTTTGAGGAAAGAGGAGCTCTTAGGGGGTGGTCACCCTGACACTGTTTCCAAAGGGAATGCTCCAAAATTAGACCTGGGTTTGGGGTGGGAATGGGATAAGAATGAAGATGAAAGGAACAGTAAATACATTTGGAAAAACTGTTTTTATTTGGGTGTGATGCCCAGCCATCTTTAAGGAAAGATGGCAATTGAGTAGTCCTTTTAAAAAAAAATGTTAAAAGTGAGGAAGGATCCACTATGCAGAGGACTTCGGATGGTGGCTGGAAGGACTCCGTATCATTTGTTGACTCCACACTGACGTGAACCACGAATCTAGCTTAACACCAGCTGCCGCACCCAGGCCTCGGGTTCAGCCGAGCGCGTCCTGGTTGTTACTGTTGTTGGGGGCAGACCTTCCCCCGTGAGGACCCCGTGGGGCCAGAGCAGTTGCTCCCAGGATGTTGCTATAGGACCAGCTGTTGACAATCTCAAACTCTCTTTAATGAAATTATTTCATTTTCTAAGTGGCTAACATTGATATAGTGCTTCATCATTTACAAAGCATTTTATTTACCTTTTTAATCTGACCCTCACAACAGCACAGCGAAGGTAAGTTTTGGTATTGTTAATATGGTACCTGTTAGTGAACTAAAGCTCAGAGAGGTTAAGAGACTTGTCAGAGGTCACACAGCCCCTTTAGAGGCAGAACTCAAATCTTTGAGTTCCTTGCAGCGTAGCTCGTGATGCTGTGGTCGTGTTTACAAGCCTTGTTACAAACCAAATCATCTCATCTGGCTTTCTAACAGCCTGTGCGTTAGGAACAGCGGATTTTATCATCTCTTCTTTATAGGCTAAATAAGTAAGGCCCCCAGTGTCACACAGGGTAAGTGGCAAGACATAACTCCCATGTCTCTTTGCTCTCTGCTTCCAAGTGTGGCCCCTAAAGTTTGTGCACATGTTGAGTAGGGTGGTGTGTGTGTGTGTGTGAGAGATGGTGGTCTTTCCAGAAATAAAGGAAAATGCTATACATTAATTATTTGCCCCAGGGCAATCATCATTTCACAGCTCATCTCAGAGAACTGGCAAGTCCCTAAGCTCAGGCTTAAAAATGAGGGACTAAAATCCCAAATAAGTACAGTGCCCAACCCCCCTCCATCTCAGCTCCATCTGCCCTGTGCCCTTTGTTCCCACCGGCTGGTCCTTCATCCCTGACACTCTCCTTGGGACCCAGGAGGCTCATCCTTCCCGCCCTGTGCCAGTCTTCAGTCTAGTTCTGATCTCTAGAAACACCTATGAGCCTGGCTTCTCTTTCCAGTTCTTTCCCGGAGAGAGAGACCTCAGTTGACTTTAGGTGGTGGGCGGGAAGATTCTGGTTCAGATTGGCACGAGTGGTCAGCACTCTTGGTCCCTCACTTCCTGACGTGATAAACTCTAACAGGCTGGAGGTGCTGTCACCGTCTGCCACCTGGAGCTGGTCTGGGGCACAGAGAAAAGATGACATGCCAGCTCTGAGGAACTGCACCACGAGGGCAAGGAAGTTGGCCATGAGGGTCAAGACCATGCCGGCTCCTCCCTTGAAGAGGGGGACTGGTGGCCAGTGGGGGCAGCTGGCAGGTAGACTCGAGGATGCTGAAGAATCGCCCCTCCTCTCCTGCCACTGGGCCTGCTCTGCCAGGCTGGAAAGACGTGTCCACCCCCGGACAGGCTCTCCAGGTAGCACCTGGGTGCCCACACTCCCATCCTGTTGGCATCGGACCTGGGCACCTGCTCTGCGCACGCCGGGCCCAGCTGCAGAAGCCTGGGGGAGGGAACTGTGGGGAGTGTGTCCACATTCTGTGAAGCAAAGGTGGCCTCGTTCTGCCGTGTCAGAGAGGGGTGCCCTCTGCGTGCCCCATCTTGCTCAAGTCCCCTTAGCTGCTTTGATTTTTTTCCAGTGGCATTTTCCCTGTCACCTTCTAGCACCTTCTAATGTGCCAAGGAGCATAAAGCAATCTGCAGAGATGAGATTAAAGGAGGGCTTTGGGCTTCTAATTTCCTCTCCCCCACCCCCCAATTCCTAATTGTACTTAAGAAAGAATGATGAACATCAGACGAATAAATAAAAAGCAACTCACCCCTGCTCCACCTGCGGGACACAGTGGCCTGAGCATCGTAGCACAGCAGCAGCAGCAGCAGCGTCTTCCAGCACATCTTCTCCTCCACCAAGGGGAGAAGCTGCCCTCAGCCCCGGCGGGACCCCAGGAGCCCCAGGTGTGCCCGTCCCGGTGCCCCTGGGAGTAGGTACAGTTCTTCCCACCCTTCCCTTCCCCAGGAGCAGACGCCCTGTCCCGCCTCGGGAGGTGGAGGCAGAGGCTGCCTCCTGGGGGCACGGGAGTGGGGACCCGTCCTCTTGCGACTCTCTCTGGGATTGGGGGACTGGGCTGCCACAGAGAGACTCTGTTTTTGAGCACATCTGGAGTGACTCACGGGGCATGTGATCTCCTTGGCAGTGGGGTGGATAAATATAAATTCTGTACTTGAGTTCCATGTGTTGGATGCGCCCACTGGAATTTTTCTTTAACAAACAGACTCGTGGAACTTGTTAGAGAGCCCGGCGAAGGGCTGGCTGCTGTCCCTGTGCACACACATACCAGAGCCAGGCGAGGGCCGCGGGGGGAGCTGGGGGCTTGGCTCGCAGACGCCCGGCTGGTGGAGCCCAGAGTTGCCTTGAGGACAGCAAAGTCATTGCAGTGTCTGGGCTGAGTGTCACGTCCTTCTCTGGAGCTAGACTTAGCGATATTGGCACCCTCAGCCGGGGCTAGAGCCTTCGCCAGGGTCTGCAGGGATGGCAGTTGGTAATGTCTGTGCAGGTGCCCATAGGTGACCCCCTTTCCCCCTTCACATTCATGACACCCTGCTTGCTGGACTGTCTAGACCTGGGACCAAACCACTTTGATTCTCCCAAGCAAAATGTAGTGTTTTTCTGTGATAATTTTGTTTTGGGTATTTAATTAATCAACAAATTATTTTTATGGAGATGTAATTGACATATAAGATTGTGCGAGGTCAAGGTGCACAATGTGTTGGTTTGGTACGTGTGTATATTTGCAGTGTGCTCATCAGTGTCATGTTAGTGAACACCTGTGTCACACCACAGAATTGTCATTTCTTCTTTTTTGAGGTAACAACATTTAAGATCTATGATCATTTTCAAAGTACTGTCACAGACACCATGATTTTGTCCAATACCGCTTCCTCACCCCCTCTGAAATTATGGACGTGGGATGCTAAAGCTTGAAGGGCATTTGCAGCTGATGGACCTGGTGGGTTTCCAACCCGTGGAAGTGGTGGCCAGTGTGAATAGGCCACTCCTCTTTCATCTCTTATAAGAAGTTGCTTGAAAAAAAAGTGACTATAAAATTTGAAAACTGCCAGGCTGGTGTGGCTCAGCGGTTGAGCATTGGCCTATGATACAGGAGATCGAGGTTTGATTCCTGGTCAGGGCACAGGCCCAGGTTTCAGGCTCGATCCCCAGCAGGCGGCATGCAGGAGGCAGCCGATCAATGACTCTCATCATTGATGTTTCTCTCTCTCTCTCTCTCTCTCTTTCCTTTCTTCTCTCTGAAATCAAGAAAATATATTTAAAAAAATTGAAAGCCATTGATATCACTAATATTAATAATAAGTAGTGGGTGTTAATTTTTCCAGGCACCGTGTTTGGTGCTCTCCTTGTGTTAATTGATTTAATACTCACACCAAGCTATGAGATCAGTATAGGGCAGTACTCTCCAGCAGAAGGATAACGTGAGTCACAAATGTAATTTAAAGTTTTCTAGTAGCCACGTTAAAAAAGTAAAAAGCAACAGGTAAATTAATTGTAGTAATATATTTGATTCAGCCCAATATACCCAAAACATTATCATTTCTCCATGTGGTCAGTTTAAGCATTAATGAGATATTTTCTATTCTTTTTTTATGCTAAGTCTTTGAAATCACTATGTATTTCACCTTAGAGCACAGCTCAGTTCAGACCAGTCACTTTCGAGTACTTAGTCGCCACGTGCGGCCAGTGGCTGCCGTGTGGGCCGCGCAGGGCTGGAAGGTGAGAGGGCAGGCTCTGAGGCCAGACTGCCTGTCTCGTAGCCTGGCTCTGCCCCTTACTAGCTGTGGGGTCGTGGCTGAATTCCTTAATCTCTTTTTGCCTGAATTTTCCTCATCTATAGAATGGGACTAATAACAGTTTCTTCTTCATAGGGCCGTTGTGAGGAATCAATGGATTAATATGTATGAAGTGCTGAGAACTATATCTGGCACGTACATGTGTGCTACATACAGACAAAGAGGTGGGCTCAGAGGGGTTGAGTAATCTGCCCAAGGGCGCCCAGCTAGGAAGTGATGGAGCTGGGATTTTAATCTAGGTCTGTGTGGTTCTATAGCCTACAGACCTGCTCCCTTAGCCTGCCTCGAAGCTTTACATTTGAACCCCTTAGCAGAGTGCTGGTAAACCAGTTCTGGAGGGGTGGGGGAAACCCTGATTTGTAGCATTTGCCAATTTTCCTGGTGAAAATACTCCTACCATGGCTGATTTCAAGCTACTGATGGTTTAAGAAATGACTTGCAAACTTTCTGAATAATAGTTGGCTCTCTGGAAGCCCAGATGAGCTGGTCCAGTGCACCACTCCCCTTACAGGTCAGTTCCGCAGGCTCTCACCACTCCTCTGCTTCTGCTGTATTCTCTCTTTTTTTAAAAAATATTTTTAAACATTTTAATTCTTCATTATTTTTTCCAGTTCTACTCAGATATAACTGATATATAACATAATGACTTGATACATGGTGCATATTGTGAAATGATCACCACAATAAGTCTAGTTAACATCCATCACCTCATACAGTTACACATTTTTTTCCTGTGATGAGACCTTTTAAGTTCTATTCTCTTAGCAACCTTCAAATGTACAATACAGTATTATTAACTATAGTCACCATGCTGCGCATTACATCCACAGAAGTTACTTATCTTATAACTGGAAGTTTGTATCCTTTGACCACCTTTACCCGTTACCCCCATCTCCTGCCCCTGGCAACCACCAATCTGGTCTCTGTTTGTATGAGTTTGGTGTTTTGTTTTGTTTTTGGTTCTACATGTAAGTGAGGTCGTACAGTATTTGTCTTCCTCTGACTTATTTCATTTAGCATAATGTCCTCCAGTTTCATCCATGTTGTCGCTAATGGCAAAATTTCCTTCTTTTTTATGGCTGACTAATATTCCAGTGTATGTGTGTATGTGTGTACATATTTATCACATTTAAAAAAAATATTTATTGATTTCAGAGAGAGGAAGGGAGAAGGAGAGAGAGAGAGAAACACCAGTGATGAGAGAGTCATTGACCGGCTGCCTCCTGCACGCCCCTGACTGGGGATCGAACTGAGGCCTCAGTCGCTGAGCCGCGCCTGGCCAGGCTATCACATTTTTTAAATCCACTCATCCATTGCTGGGCACTGAGGTTGTTTCCATATCTTGGCTATAGTAAATAATGCTGCAAGGAACATGGGGGGCAGGTGTGTCTTCTGGACAGTGATTTTGATTCCTTTGGATTTATGCCCCAAAGTAGAATTGCTGGATCATATGGTAGTTCTATTTTTAATTTCTCGAGGGACCTCCGTACTGTTTTCTGTAGTGGCCGCATCAATTTACATTCACACCAACAGTGCACAAGGGTTCCCTTTTCTCCACGCTCTTGCCAACTCTTATCTCTTGTCATTTTGATGACAGTCATTCCAACAGATGGGAAGTGAAATCTCATTGTGGTTTTAATTTGCATTTCCCTGATGACTAGCGATGTTGAGCACCTTTTCATGTACATGTTGGCCATCTGTACATCTTCCTTGGAAAAATGTCTGTTCAGTTTCTCTGCCCGTTTTTCAAATGATTGTATTTTTGCTATTGGGTTATATGAGTTCTTTATATCTTTTGGAAATGAATCCCTTATCAGATATGATTTGCAAATACTTTCTCCCATTCTGTAGGCTGCCTTTTCATTTCATTGCCTCTGCTGTGCAGTGTACTTCTAGTTTAAACCTGCAAGGATTGCCCAGAGGACCTGGAACGTGACTGGGTGCCCTGTAGTTGCCCACTGGACATTTGTTGATTGGTGCTGACGCTGAGAAAGCTCCCGATTCCCTGCTCTTTTGCTAAAACTCCAGCGAGGGAGGGAGGAGCTAAGAGGGGAAGAGAGACCTGACTTGCCCGGCCACGGCCACGGGAAACCAGGACCAGAAGTTACAGTCTTGGCTGCCAGTCCTGGACTTTTCATCTGCAGGATCAAATCACCAAACTGTCACCTACTAAATACTAAGCTGGGACGCCAACTAGCTTCTGAATTTGGGCTGGGAACAAATGTGTTTGTAACTAATTTCATATCATAAGCTAATAAGCCACCACTGCAGCTTGGCAGGCAGAGGCAGATGCCTACAGTTCTCAAGGAGTCTTGGCCTGGTGCGCTGATATATATATTTTCTCCCCCTCCCCCTCCCCCTCCCCCTCCCCCTCCCCCTCCCTCTCCCTCTCCCTCCCTCCCTCCCTCCCTCTCCGTCTCCCTTTCCCCATGTTTTTTTTTTGTTCTTGCTGACATTTTATGCACTCTGGTTGAGACTGGCAAGCAAATGGAAAGCACTGTCTTTTGTAACAGATCACAGCAAAACCATGACTGTGGAGCTTCCCAGATCTCCTGCTTATTTAAAGAATACTTTAGCAGGGATGTGCTACTTAAGGCAGCAGTTGTCAAGTTCACTTCCACCTCTGAACTCCCACAGCGCCTACGTGTGTATCTCTCGTCAGAGCCAGTCATTTTCCAGCTGAGACACATCTACCATTTACTGAGTTCTGACCTTACTTTATTTCATTCAATTTTCACAGCAATTTTGTTCAGTAGATACCGTAACAGAGTCCACTTTCCATGTGGCCAACAGAAGCTTAGAAAGGATAACTACCTACCAAGTGGTAAACACATCCATGGACTGCCTAGCAGGGGCTGAGACGCAACCAGAACAATAGAGCCTCTTCTATACACTGCGAGCCTGACACAGAAGGAGCGAAGGAGCGCTGGGCTGGCCCCACGTAATAGTCACAGGGGGAAGATTCTTAATAGCAATAGGCGTGGGGGACATTCTGTTCATTCTGAGGCCCCGGCACAGAAGTGGTATAGTCAACACCCATTTGTGTGTCCTCTGCTCAGCCATTCAGCTAGTTTTTGGGCAGCTTCTCTGTGCCAGGCAATAGGTATATTAAAGTCAAATAAGACACAGCTCCTGCCATCAAGAATCATCATTCGAATGGGGAAATAGACGCCTCCACACATGCTTAGAGTGCGTGTTAGATTTAATGATGGGGATCCTATGTAGGAAATGCGAGGGGAGGGGTATTGGGGAAGGCTTCTCAGAGGGGTTGGCACCTGCATTAAGCTTTTAGGGATGAGTGGTATTTCATTAGATCCTGGGAGAAGGTAGGGTGAAAAATGGTACAGAGGGGAGAGGCGACCTGGTGGGCATGAGGAAGGAAAAGGGGTCTGGTCCTATGAGAAGGTCGAGGGTGAGCCGGGCAGAGCTGGGCAGCGGTGGGAGGCAGGGCCAGTCGTGGAGAGCCTGTGGGCCACGCTTAGACCACACCCCACTGGGAAGAGGGAGTCAGGGAGGGTTGCCATCAGGACCGAGCACAGAAGAGGAGGCGCTGGGTTCATGGACATTGTGACTTCAGTGCTGGAGGTATTGGGCCTGAGGTGTGTGCCAGTTGTCGCTGTTCCCCGGGTTCTGTCTCACTTGCTCTCTGCCGTGCCCTCTGTCACCTGCTACTTCTCTTTACGCGATGGCCTGGGGACGGCTTCTTGTTCTCAAATTTGATTGCTTTGATTTGGGTTCTCTGCTGTGATCTGCAGCTGTGGGGATGGGAGACGGTGTCAGTTGCTTCTGGAGAGAAGCATCACTCATGGATGGGTTGGGATAGGAATGAAAACAGATACCCCCTTGGAGGACATTGTGACTTAGCTCTTCTGGGTCCTATCCCTTAGTCCAGAGGGGGCCTTCAGATCCCTCTTTATGGTTGACTTCATTCATCCTTCACCTTCTGGCTCAGATGTTCCTTTTCGTGGTCCCCCTGACTAGAGAGATTCCCCCAATTAAGCGTGTGCATAGCACTGTGCACTTATCCTCTGTAGCTCATCCCACTTGCCACTTAACTTTGTGATATTTTGATTAAACTGTAGACTGCAAACCCCGTGAAAGCAGGAGCTGTGCTAGTTAGTACCTTCTGGCATTTAGTAGTGCTCTACCAGCAAGGCAGCCGGGTGGCAGGGCTCTTGGCCAAGGTCCCAGCGGGAAACAGGTGGCACATTCTAAAAAAGAATTGGAAGGAATCTAATGAAGGGACTATTTATCAAGGAGTGAAAGGGTTAAGGGACCGATCCAGGGACTAGCCACGGTGGGAGGCTGTTACTACTTTTTATAGATTAAAATTGGTCCCCCAAGAAGATATTTTGAAGTCCTAACCCCTAGTTCCCATGAAAGTGATTTTATTTGGAAATAGAGCCTTACAGATGTCATCAGGTTGAGATGAGGTCATTAGGGTGGGCCCCCATCCAATATGACTGGTGTCCTTATAAGAAGAAAAGAGGGGACACAGACAGAGAAAGAAGACAGCCATGTGGTGCTGGCGATGGAGATTGGAGAGATGCACCTGTAAGCCAAGGACACCAAAGATTGTTGGCAGCTACCAGAAGCTAGAAGAGGCAAGGAAGGACCTCCCTTATGTGTTTCAGAGGGAGTGTGGTAATGCCAACACCTCAATTTCACACTCCAGCCTCCAAAACTGTGAGACAATAGAATTCTGTTGTTTTAAGCCACCTGGTAGGTGGCACTTTGTCCCAGCAGCCCTGGAAAACTAATATACCACTCCTAGGCCTGAAGGGACAAGGGGAGAAATGAACTGTCCACAGTGGTCTGTACCAGAGGGGCCACCTGCCAGGAGCTGTGGCCCAGGTGGAAGAATACAACTATGGCCCAGCAGGAAGGAAACAAGGGAATAAACACTTTGACCTCTCCCCTCTCCCACTTTTTAATTTCCATCTCCTGCTGCCCATTAGCCCAAACCTTGTGGTAGCCACAGGGCAAGGGAGCTTAGTGGTGTAGTCTATAGAAGCGAGCCTCCTAGGTACAGAGCAGAGTGCCCAAGGCAGGGAGATCTGGAGGGCGAGCAGAATCAGTCCCATCTGGTAAGTACAATACTGAATGAACGGATGGCTGAACAGGAGCGTGACTAAGACAGAGCTCCGAGTTAATTCTCGTTGCTAGTTTGGAAACCGACAATTTTATGGCATTGCTCTCTTTCCATCCTGAGAGGAGAAGAGTCATGGTTTTTTTTTAACAGTTAGGACTTTTGTGCCTAGCCCTGCCTTCTGGCTCAGCACCCAGGCTCCGAGTCTTGTGAAGCTTCCCTCTGTATGCAGCCAGCACCTTTAGGCTGGATTCTATTTTAAGGCTGCAAGTGAGGTAATTTGGTTAGACAACAGAAACACAGCTGTAATTATGAAGTGCCAGCCTCCAAAGCAGAAAAGCCATCAGCCCCCAAGGGTTGCCAACATAAATGACTCAGCAGTTCATGCACATGTGTGCCAGGCAAGGACACCCTCCTACAACGTGGAGGTCCACTGTCCGCAGACGGACAGGAACATTCAGATCATTCAGCTGCTTGGTGATTGATGTGAGGTCTCACCGTCCGGTCGTTGCCAGCTCGGCTAGCCAGAGCAGTAATTCAGGGAGTAAGGGTTAGGCCCACCAATTGATGGGCCAAGTGGATAGAATGGACCAGATCGCTCCTCTAGTGGAAATACTGTCCCGAGCAGGCTGCACTAGCAGAGCCTGGGAAGCTGCTTTGCATGTCACTAAAACATCTGCAGTGCAGTCAGCTCAGCTGCTTGGCTCTGTATAGTTGCAGTGGCTGCTTACTCTCCATTCCAAAGGCAGGTCCCTTGTGTAGGGGAGGCCAGAGAGAAAGAGAGACTGCATTTTTGCTTGACTGGTCTAGCCTGGGATTTCTGTATTTCTCAGATTAAAAATAATCAATCAGACCCTTTGAGTCTAGGTTTTAAAATTTAATTTTTTAGTAGGTTGCTGAAACAGGGACATAGCATGTGTAGAGACTTAGATGGGATACATTTTATTTGTTCCCATTTATCCCTCAGGCTTTTAAACTTTGCTAAGGATGCTACTCATTTGGCTCAGAATCATCTCCATTGTCTTCAGACAACAAACACTCACAGGAATCCTCCACGTGCAAGCCCCTGTGGTGAGAACGTAAGTGGTGGCACCTCTCTCTGAGGGGTTGCTATTTTTCTTTTCTTTAGCAAATGGAACGCCAATCAGTTTCTGCAGAAGCAGAACTAGACAGGCACCTCAGCGCAGGTGTGGAGACTTACTGAGTACGTATAAGGTAGGCAGGAGACCTGGAGAAAAGATGCAAAATGATTTCTTTGAGAATCCTCTTTTGGTATGAAAAGCTCTAGGGAGAAAATGTCTGGTTTACACAAGGAGCCCCAGGGTGTTCTTGGAGGGAAGGGCTGGATATTCGCTTTATTAGTCAGGATTTGCAAAGTTATGCTGCTTTAACAAATAACCCCAAAGTTTCAATGGCTTACAACAATAACAACAATAACAACAACAAAGGTTTGTTTGTCACTCATGCAGCGATGTCATCATGAGCTGACCATGGCTCTACTCCATGTTATCTTCACTCTGGAACCCTGGCTAGTGGAGCAGCTTCTATAGGAAGCCCTGTTTGGTCATCATAGCAAAGCGAAAAAGTCATATAAACCACACTGTGGTTTTTAACAATTTTTGCTCCAAAGTGACACACATTACATATTAAAATTCCTCCCACATTTAAATGGATAAAACAAGTTCTGGAGTAATCCCTGAGTTGAGCAGGGCAGGGTTGTATAATTCTCCCCTGGGATGGAAAATGGAGTGTTTGGTAAACATTGATACAGTCTACCACATATACTTCCACCTTTCTACTGAGGCTCAGAATTAGGGAGATCTGATGGGCTTGGCAGCAGGCTGTCTCTAACCATGGTCAGTTGCAGGGGTGGGCAACTGGATCCCCAAAATGAAGTTACCAGGAAGTTTGAGATAGAGATAGAGAGATAGAGTTAGAGATAGACATAGAGATGATAGAGATAGAGAGAGAGAGATCTGATGGATCCACCTGAATGAGGCAGAAGAGAAGAGGGCAATGGCTCTGGGTCCATGAGGTGCTTGTTGGAACCCATCTTGATCCAGTTCTTCTGGGGCTGGCTCACCCTGGGAAGTAGCTGAAGGAATACTTGGGGGAGGAGCTCCGACCGTTGCTATAGTTTTCTTGACTGAGCATAACCTTGAGGATCACTGCTGTGGCTTCCAGGAGGCACATTGTCTATCTCGACTGCACGTCCAGGAGCGTGAAACTCCAGCTACCAGCCTGCCACTGCTGTTGGCCAGCCAGAGGGGTCTAAATAAGATCTGGGCCCTCCCCAGGACTTCTCATTTTCCTTGCATTGTCCCCCCTATTCCCTACCTACGTATCTCTGGATATATAAGGAGTTGGGGACTTGGAAATACGGACTGAATTTTCAGCTCCAATCAACTCCAGGACTCAGTTGGAGTATGCCGTTTGCCGTTTGTGCTAGGAACTAGAAAGGGGGACATCTCGGTCACGTAACAATGTATAAGTCACAGTTCCTGAAAGAATGATGATCTAGAAGGCATGAAATATAATTTAGGAAAAAAACCTCACGATCAAGGCAATCTTTGGTAAGTGCAGTAGCTATTAAATGTGAGCGACAGCCCTTCAGGATGTCAGTCCTCTGCAATGTTGAGGATGCGTGTCACGGCGGTGAGGCTGGCCCTGACTGATACATGTGGGTGTGTGGGTGTGGTGGTGGTGGTGATGGTGGTGATTCCAAAAGGAATTTCTCAGAATGGAAAGTTCTCTGGGGTGGCATCTTCGCCGCTCTTTGGCTAGATTCCCCAGAAGGAGAAGACATTGCTGAGACTTCATGGGGAAAGTGGTTGGTGTCTGTGCCAGTTAAATCCCATTATCTCTCCTGAGCTCTCGCCCAGAAGGGGTTTGATGGATGTGAACTTACAGGATGAAGCTGTAACTTACAGTAAGTGTCGAGTCCTCTCTGCTCGGAGCCAGGGGGCGGCTGGGCTGGGAACCCAGGGGCAAGAGCCAGGGAGGAGCTGGAGGTTCCTGCTCCCAGCAGGCCTCAGGGACAGAGGCTCGTTATGTGGAGAATTTCCTGCCTCTGCAGCCCTGCTGCCAGAAACCACAGCTTAGCAAATTCACCTCCGGGCCGCTTTTGGTGAATTTTCAAAAAAATACCTCAGAAGCTCTTTTAGGTTTGTCCTTAAAAATGCAAACCCAGTCCAGGACTGGTTTCATTTCTGAACCAGGTTTTGGTACATAACTGACAACTAGTTTCTTTTCAACAGCTTTCAAATGGGCGAACTTTCCCTCCTAATTTAGAAATGCTGGGGGAAAGAATTCGTTCTTAAAAGAATAAGAGGTGGGTGGAGAGTGGGGAGAGGTTAGAAAAATACCTCGGTGTTTGGATGGCGCGGTCAGAGCCAGGCCGGCCAGGGGCTGGGACGGGGCTGACTGGGGTGGGATGGGGCTGTCAGGAGCTGATTAAGCAGGGTGTTGTCATTTTAAGAAAAGGGTGAGACCTGCCTAGGAACAAGACGGTGTCAATGAACTGACAGGCACCGGCCCTGCCTGTTGTGAGAATGAGAGAGGTGAGCTCAGAGACCTCCGCTGGCTCACTAGGGTCCTAGGGAACAGCCTCACTCCCTATCTTGGAGAAGCAAAGTGGGTGGGAGGCGGGAGGTGTGTGTCCTGATTTAAAGGAGCTGGGAAAACAGGGGTACATGAGGGCAGCTGGTGCAGGTGAAGTATTTGGGGGTACACTCAGTGTAATTTGAGGGACAGACAGTGCCTAAAGGGGCGATATAGGAATTTGAACGGCTTGAGTAAAGTCTGCTTAGTTGTAACCTGCACATCTGGTCTTCCTTGTCTCTTTCCTGTGAACATATAAAGAGAGGAGGTCAGTGGGGAGACAAAAGTAATTGGGACAAAGAAGAGAATGGGAGAGGTGTGGAGGAAAGGAGAGGTCAAGGGCTGGGCTAGGAGGGGTGAAGACAGAGAGGGATTGGATGAAATCTGTGTCCCCCAGCCCAAGGCATATCCCATCCCAGGGGCCTGTGTGAGGATGGAAGACTTCATCGGTTGGTACCCATGTTGGCTGCTAGGTAGCACAATAGTAATAATTCAGACCGTTAGGGCACAAGTCTTTGTGGTTCAATAATTTCTTTGTTGAAGACATCTTAGGGCAAAGTTGTGTGTTTTTTTTAAAAAGTGTATCATCCAAATGCTTGTTCCCACTCTTTTCTTTGCATGCCCAGGAGGAGTATGAAAGACCCGGTCTCTGGTTCAATGGGTGTCCGACTTTATGATGGAGCTTGTGTGTTGCAGTTAGACTCACAGGGCACAGGGCTCCGCTGGAGCGAGGGTTAGACAGAATAAAGCAAAGGGTCAGAGTGAGTGGTCGCAGTTCATTTAAGGATTTGTAAGGTCCGTCTGATGAGAGTGCGTTGAAGACCTGGTTGATAGTCCGCTGTGGGCCTTACCCTTTCCCACACTTCTCAAGGCAGAACCCACTTTTATTTTCTGTGAAGGATAGAAGAATTGGCTGAAGTAGATACATTCATTGACACCCCACATCTGCTGGCCTCTTTCAAGTTGCTGCTGGTGGGTAGAACAGAAGAGCATCTTTCCTTCAAGAATAGACGTCGTCTGCTAAAGAGAAATGCACTTGAACAAGATCTCTAGTCTTCGTTGGGGAACTCACAGGTGCAGGGGTGACATCTCTGTTTGTAGGACTCTCTGCTCTGCAGTTCGGAGAAAACATTGCCATATCTCCTTGTGCGTGTAGGTGCTTGACCGCAGCCCTTAGAGAACAGGTTGAGTTAGAGGGTCTTGTGGCTGAAAGGACCTTCGAGATCACCTGGTGCCTCTTTCTATCTCACCATGCTGTGAACCTTTGGAGGGTGACTTTCATTAAAGTTTGTTCGAATTGGGAAAGAACAAAATTCAATTGAGTTAATTTGAAGATCTAATTGGTGTTTTTAAGTGATTCTCGGATTGGGCAGCATCCCATGGAGCAATGAGAAGGCCGCTCTGAGGGGCTGTACAAAATGGAAGGTTTTTATAGGCCCAGAGTGGGACTAAGAAGTGAAAAGAGTGGAGGAACACCTTCTCTTAGGGGGTCTTCTTAGGCAGATTACCTCCCAAGTGTTGATCAGGAAATTCCTGGCTGATTGGTTTAAAATTCTATTCCTTAGAGAGGCTAAAACTGTAATTAGATTAGGTATTAAGTTTTGGTTTGTTGAGGTGACTTAGCAAAAGTGACTCCATTTTGGCCTTTCTTTTTTAACAGAATGAAAATTAAAATAGGCACATGAGACTAACAAAACAGTCAAATAAACATAATAGCCCCAGCCCTGGCCGGTGAGGCTCCGTTGGTCGGAGCATCATCTCATACACGGAAAGGTTGCAGGTTCGATTCCCAGTTGGGGCACATGCCCAAGTTGCGTGTTCTATCCCCAGTAGCCATGCGCGCAGGAGGCAACCGATCGATGTTTCGCTCCCTCTCTCTCTCCCTCTCCCTTCATCTCTCTCTAAAACAAAGCAAAACCCCATAACAGCCCCAAACTGAAAACAATGTAAATGTCCACCAATAGGAGGTAGGATGAACAAAAAATGTGCTTCATTCATGCAATGGAATACTAGCCAACAATAAAAAACCCCACACAAATTACTGATACATCATGGATGAGCCTAAAACAATTATATTGAGCAAAATAATATGAAGTTATATGAAGCTGAATAATAGGCAAAACTAGAGTGTGTGGTAGAAGTAAAAAAAAGTGGTTAATTCTGGGAGAGGTGGCTACTGACTGGAACAGGGCATGAGAGAACTTTCTAGAAGGATGAAAATGTTTTCTCTTTTGACCAGGGTGCATGCTCTGTGTGTGTGTGTGTGTGTGTGTGTGTGTGTGTGTGTGTGTGTATGTGTATGTGACTGAGCCATACACTTAAGGTTTGCATATTTTACTGAATATAAATTATACCAAAAAAAAAAAAAAAATCCCACACCAAAACCCAACAGTGAACACACAGATGGGGAGTATGTGGTTAATTGACTTAGGAACATTTAATGTTGATAAGCTCAATGAAGCACATTTAATAGTAAGCAGCTCTAATAGAAGTCCCCTTGTCTAGCAGTTTAAATAACTTGGGCGTGGACGTGTTACTCAGTGCCTCTGAATTTCAGCTTTTCTTCTACTAAAAATAAAGAGAGGGCTCATTTGTTCGTTGCACACAGACTCTGCCACGTCGGATGGCACTGGCCTGGCCGTGGAGTGGACACAGAGACTCCAGTTACAGACCTCGATGCTATTCTGCCGGCACAGTGAGCCCAGTGACACAAATAAATGCAGCTGCCAATGGCAGCCCTGCCCAGCTCCCTTTTCCTGCCTTTCTGCTTCCAGCCAGCACCGCGGGAGCACTGAAAAGACCTTATGTTTAGGCCCAGATGGTGCTTCCCTCCCTCCTCCAGGGGCCTGGCTTCTCTTCTGCCCCAAAGCTGCTCTTGTCCCCCAGCCCACTGACCCTGAAAGGCTCTTTCTGTGTGGTGAATGAGTTTGAAGCCAGAGAGAAAGGGAAAGGGAGAGGGAGAGGGAGAGAGAAAGAAAGAGAAATATTTGAGGGTACTTGACTCATACCAGCCTCAGTGCCTAAGTTACGTGGTCAAGATTCCAAGTCTAACCTCTGCTCAGGGAGACAGGCGACAGAGGATCTCTTTGAGGCAGTTGCAATGATATATAAAGAGATACTAACCCCCTCCCAGCCCAGGGCACCACCCTAGGCCACAGAGCTGGTCCTGAACAGGGTCTCTCCTACCCCTTCATTGTCTCAGAACCCCAAAGGGAGAGAAGTGGGGTGTCTGGTTTGGACCTGGTCACCGCAGCAGCATCTGGGTAATTTCCCGTTTGCTTCATATACTCGACCTTTCCTTCTGACACAGGGAGGTGGACACAGTAAGTGGCTCTTGTTTGCTGATGGGAAAACTTAGGCTCTGAAGATGAGGCGACCTAACTGGAGGTCCTTGGGCGGAGGCCACACTTGCCCTCCCTGACTTACACTCAGAATCGATGCAGGAGAGACCAGCTTATCTGGAGTGGAGTACATAGTCTTTGCCTAAGTCATTTTCCTGTCAGGAGCAGGGTTCAGGGAAAGCACAAATATTGGCCCAAGAAAGCTAGAGTTTCTTAAACAGGAAGGTATTTAGAGGTCAGAGACTCGGATTTTATTTTACAGATGAAAAAACTTAGGCCTACAGGGTGGAGTAACTTGTAAAAGCCAGTCAATGACCATCATGAACACTAGTAGCTGTGTGGACTCAAATCCCTCTGCCGGTCAGATAGAGCTGAACACATCAGATTTGTCCCCCTGGACCAGGGTTTTCCAACGTTGGCGCTGTTCCCATTTTGGATAATTTCTTGTTGTGGGCTACTATCCTATGCATTGTAGGATGTTTAGGGGTATCCCTGACCTCTACCCACTAGATACTAGTAGCACCCCCTCATCCCAATTGTGACAACCAACCAAAAATGACTCCAGACATTGCCAAATGTCCCCTGGGGGACAAAATTGCCTCTGGTTGAAAGCCACTGCAACAGAGAGTCAGTTCTTTCCGTTCAACACACACAGATGCATTGTGATGCACTTATTATTTGTACCCCTGTCTCATGCGTCAGTTCTGGACATTCTTTGAGGTCAAAGACAGGCGCCTATTCACCTTTATGTTTCCTGTGTCTGGCTTAGTACCTGGCATATGAGCAACATGCAATAAATGGTTGAATGAATGAATGAATGAGCCAACTCCCCGGGAGACCCTGAAATGTAAACTTTCATTCGCTGGATATGTAGTATTGTATTAAACATCAGCTTGGTATAGGCTGGAGGGGAGGTGGGAAAATTACCTGCATGACCTTCTATCTGAGGGAAATGGGGGCCTCTCGCTCATCTTGCGGACGTCAGAATGTCCAAACCTGTAGAGAATTTTTATAAAAATATATTTGAGCCAAATGAGGATATGCCTGGAAGCAAGATCTCAACAGGCTAGAAAAATACTTTGGAGGATAGGTTTACAGTTTCTTTCATGCATTTGGAACTGAGGAGGGAAGGTGAGGCAGATTACTTGGAGGCGGGAGGAAGCTAGGTGAGGATTGGGTTATAGGGGAGTTAAGATTAAGGGCTCTCTTGAGGGTGGCCAGTCTTCCAAGGGGCCTGAAAGGGGGCATTTCAAAGGTCTGTTAACTTGGATGCACAGAAACAATGGGCAGGGCTTGCTTAAGGCAAAGAGAAACCATTTACTAGACAAGTTATATGCCTGGGGCATGACTACCCACCATGACCCACCCGAACCTGCCCAGTTAGGAATTTATGCTCAGAGCGTCCTGTGAGGCTGCTGTGCATAGAACACCTTTCTCACCCGCAATCTGGCATCTACGGTCATGGTCCTTACAGGCAGCTTCTCCTTGGGCTCCTTTCTCATGCTCTCATTCTTACAAAACAATAGAATTAGGTTCTGTGCTGAACAGCTTTTTCTCACCGGGGATAAAGGCAGAATTCTGGAATAGTAAGCTCTGAGAGTCTCAGAGTTAAAAGGAAAAAGCCCCCAAGTACTGCCATTAGCAGCCTTGAGAGCCACGGGAGGACATTGGTTATAGAGTCCAATTTCGGCACCGGGAAAGTCACAAGTAAAATATAGATGGAAAAAATCTCTACCACAAAATCCTTTCTTATTGTTTTTCTTAATCCCAGAAATTTTCACCAGTGTTGCCTTTGGGCAAGTGACAAAAAACTCTTCTGTGTCTGTTTTCCAAACAATACAATGCTTGAGAGGGCAGAGTTCTCTTTTGTAAAAAAGAAAGTAAGAATAAGGGAAAAAGGGCTTTCAGAAGACCTTATACACAAAGCCACAAAATATCAGTGCGGTGAGTCTTGAAAATATAAGCTGTTGGTTGGATACGTCTTACTGGGGAATTAATTTAAAATATAAAAAGATGGTCTGACTTTTCCAATGACTTTACTGGTCAATTAATTCAAGGGGACAAATTGATCTGGATGTAAATGGTGAAAGAAAACAGAATTAAAACAGAAGTAAGGCCAAAAAAGGAAATAAAGACAAGGCAGTGAGAGGGAAGTATGATACGTTAGAAGAATGATTGGGTGGAATTGGGTTAATATTAATATTAATAGTGAATTTTAGCCTTGGCTGGTGTAGCTCAGTTGGTGGGAGCATTGTCCAGTGCACTGAAAGGTCGTGGGTTCAATTCTCAGTCAGGGCATATACCTGGGTTGCAGGTTCAATCCCCGGTCAGGGCAGGTATGGGAGGCAACTAATCAATGTTTCTCACATCGATGTTTCTCTCCCTCCCTCCCTCCCTCCCTCCCTCCCTCCCTCCCTCCCTCCCTCCCTCCCTCCCTCCCTCCCTCCCTCCGTCTCTCCCTCTCCTTTCCTCTCTCTCCAAAATCAATAAAAATATATCCTTGGATGAAGGTTAAAAATAATAATAATAAAAAGTATATTTTACCCAGCTGCCGAGGTGCGTCAAGGACTCGCCCACAGAGCCCTCATGTCTAGCCCTCGGCCTGTTAGAATTCATGGGATTGCCTTCCAGCCTAAGTCTGGGTAGGGGATGATTTATCGGGGATAATGACTGTTGCTTATGACTGACTGGTTGCTCTTGGGGAAGTAGGAGAAAAAACAAGACCAGCAGGAAAGCCAGAAGGCTTGGGGTCCCAACTCCAATGAGGACCTCCAAACAGGACCCATCATGGGGATGGGAGGGAGGGGTTAGGGAGTGTCAGGTGCTTCAGGAAGAGCTGGGAAACTTTGCTACAGGCACCTCTATTGAGAGCAGGAACTAGGGCAGGAGCTGGACCCCCGGGGGGCCTGGGATTTGGGCAGGTCTGGGCAGGGAGGGAGATTCTGGCCTCTCCCATGAGCCAGGGGTACGCAGACTCACAGAATTTAGAGCAGGAAAGGCTTTGAGGATCTAGTCTAACCTCCCAGTTTTCAGATGGGGCCGGGGAGATGATGCAGGCAAGTGGAGGCCTCCCTCACACATTGCACTGCCTCCTCCAGAGAAATGGTCCCTGTTTTCTCTGAGGGCACAGAGCGTATTTACTGGTTTTCTAGGTGTTCATTCAGCTTGACCTTAGGGGAGCACGTCTGAAGCAGATGGATGTGCAGCGTCTCCCAGTGAGAGTCAGCTTCTGCCATATCGTTGTACGTGCCTGTGCTGGGTGCTGGGTGCCCCATAATCCTCATGTCCCGTAAGGAATTCCGCTGCACCCCAGGCGACCAGCGCAGGCCCGTGAGGTGGCCAGAGCTGGCTGTGCGGGAAGGCACAGGAGATGTGCAGGGAGAGATGATGTAATAGGTCTGCCAGGGTTAGCAATGAAAAATACAGGATGCTCAGTTAAATTTAAATTTTAAATGAAGAACAAATGGTTTTTTAAGTATGTCTCCAACATTGCATGGAATATACGTATATACTAAGAATTTATTCACTGCTCATCTGGAGTTCAGATCTAACTCAGTTATCCGGTGGCCCTTTCTTGAGATTCTCAGCAGTAAAGAAGCCGGGATCTTTGAGGATGGTGGCGATATGAGGGCACTGTGCTGTCCCTATTTCAAACGGAAGAGGGCTGCCCGGGTCCTATTCTCTCCTACCTCGCCTGGGTTTCTAGAAGAGACAGGGAATCTGATGCCTTTGAGAAGTCCGGGCAGCCGAGGAAGGAGAGAGGGGCTTTTGTGGGTGGTCACTGAGACGGATTTCTTCCTCCAGTTCCCCTTGTCTGGATCCAGCGAGAGGGCCTCACGCTCCTCGGGGACTTGAGGATGGAAGGCCGCGGGGCTGGGTAGAGCTGGCAGGCGCGGTGGCAGGTGTCCCAGGGAGATAATGGCTCCGGACCTGCGGAAATAAATGGCCTGCTTTGTTTTTGAATAATAATTAGCTGGCAGTTTATGCTCTGCCAGGCAGCTGGAGGAGGGACATTCTGATTTCAGAGGAAAAGCAGTGACCTAGGGCTGGCCATGTTGACAGAGGAGAGGAGAAGTTTACCACACAGGCCACCTCCCTCGTGGCGATGCGGCCCCTTACCGCATAGTGCTCCCCCGCCCCTGTCCTAATGCCCGCAGGTCTGCCACTGAGCCTTAACGCCAGTGACCTTCTCTTTGAAGACATGCACATCCCTGAGAAACACAACACACTAAGCCATAGCCCTTTAGAATGAATTGCCTTTTGAGTCGTCCTAACTCCCCATTTGGCTGAGAGCAGGGTCTCGGGGTTAGTGGATCCCAGGACAGGACATTCTTGTGGGGACTGAGTGACAGAGAGGTTGACCTACAGGGAGCGGATATGAAGAAAGCCCAGAAATTAAGGGTCTGGTCAGTTCAGGACAACGGGGTGAATGAAGGAGGGAGAGGGAGGAATGAGAGGAGGGGAGGGCCAGCGGAGGTGGGGGGGGGAGCTGCCTGCCTCACTCATCACCGCCTCTGCTGGGGCTCCCACGAGCAGAAGTGTCCCCAGCTTGCCAGACGAGTTTGGGCTGGGCACTGAGGAAGTGCAGGCGTCTGAGCTCCTGTCCTCCTGCTCCGTTCTCTTGCCCCCTCCTCCCAAATGCTGGGGGACCACCGAGAACACAGAGGGGGAGGCTCTGCAGGGCTGGAGCTGGGGGATGCAAAACCCATGCACGGGGGCTTGAACCTTAAGGGGTTTCTTTTTCTCATGTGACAGCAAGTCCAGAGTAGTCAGCACAGACTGACTCAGTGCTTGAGCATGTCATCGGGACGTAGACAACATACATTGTCCTGCGGGTAAGGAGGGCAAGGGGCTTGGTGTCATGTTCAGTAAACTGCAGCACCCCAGAAGGAAACCAAGAGAATATATTCAAGATAGTCCTGGCATTGCAGGCCTGTCTCTTTGCCACCTGAAGAAAATTCCATCATTCGAATGTTTCCAGTACCATTCATCATGATTGCACTATTGAGTGTTTATTTACCCCACAGATACTTGGCACCATCTAGGTGCCACCTGTGGCTTCCCCTCTATTCTAGAGGGTACCTTGAATACTGAAGGGTCCAGTTGGGTACATGGATCTCAGCAAATTCTCTGGGCACAGGATGATCTTTTTCCTGAGCCCTCCACCCAAAACCTGCTTTTCAGAGGAGCAGTGGCCACAACTCTTACTCTCCCCACACAAAGATTTCTTACACCACAGTCAGCTCAGTTTCATTCTATTCCGAAGACTAAAGCCTGAGGGCAGATGCAGCCTGTGGCTGGAGGTCGGAGAGCTTGGACGACCTTGAGCAATACGTGCAGTTTTCCATGGGAGAGTCCTGTCATCGTCTGCCCTCAGAGGGCCTGTAGGCCCCAGAGGTTTCCTCCACTCAGCCTTGGCCAGCTGGCTGGATATTTTTAACTCAGATAACAGAAGAATTTGGAATGTGATAAAGCCAGTTGCAAAATTCTCTCTTTGAATGGATAGCTGGATCATGGCATAAACAAAGGTTGGGGGTTCCAGGGCCTGGAAACTTACCCTGAATCCAGCCAACTATCCTAGAAGTGTGCCCTCCAGGTTTCAAAGGAGAAAGAATGTGTAGCCTGTCCTCTCCATGTGATGGAAGTTGCCTGACTTGGTGACAAGAAGAGCTTTGGAGTCGGGAGGCCACAGGCCAGCCCTGGTCTCCTGCCTCGTCTAGTTGGGTGGCGCTGTGCAAGTAGTTCCGCTTGCAGACGGCTTCCTCCTCTAAGACAGGGAGAGTCCTGGGTTCCTGTCCCATGGGGAGGGAGGGCATTGATATGAACGCACATTTCAAACACTGAGCTGTAAGTAAATGTGTGTGCTGATTGGGATCACAACTGTGGATGGAGAGAGTTGGTTTCATAATCAAGAGGCAGCCCATTCACCAACTCTGCCCCTGGCAAAGAAAGTGATTTCTAAAGCACACCTTGAACATAACAGCGGCTAATCAAAGTAAAAGTGACATAAATTAGTCCAGATGAGCACATGGTGAAGGTCCTTTCATGTCTACTTCAGCTCACCCCAGGCCTTGGATGCTGTGCTCCAGCCAGGCTGTTCAAAGAGACTGTGCATGCTGAGATGTGACACATAACTAACTGTGCCCAGGAGCAGGGGCTGGGCACCAATACCATAAAGTTGCAAATAAGCCCCTTCTTCCCCAAAGGACGCGAGAACCTGCTTGGGGGTGCATACCCGTGTGTGTTCTAACTCTGACCTTCCCTAGGAACTCTTCCTGCTACTAAGAAGTATCTTTTCATTTTCTGGTTAAAAAATACATTAGTATAAAAAAATCATTGGCAATCTCCAGAATGATCGAATGAAGGCAATTGTCTAGATGATTCAGATAAAAACCTTGGTGGATTCAGGCATCCTGTGCCTCTTGGCTGTTGTGTGCCAGACACTGCACAAAATATTTACACATATCACTGCATTTAATTCTCACGGAAACCCACTGGGGTAATACTGTGACTACAGTGGGGTAATGCACCCACTTTATAGATGAGAAAACTGAGGTACAGAGAGGTCAGGGAACATGCCATGCAGCTAGGAAGTTGTAGGGCTGGGAGTTAAGCCCAGAACTGTCTTATTCCATAGGCCATGCTCTCAACCACCATGCAGTTGTTTGCCTCTTCGCCTCATTTTTCTTTCCAACTTGTGATTTCCAATTAATCTAAGAGAAAACATATTCCTTTTGCTCTTGATCTACCCATGTCTCCTTTCTTCTGTTGGGCAGCCCTGGGTTCAATTCCACAGTGAGGCTCCCAGTGAAAGGAGAATGGGACTTGGTGTTGAGCTCCGACCCAGGCTGGGTCAGGGTGGCCTCCCCTGTCATCCTGCTATGAGAGTGCATTGTTGCTACATCGATGCTATCGGTGCATAGAACATTGTTAGTTTGCTTGTCACTTTCTCCCTCAACTAGACATTCCTCAAGGACAGGCACTACATTTCCTGGTGCAAAGCAGATACTTACACACATTTGTTTATCTGAAGCATTAAAATGAGTGGAAAAAAGATCAGTGTTCATTGCAAAGTGTTTTTTGGGGGGGAGGGAGGGTGGTTGTTTTTCGTGGTGGTGTTGTTTTTTTAATATCCGACTCTCCCACCTCTTAGGCAGAGCTAGTCCTTGGAAATTGTGGTCATCTTTGGAAGTTTCCTTGCCTCATTTAGATCTCTGGGTCATGACTTAGTGTTCCAGGGAATTCCAGGGGAAAGTCATTTGCTTCTGCAAACCCCAATGTCCACTGTTCTGATAAAGGAGCCCAGCGGTGACAAGGAGATTATTTCCTGGAAACGAATGAGCAAAGCTAATTACTTCAGTAGATTTGGGCAGGGACAGAGTGTACCAGCGCAGGCTGCTGGCAGATATTCCCACCCCTCCAACTTGGCAACTGAGCCAGCGAGCCCGCTGAACATGCCAGCGCTGTTTGGTCTCTGAATCGCCTGTTCAATCGCAAACAGACTCCAGGATCATGGTTTGGGGCCCAGTCAGTCGTTTGATGGGAGCCAAGATCGAATTTCTGTGGCTTGTTCTTTTTGCTCCCTGGTTCCAATTTTTGTCAAATATATACTAAAACAATTAAAGCCTGACTGTTTTGAGGGTGTGGGGTTTGGGATCCGCCCATCGCTTCCACAACTCCATTCCTCACAACTCCTACACGGTTCCTCTTTCCTAGAACAGTAAACGTACTTCTTTTTTTGTTTGTTTTTTTGCTAACCCTCACCCGAGGATATTTTTTCCATTGCTGTTTAGAAAGAGTGGAAGGGAAGGAGGGAAGGGGAGAGATGGAGAGTGAGGAAGAGAGGGAGAGAGAGAGGAACATCGATGTGAGAGACACACATTGGTCAGTTGCTTCCCACATGTGCCCCGACTGGAGCTGAGGATCGAACCTGCAACCCAGGTACGTGCCCTTGACCAGGAATCAAACCCGAGACCCTTCAGTGCATGGGCCGACGCTCTAACCACTGAGCCACACCGGCCAGGGCCATAAACCTACTTCTTTACCTTTGCTCAGAAATGGCCAGTTTCCATGGCTAAGGCTTGTCCGTTCCAGCCTCCTTCTGGAGTCAGAGCCCTGTCCCTCCTAGTGCCACTTAGCTCACCTGCCAGGAGCTCATCGCCTCTGCCCCACTGACGGCGTTCATGCCTGTATTTGGCATTCTGAGCTGTGCTTGTAACCAGGCGCCAAATCCCATTATAATGAACTATGCGGGGCATCCACATTCTTTCCTTTGGGTCAAATTTTGTTAAAATTGACCTGAGAGGAGGCAATAGTGATACAGGCTGAGAAATAACATAAAGTGCTTTGTCCAGTGCCTGGCACAATTTATACACATATTTTAGACATTACATTTCACTATGTATCTTTAGAGCGTGTATTGTGAAACCCAGTCCTGTTGTCTATATTGTATGAGAGGGAAAAAACCACATGCAAAAAACCACGGTCTCTGTTCTCAAAGGGGTCGCATTTGAGCGGGGGAATGACAAGGCAGCCTATGTCTTCAGGTGATGCGGGGCAGCGGGGACCGTGGTGGCGCGGAGAGCAGGCGGGGAGGCTGTTGGGAAAGATTAATGGGGAAAGAGAGTCTGAAAGCGTAGGGAGCGTTTTGCCAGAGACTGTTGGAGAAGGTACCCCAGGCTTGAGGGAAGGTGTGTGGAAGCCCAGGGATGGTTACCATGGCAACCAAGGATGAGCAGACCCTGGGGTGCAGGGTCTGATGGGCCACTGATAGAGCCTATAGGAGCTGAGGGTGTGATGACACCTGGGGCTGGGTCATTAGTAAAACTGGAAGGGGCCCGAGCAGTAACGACTTCATGGCAGAGGGTGGGTATTTCAAAATCTGAGGAAGGAAAACACTGGTTTCCCATGGAATTGGGGAGTGAGGAGCATTCGTTGCCCAGCTTCAGTTGGAGGCAGTCAGAGATGAGAGTCTCCGTGTTTGAGAGGAATGGGGCTGAGCTGTGCTCTGGGAAATGGCAGGTTTGGCCAAGTTGGTGGCGGAGAGAAGAGTGAAAATGGCCCACAACGAAGGCAGCTGACCTCGAGGAACTGGACTTCGCAGGACAAGCCACAGAGGCTGCAGCGGGAAGCCCTGGGGCCAGAATGAGTGAGCACCCAGTTTTTTGTTTGTTTGTTTTTGTTTTTGCACCGAGTCAGCAAACACATGCTGTGCTTTGAAACCTTAGGAACAAATAAGGAATTGTCATGGATCTAAGTTCTTGAATTTTTAAAAAACTTACAATGGAGAGATTCTTATCCCATACAGTTGGTAAAAACAAACAAACAAACCCAAAACCACCAAAAACCAAAAACAAACTGTTGAGGAATAGATATAAAAATAGGACCTATATATCTTAAGCATTTCGTTTTAATTTAAAACACAAAAAGTGCATCCATTCCTTAATATTTTAATGTTGAGTCTAGGCTTTTCTTTGGCCATGGGAATGCTGATTAAAATTCCCCATTTTCTTTCTTATATAAACCACGCTCAAAATGGGTCAATAATGATTATAAATTCTCCACTATTCCTCCTATTGAGAGGGGGAGTCCAATTCTCCTCCTCTAGAATCCGGGGCCTGCCTCAGTGAGTTTCTTGATCAATAGAAGGCAGCAGAAGTGACATTCTGGGATTTCCATGGCTGGACCTGAAACCCCCCCCTGGGCTCTTTGGAACACCCTCGGGAATCCCAAGCTCCATGAGGCCCACGGCAGCTGCTATGTAAAAAATCCACTAGCTCAAGTTTCCAAGGCTTGAAGGGCCACGTGTAGTTGTCCCAGAGGGCAGTTCCAGCTGAGCTCAGCCTTCCAGTCATCCCCGTGAAGGCGCAAGACCCATGAGCGAAGCTGTCTTGGGTCCTTCATTAATACCACGTAGAACAGACAAATCGAGTGGCCGAGCCCTGTTTGAATTCCTAACCCACAAAATTGTGAGATACAATAATGGGCTCAAGTTCATAGGGCTGGGAGAGACCTACAGGTCGGGTAGTTCACTCTCTGATTTGCACATAAAACTCCTGAATATTGTCGGAGGCCTCCAGAAACTGACTGCCAAATGCAGTGATGGTGCAGAAGGTGCCTGGGGCTCTTTATCCGCTCACTTTCCTGCCCTTGAAAGTGAAGGGTCTCCTGTGTTTGCCCTCCCTGCTAACCTTGCTGGAAAGGTGCTAGCAAGCAGAATTAGACGTGTGGATGGTCAGCCACATGGTCTTGCCCATCTGACATTGTTCCAAGAATCTGTTCTTCAGGGCTTGGTGCCTGTCTGCCTCCCCAGGGCCCCCGAGAGTCCCTGAGGTCAGGGACTGCGTTTCCTGTTTGACTTCACTCCCCTTCTTTGCCTTCCACGGGGTCTGCCATGGAGAGGCTCCCTCCAGCCCAGTGGGGGCGGCAGGCAGCTTGGGGAGAGCTTGGAGCTTCCCACCTGAATGCTGAGCTCCCGCAGATGATCCCAAGACCAGGTCCCACCCCGTGGGCCTGTGACCTGAGGTTGCTCAGGCCCCATACAAGAGGAGCCCCATGCGTGCTTTAATGCTCTGCTGTTATCTTGAAATTCTTAATGCTTCTGTAACAAGGGGGCTCTGCATTTTCATTTTAGGCTGGGCCTTGAAAATGAGGTAGTTCGTCCCAAATGGTTGAGACCAGGAGTCACGGCTTTTTCACTAGTACAGTGTGTACTCTCTTTCTGAGAACCTGCAAGGAGGTGGGCCCATGAAGAAGGAAACTCCATATGGAAAAAATGATTGCCCTCTTTCTGTTTCCCTTGTTAAAAAAGAAACTGATGCAGATTAAAATTGTTAAAAGTTTATTTGCACAAAAGTCGGTTTGAATGGGGCAGCGCCAAACTAGGAGTGGTTAGGTGCCCGCCACCAACAGGCGCTGGGGACAACTTACTCAGAGAAGGTGTAGAGGAAGGAAATGATTTGATTGGCTATAGCTGACAGTTGGCTGTTTGTGATTGATTGTCCTTAGCGTTTTGATTTTGCAACTTTGAAGTGTTTACAGGCTTAGATTTGGGTTTGTTTATGGTGGCAGCCGCCCCATTAGGGCTGCCTCGGTCTAATGGCCTCCTTGTTTAATTAATTTGACACCCTCTATATGACGGATGCCATTCCCCACCCTCCACAATTGAAGAAATGATCCACCCCCGGCAGGATTCCCTGGGTGTGAGGGGTGCTTGGCTCTGAGAGGGCTGGAGGCAGACAGGCCTTAGCAAAGCCCAGAACTTACCAGCTCTCAGTTCCCTTTCACTGGAAATCAAGATGAAGATCCTTCCTCCACCAGCAGGGGTTTCCTTCAAGGGGAGATGCTATGGGGGTGTGTGAAGATGAGTGGTGGCAACAAGTGGGGGGCCGGGCCGCCCACAGCTTCTCGGAGAGGGAAGAATTGAAGAGGAAGGGCCCCACCTGTCCCTCACTTGGAAATCATTTCAAACTCTCTCCTGCCTGCTCCCAGCTTGCCCTGCCACCCGCCTGCTCAGACCCAAACAGATGCCTCTGTCTACCAGCGGTGTCTCAAACCGTCCAACAGGCCGAGTCGGAGGTGACCTGGCTGACGATTCCCTGACTTTTCTCTTTTTCTTTCTTGTTCCAGAACAGTGATTCTCAGGTGTGGTCTCTGAGCTGGCAGGATCGGGATTCCCTGGTAGAAATGCTAATTTTTGGACTCTACCCCAGACCTCCTGAATCAGAAACTCTGGGGGTGAGGCTGGTCACCTGCATTTTAGCAAGCCCTCCAAGGGATTCTCATGATCACTAAAATGTGAGAACCGCCATCCTTGAGACACGTGGCTGAAGCAGGGTCCTTGACTAGCACCCAAAACTTCAGAGTTGACATCTCTGTGATGGATGGGGTATCATTTCTGCAAAGAAAAGCAATAATAATTATTTTATGGACAACACCCATAAACACACTGCACATGAAGGGGAAAATGCTTTGCTCTTCATTTCTTCTCTATTTAACAGCTGTTACCCACACTTGGAGTCGGCTTGGAGTTGTTTGAACAAGAGAACCGGCATTAGAATAAACTTGCTTGCAGGGGGTCTGGAAGGCAGGTGGGGCTGCCACTTCTAAGGCAAGCTGAGAGCAAACACAGCACAGGGAGCCGGACCGGCCTTCCGCTGCTAGAGACGGAGGTGGAATGTGTTTTGCTGGGATGAGACCCCCTGAAGTGCCGCCTTACCTTGGGGCCTTAATTAGAAACAGCAGTGGCCCTCGGGCCTGCTGAGTTTCTATTTGATGTGATTGCACAAAAGAGCTGAGATGGAAAACTCGGGGCCTTTTGTTTTTTCGCACATTCTGAAAAGCTTTCTCATGAAAGCCCCCTTTCCAGCCTCTTATTTGCTGTCTCATGCACGAGGGTCATTTTAGAATGATTTATATGAGCAAAGAGTTGGTAAAAGCTGGTTTTCCCATGTTGCCCCGAGATGATCAGATTCAATTCATGTTGTCTCGGCCCCTCCTGTCTCTCTCACAGGGGCCTATCTGTCCCCAGCCATCTTCCATTTGTTACCGGGAAACCCTGGTGGGGTTTGGGCTGCCTGTCGCTGTGTCCAATTCACCGGAGGCAGGGTTGAATCATATAAGGTGTTTATTGAGAGACCGGCCAACCAAGAAGACAGGGAGCATACCAGCATCCAAAACCTGTCTTAAGGAGTGGCCTGAGGGACAGGGCTATGTAGGGAAATGGGGTAAACTGAGGCTGGGAACCGAATGCAGCTATACCCAGTCCTGGAAGTCTGCAGATGTCATTCTTTTGCTCTTGGTCATCTGGCGATGTCTCGATGAGGTTATATCTTGATTCATTGTTGAGTCAGCCTGACCATGCATCTTGGTTGTCTTGATAAGATGATATCTTGACACATGGTCCACCGCTGCGTCACCTCCTTAATTGCTTCGTCCTGGATCAAGAGGAGTGCACAGGCACAAAGGCCTAGGAGAAAGAAACTTAAACCCCTGCTCACATAAGCATATGTGTTCTAGAGTTTTATAAGGAATATAATTATATTTCAGATTAACTCAGGTGCTCAGTCCTTGGACATTATAAGTGTTCCTATCACATTCATTCATCTCTTCCCTTCCTTCCCCTCCTTCCTGTGCATCTCTGCACTTTTTCCTTGGTTCTTTCTAGAGCTGTCCTAGTGTCTAGTATTGGTGTGGAACCTTGAACATTTAATATTCAATATAAAAGTGAAAATACCGATTCGAGGTGTAGGTATTTTAATTTCATAATTGCACCCCCGAATTTACCTGATCAACGAAACTAAAGGGCTGCGTAGTTTTCCTCGAGTTTTTTCTATATCAATATAGACACCCGAGGACATACCACAGGCTGCGGGCACATCAGCCGTAAGCTAGCCGAATGAAAAAGACAAAGCTGGAGGAAGGGAGGTGTGGCTGTCTCCCTGGACCTGCCAACACGATGTGGAAATAAGTTCATGGGCTTAGCCCGGTGCAGCTCTTGGCTCGAAGTCCTAACTCACTGTCTGCTGTGTGGCGCTTGACTGCGTAGCTGAGAACATTTACCTGGGTTAACAGGAAACGCATAAGAACTGATCTTCTGACATGTCAAGGGGGTCTTACACTTAGAGCCGTGGAACCACATTGATCGATGGATCGATTGATTGATTGATTGATTGAAGAAAATCTCTCATTACTCTCTGTTTTGATTCTCTGGGTTTTCCAATCATGGATTATTCTCTGCTTTTAAAACTTATTTAATTCCCTTTAACCACAGAAGAGAATTTATTGGAAGAATCCTGGGGTATCTCAGAGACCCCACTTAGGCTCACCGGGACTCTGCTTCTTTCTCCGTGTTTGGTCCATGTAGACCAGCTTCTACTTCTTTGGTATGAGCACAGACAAACATGGGTGGCAGAAAATAGCAAACTTTGCTCCTAGTTCCAGTGGGAGCCTGGAGGATGTCCCGATTCCCAGTAGCCGGTAGAGACGCTGAGTAGGCTAGGTTGGGGCCATTGTGACCTTGGCTGTGGCTATGCCCATGTGATACCAACATTACTGCTGTTTCATTTCATTAGGTGGGGGTTTGTTCTGTTAAGAAAAATCATGTCAAATTTGGAAATAAGACAAAAGGAGAAGAGCATGTCCCTTCAATGTCATTCTGGAGCATTCGTTTAACCACTGAAGGGTTCTTGAATTGTCTAAGGGAATGTACCTTTATCTGTCTCACTTCCTACTACAGATTAAAGGCCTACACCCTGTAAAGCTGCATGATAATTGATAGGTTTTTCTCCAGTGGCTATTTAACTGATTTCTCTCTGATAAAAAGTATAACTAAAGGTTATGGTTTTATTGCCCATAAGCACATTACCTAGTTTTGTACCTAACCTAGCATCTTATTTCAATGTTTTTTCTTTAATGACTATATAATACTTCACCCTCTGTTTCTCCTTTGAATGAGCTCCACTATCCTGCTGATTTCCTCATAAGTAACTTGAACAAATCTTGACATAAGTTTATTTTGTATTTGTAGGAAAGTCATGGTTTTAACTTCTTGAAAATTATATTTTTGTTAGTTCTTAGAAAAAGGGAAGGAATATTGGTGTGACACCTCAAAGGTGTTCCCTGTCTTCTTTTTGGTGCCTGTGAAATTCCTATTTTCGGGGTATGTGTGCGTGTGTGCGTGTGTGTGTGTTTTTTAATCGCTTCCACATTTTACCAACGACCTGGTCTTTTGCTTTAGGGAGGATTTGCTGTTAGTAAATTTTATCAGTTTTTGTTGGTCTGAAATATATTTGTTTCATCTTGGTTCCTGAAAGAAACTACCATTGAAGATATGTTCTGAGTTGACTACTAGGCCTTTCAAAATGCAGTGGAAATTACAAAGGTAAGTCTATAGCCTTGGTGTGTCCGCATGACTCTGGGGTTCGATCCCTGGTCAGGGCACATACAAGAAGCAACCAATGAATGCAGGAATAAGTGGAACAACAAATCGATGCTTCTCTCTCTCTCTCAAATCAATTAAAAAAAAGAAACATTAAAATATTACACAAACCTTAGAGAGAATAGACAAAGAGAGAACACTCCCTGGCCCAGTTTATGAAACCAGTAAAAACTTTTCATACCAAAATCAGATGAGGGCAAGTATGAGAGAGGAAGACCAGAGGCTGATTTTCCTCGTGAACATAGATACAAATGTCCTAGAGAAAATATTAGTAAACTAAATGAACAATGTTCATAAAAAGACAACAGGTCATGATTAAATTGGAATGGGGGTTTTCCCTAGAAATGCAAGGCTGGTTCAGCATTTGAAACTGATGGATATAATTACCACATTCACAGATCAAATGAAAAAATGTATTAAACACGGGAAAATGGCTTGATAAAATTCAACATCAACTCATGGCAAAACCAGGAATAGAAGGAAACTTTATGAACCTTATAAAGGACATTTATATATCAAAAATAACTTACAGCAAATGCTACACTTAACGATGAAATAGAAAAACAGATCCTTTAGGAAGCAGGAACAAGAGGAGGATTCCTGAGGGTTCCTCCTTCCACCAGATCCTAGCCAGCCCAATAAGGAAGGGGGAAAATTATAAGGTATAAGGACTACAAAGAAGAAACAAAACTGTCATTATTCATAGATGATTGATTGTTTGCATAGAATCTCAGGCAAGTTGTTGAAATTAATAAGAGAGCTCAAGGTTGACAGTTATAAACCCAATATACCCGAGAAAACTGCACTTTCATACACTGGTAACATTTGGAAAATTTAATTAGATAAAGCTATCATTTACCATAGCAATAAAATATAAGGAAATTATGCCCATTTTTCCAAATCAAAGCTTGAGATTTAAAGCATTTCCAATAAAAATACCAACATGGCTTTTCATGGAAATTGGCAAGCTGATTCTAACAGTTATGTGGAGGGTTAAAGTCCAAGAGTAGCCAAGAGCCTAGAAGAAAAAAGACAGAGGGAGGGATTTGCCTTAGTAGCTATCATGCCTCATTATAGAGCAATACTAATTGAGACAGTGAGGAGTTAGCACAGGATAGACAAAAAGACCACTGGGAAAAAACCAGGGCCCGGATGCAGCCCTGAGCACTTTCAGAAGCTTGATAAAATGACAGAAATGGCCATTACTGGCATGCTCGAGTATTCAAGAATTATCCAGATGGCAAAGGAATGAAATCGGAGCCCTCTGTCATTCCATGTGCAAAATCCAAGTCTGGATTGACGAAGGGCTTCAAAGGGAAAAGGTAAACCTTTAAGCCTTTTAAAAATAACAGGCCGTCTCTAAGACCTCAGGGTAGGGAAGGATTTCTTATACATTATGGAAAAGTGCAAGCCACCAAGGACAAGACTGATAAGGCTGCTACCTTAATTAGGAATTATTATTAGACTCTAGAAAAAGAGTGAGAATAAAAGTCCCAAACAGGGAGAAGACATTAGTAACACATATCAACAGGAAAAGATAACTATCTAGAATATATAAATAACTCCTAAAAATCACTAAGACACTGTTAAACCACACGACATACAAAAAGACACAGGTAAGAATATATGAAAAACGCTCAACTTCATCACTAATCATGGAATGCAAATTAAAATAAGGAGGAGGTCCTATTTTATGTCACCAGACTGGCAAAAATTAATAATTCAGACAATACCATGAATGTGGAGCATAGCACTATTGGTGGAAGGTTAATTAGTACTTTGGGAAAAAATTGACATCATCTAGAAAAGCTAAAGGTGCAGAAAACCACAATGACCCAGAAATTCCACTCTGCACCCAGACAGATTCTTCCATATGAGTGTCAGGAGAGATGCACAAGAATTTTCATTTAAAAAAAAGAAGAAGAATTTTTATAGCAGAACTGTTGCTAATTACAAAAAACTGGAAACAACGCAAATATCCACCTCGGAGAGAATGAATATGTTAATTGTGTGCATACGGTGAACACTAAGTGAATGTCAGCTCATGCATTAATTTGGAAAAAAAATCTCAGCAACAACATCGAGTGAAAGGAGCCATTCACAAATGGACACAGACCCAATGACTCCATGCATATAACGTTGCAACATGAGAAAAGCCAACAAGGTTTCATTCAGGGACGCGGCAATATGCTGAGATATATTTGAAGTGAGCCTCATAATAGACACATGCTGCAGGCCTGGCTGCTGGCCACCTACCATTATTAGCACGAGGCCCTTACCTGCTTCTCTGAGAGATGAGGGGACTCGGAGTCAGAGCCCACCCATGCTCCTTGCTGCACCTTGGTGATTTTCAGTAATAACCCCTGAAGACCAGCCTGGCTGGCTGAGCTCTCCCATCCTGGCAGAGGGTCCAGTTAACAGTCTCTATCTTTATTCCCAATCCACTGCTGGCCTGGGGTTGGTTGAGCCAGGCCCTAAAGACAGGGAAATGTATGGCTCCCTAAATTCCAAATAAGATGCCTTGATGTCAATTTACTCTTGTTTCAACCAGTCACCCTGGTTCCGGGGTTCTTTATCTGGCATCTACATCATGCCAATCTGATACTAAATTTTATTTAAAAACTATGCCAGGTAATCTTTGGGTACAGCCAGAGTGAAAGTCAGTCAGGATGGTCCTGCCTGTCTGTCGTCACTGAAGGCATAGTTTCTGGCGATGTCAGGTCTGGGCCGGGATCTTGTGACAGGTGGGCAGCCGCTGCTCCTGCTTCCCTTTGAGGGGCCCAAGCACCTGCCCCCCACCCCTCCTTGCCAAGGCAACTGTCTGGTGAGATATTGAAGGGGAGGAGGGCGGGTGACAAGGGAAAGCAAGGGAGGACAGGTAAGGAGGGAGGCAAGGAAGAGTGCGAGGGGAGGGGACCTGGGCAGGCCTGGAAATGAAACTCGTCAGTCTCCAAGCCAGGGCTCCTTTTGAAATACACCAAGATCTTTTCCAGCAGGTCCCCAGACAGAGCCACCATTCATCCGGACAGTGCTTTTTCCCTTGCAAAAAATAACAGTTCGTCAGCCAGCAGCTCCTGGACCGTGGGCTGAGGAACACGGTCCAAAGGGCAGGTCCTTCTTCGCCCACTGATGTCCATGGCTGTCAGGAGGTGACATCAAGGCCTAAAAATAGCCTCCACCTTACCTCCACCCTCCTGGGCCCTGCACTTTCCAGGGACTCCCCCCCCCCCCCCCGATGTTGACTTGGTCTGAGACAGGGAGGGGGTTCCTGGAGGAATATTTCTGTCCTGAGTTGCTTTTTCCTTCTGAGTAAGGCCACTTGAAAACACTGTCCTTATTGAAACCTTCACTAAGAAAAGGCGATTTCTACGAAGTTTGAACACCTGATTCACAACGGAACTCAGTCAGAGGCCAAGTTCCCATCAGGGGTGCAGTGAGACCTACAAACCCGCACAGGACCGTGCGAGAGCCCAAAGCTCACAGTGGGACCACGTGCAAACTGGTGGGGGGCTGAGCTGCCGGAGGGCTTCGTTAAACTCAATGACACTTTGAGTCCAAAAAAACCAAGCCCCAAATAACAGCCTCTAAACCTTTTCTGATTTCGTAGGCGGTGGACTTAAACATCATGGAACATAAAAGTGATCACTGAGTTAACATAGGAAAACATGTACAGCGGGCCCTTGAATAAGGTCATGTTGTCGGTCGTTTTGTTATAACACATCTTTACCCACCCATCTGTCCCTGGACACTTAGGTTATTTCCATGCCTCAGCTGCTGTCAATAGTGCTGCAAATGAACAGAGGGGGGCAGGTATCTCTTTGGGACAGTGACTTAGTTTTCTTTGGATAAATACCCAGAAGTGGGATTGCTGGGTCAAATGGTAGTTCCATTTTTAATTTTTGAGCTGCCTCCATACTGCTTTCCATAGTGCCTAGACCGATTGACATTCCCACCTGGTTTCTAAAGAAGGGATTAGAGTCTCCACCGAGATGTGAATGGGCCCAAACTCTAGTGCGGTGAGCTTGCTTTGCATGTGTGTTACTAAAGAGCCGTTCCATGAACTCTCCCAGCCAAGATGAGAGAAAGGAGTTAGAGATATAAAACTGGAAAGGGAGAAGTAAAATATTAATACTCACAGATTCTATAATACATCAGACAACCCAAGAAAATGACAGAAAAACTACCTTGAACAATATGAATATTTAGCAAGATAACAGGTTACAGAATTAACAAACAATAACCAATCAGGACATATCATTGTAGAAAAGGCCCCATTTACAATAGAAAACAGAGAGAGAGAGAAAGAAAAAAAAAAGATAAACTTAACCCCCAAAGTTCAAGGCCTTTAGGAAGAAAAATTGAAAACAGTTCTGAAGGAAACAAAAGATTTGAACCAATAGAAAGATGTACCATGTTGTGATCTGTCAATATTTTCTAGATTAATTTATACATATATTTCACATTATATCAATATAAATATGAGCAGGGATTTTTTTTTTTTTTTTTCCTGGAGCTAGACAAAATGATCCTAAAGTCCTCAGTGAAAACTAAAGTTGGAACTGTCTGGAAGGCAAGAGCAATGAGCAGTATTCACATATGTCACTAAGCCTCAAAATTGAAATTGTGTGGTACTAGTGTATAAACAAGAAGACAAACTAATGGAACAATAGAAAGTCCAGAAATTGTCTCAAAAATTTATAAACGAATTTGGTATATAATAAATTTGGGAAATCAGTGGAAAGAACATGAACATGTGAATAAAAAGTGTTATTATGGCTGGGTAGATCATCTGGAAAATTTTGTAGGCCATGCCTAATAATTTTCAAATGGATCAATAATTTAAATATAAGGACCAAATAAAACCTATGAGAAAACAAGGAAGAATTCATTTATAAGCTCAGTATGGGTAAAACCTTTCTAAAATGATTCAAAACCCAGGTGTCATGAAAAATAAATTACCTTCCTTTCCATCCCAGGCTAGTGAACATTGTGGAGCACAGAAGTTCCTTCTTGTCCCTTCTTCCACCCCTATTTCTCTACATGCTGTGTTCTCAGTTGCATTACGGAAACAGGCAATGTAGGAGACCCCAACATATGCAATAGTGAGGTCTTCGGATTTTGCAAACACTCTATTTCTCAAGAGGGTGAGCACCACGTTGCTAAACCACCAAAGTTGGCTGGAACCTTTCTGGTAGCAGCGCTCAAACAGCAGACACATGATCCTTGGTTTTCAGCCAGAATCTGGGGTCCAGTGTGTGAGTGTGGAAAGAGCCTGGAGACTTGGTCAGGACTCTTCAGTTCTGGCCACACATCAGAATTGCAAGAGCTCATGGAGCATTTTCAAGTCCCCATTGCTCAAGCCTCCTCCCCCAGATATCTTGATTCATTGGGGCTGGGTGGGGGCCCAGTGAGTGACTCACACGTGTAGCCAGGGTTAGAAACCAGCGATCCCAGCTTGTCCCATCGCTGTCCCTAGGGAGTTGATGACCTTTGGCAAATCGCTTCACTTCCTTGGACTGCAGTTCCCTCATCTCTAAAAGAAGAACTTGGATTGGAGATCTTCACACCTGGCGGCAGATCAGCAACTCTCAGGGAGAAAGACAGATCTCTGAGTCTGAATCTTTGGGCCCAGGGCTCAGGAGCCTGTATTCTTTCAGTTGTAACACACACAACATAAATTTTACTATTTTTAATTGTACAGTGAGTAGTGTTAAGTACGTTTACATTGTGCAGCCCGTCTCCAGAGCTTTTGCATTTGCAAATCTGAAACCCTGTGCCCATTAAACAGCAGCTTCCCATTCTCTCTTCCCCCCAGCCCCTGGCAACCACCATTCACTTTCTGTCTTGATGAACTTGACTCCTCTAGGTACCTCCTAATAACTGGATTCATAAAGTATTTGTCTTTTTGTGACAGGCTTCTTTCACTTAGCGTAATGTCCTCAAGCTCCATCCGTGTTGCAACATACTGCAGAATTTCCTTCCTTTTGAAGGCTGAATAATATTACATTGTATGTATATATCACATTTTTCTTATCCGTTCATCTGTCCAAGGACGCTTGGGTTGCTCCCATATTTCAGCTATTGTGAGTAATGCGGCTGTAACTTAGGTAAACCAATATTTCTGTGAAATTCTCCTTTCAGTTCTTTGAGATATATTCCCAGAAGTGGAATTGCTGGATCCTATGGTAGTCTAGGTAGTTCTATTTTTAACTTTTTGAGGAACCACCAGACCATACTCTTTTCCATAGTGGCTGCACCAATTTACATGACCCCCACAGTGCACAAGGGTTCCAGTTCCTTCACATCCTACTGACCCTGATGTGAGAAATCTGTATTTATAAGAAGATTCCCAAAGAGATTTGGTACAGTCATGAGGTAGGGACCATTGGACTCAGTGGTGGCTCAAGTCACTTCTTGCTCCCCGAAAGTTCCTAAATTCATGTATAATGTGAACTCAGATGGCTAAGTTTTTATGGGGTATCAGCAGCTGTTATGATCTGCCTACATGCGACATTACTTTGAGATCATTCTCTAGCTGTTTTAGGTATGAGCACTTTTCGTCTCTATGTTGACTTCAAACTGCCAGCATCAGTGCCTGACCCATGACAGATGGCTCAAAACCAGAATGAATCAATGAATGAACAAATTAAGTCCTTCAGGAAGAGAACATGCCTTCTGTTTACTGGGGGCCTCACACTGTGCCCAGCAGAAGTGCTGGTAACATGGTCAGGACCAACAGTGTTTGAGTGTGGAACAGCCATGTATCTCTCATTGTTGCTTGTGCAGATGTTGGCCCATTGAGAAGGCTGAGCACAGTGTGGATCCCGGGTGACGATGGTTGATTTTATTTTCTTGCATGAGCGTTTTGGGTCAAGGCAAAGCCTGCGTAGGCAGCACCAGGATGCGTGGGGCCTAGAGGAATGTAGCTCCGTGAGTCTGTGCATTTCTCTTCCTGTGCGTGGGGGCTCCCAGGGCTAGCCAGCTGTTGGCAGGGGTTGGGGGGCACCCTGGAGCAGAGTCCATCATCAGGGGGGCCTATCCCGCTGGGTTGCTGCTGTCACCATTACTTGCCACTGTCTGTCCCGGGGGAACTGGAGCCAATCCCGGCAGCATGGCCCAGAGAGTCAGGAGGGGAGCCTGGTCCTTTGTTCTCTGGAAAGTGGTACAGGCTGTAACATCGCAGCTCTGCAATGCCCTGGAGACCACAGCCTTGCGGATGAATCTGGGGCTGTGGCCTGGAGCCCTTGGGCCTGGACCGCAGACAGTGGAGCCTCCTCACTGTCATGGCCCTCGCCTGGGGTGCTCCCTGATAGGGGCAGGGCTTCAGCCTTAGCACAGCCCATGTGCTCAGCCAGTTCCCGACTCAGCTGCTACCATGGTTACAAAGCAGATCTTCCCTTAGAGTGGACAGTCTCAGAGTTTGCAAATCATATTTACATACCATGTCATATTTAATCATGCACAGAGGGTTGTCTAGTGACTTTGCAGGGTGGTGAAGTAAGAAAGCATATTTCTTTAACAACCTTGGCCCCAAGCCTCTATGTCTTCTGCTCCTGCAGCTCCCTGGCCGCTGGCTCTGCTCCGCCTTCCACCTCCCTCTTCCACACAGAACATTTGTTAGAACAGCAGGCTCTTCTGGCCTCTCTGACACTGGATTTTGTCTTGGAAGTTGGCGATGATTGAACTAGTGAACTGATTGAAAACTGGGATGCATCGAGAAGCAGGTCATCAGAGAACAAAGTATATATGTATTTATAAAATTAGCGACACTACATACACAACAGCAACTGACAGATCCATAGAGTTGCCTGTTCAAGCCTTTTCCATCTTACAGAGGAGAGAATGGAGGCCCCAGTGGGTGGGTGACTCGCCCAAGGTCACACAACTGGTGGTAGCAGAGTGTCTCTTTGATCTCTGCTGCTTTCTCAGTGGTCTCTGTAGAGCTCCTTTACCCTCTATTGCTTACTCCATGCTCCTAGCATTTAAAAGAAAAATTGAGGCTAAATTTGCATCACATAAAATTAATGTGTACATTTGAAAGAGTACAATTCAGTGGCATTTAGAACATTCACGATGTTGTGCAACCATCACCTCTATCTGGTTCGAGAAGGAAACTAAAATGAAAAGGAAACCTTATACCCATTAAGCAATCCCATTCTCCCGGCTGCACCCTGCCCACAGGGCCTTGGCAGCCACTGATCTGCTTTCTGCCTCTACAGATTTGCCTATCCCGGACCTTTCATATAAACAGGATCATGCAATATGTGGCCTCTTGTGTCTGGTCTCCATCACTTAGCGCAATGTTTTCAGAGTTCACCCATGCTGAAGCACGTGTCTGTATGTCATTCCTTTTTATGGCTGAAAAATATTCCACTGTATGGAGATACCTGATTTTGTTTATCCAGTCATCTGTTGGTGGGTGTTTATTAGGGTTGCTTTCATCTTTTGGTTGTGGTTAATAGTGCTGCTATGAACATTTGTGTACAAGTATTGGTTTGAGTCCCTGTTGTCAATGCTTTTGGGTATATTCAAGAGTGGAATTGTTGGGTCAGATGGTAATTTTCTGCTCAACTTTTTTTTTTTTTAAATTTTTTTTTTTTTTTTAATATATCTTTATTGATTTCAGAGAGAGAAAAGGAGAGGGAGAGAGAGATAGAAACACCAACGATGAGAGAGTCATTGGGGATTGAGCCCTCAACCCGGGCATGTGCCCTGACGGGGAATCGAACCTTGATCTCCTAGATCCTAGGTCGATGCTCAATTGCTGAGCCACACCCAGCTGGGCTCTGCTCAACTTTTTGAGGAACATTCTAGCACTTCTGAGCGGAGAAGGTCCCTCCTTACTCTAAGAAAACGGAAACATGCTGGTGGTACAGAAAGTGCCGAGCCCTGCCTTCTGTCTCATCTAGAGCCAGTCCTTTGGCAGCCATGCCTTCAAGGATGGCAGGAAAAGTGACTGGGCTGGGGAAGAAAGCCAAGATGCTATGCTGGGTTGCTCGGCTGTCATAACAAAGCACACAGACTGGGTTGCCTAAACAACAGAAACTTGTTTTCTCACAATTCTGGAGGCTGGGACTCTGAGATCAAGGTGTTGGTGGATTAATTTCTTCTGAGGCCTCTCTCCTTGGCTTGTAGATGGTCATCTTCTCCTTCTGTCTCCAGATGGTCATCCTTCTGTGCTTGTCTGTGCCCTTTATCTCTTAGAAGGACACAGTCATATTGGATTGGGGCTCATTCATTTGGCCTCATTTTACCGTAATTTTTGTCTAAAGGCTCTATCTTCAACTATAGTCACATACTGAGGTGCTGGGGTTAGGACTTCAGCATATGAATTTGGAGGAGACACAATTCAGCCGTAACAGATGCCGTGGGGCCTGTCACAGAATTTTGAGTTTGAAACCTAGTTTCAGCCCTGCCAATTAATAGGTATGTAAATATGGACAAGGGACATGACCTCTCCAGCCCTCAGTTTTCTCAACTGTAAAAGATAAGAGAGTAATACCAGTCTTGAAAATCAGTAAACACGAGCAAAGTATATAAACGTTTCAAGAACTGTGTTTGGCACAGAGTTGATGCCAGCAGCTTGGATTTTTGTTCCTTCCCATCTCTTGTACTTTCTACATCTTATGTTCCTTGGCAAATACATTTGAAACACAGATCCTTCCCATGTGGCAAATGAAGGCGACCATGAGGCAACTGATGGTCTTCACAAGTCTCTTTGATTACCCTGGGACACAGTTGTCAGCCAAATTCAAAGCATTGTTGTATATTAAGAGAAATAGTAAGCCATAAGGGTACTTTTGGTGTGAAATATAGGTAGTCCACAAAAACGGTCCTTCTAAGTTTTGCTTTGAGAGCTGAGTGTCTTCATATTTGAGGACAAGTTAATGGGAAGTCAGTCTGCACCTACATCATCTCCTTTCCCACTTCGGCCGCCCCCAGCCAGGTGTACCTTTCCCCCTGAATGCCTGCTGCAGCGTGCTAACCAGCAGCTTCCCCAGCTCCTAGCACCTCTGTCTTCCGAACCAAACTACCCACAGTTTAATCTTCCAGAAGCACAGTTCTTATCACATCGTTCTCCCATGCCAAGACTTCATTAGCTTCCCCATCACCAAGTCTAAACCCCTTATCATTTTACGTAAGACCCTAGCCTGCATTCCCAGCCTGGTTTTCTATATTCCTTCGTGTGCTCCAACAAACCGGGGCTTAGTCACCTTCCCTTGACAGTGCCCTATGTTTCCCCACCTCTGTGCTTTTGCCCTCTGCTCCTCTGCATCAGTTAGGAATGTATTCGGCGGCAAGTAACATAAACACTAACCAACAGTGACTTAAACAAGAAAAACATTCAATCATCCACAGAACAACAAGTCTAGAAGCAGGCAGTTCAGGGCTGCTGCAGCAGCTTAGCCATGTCATCAAAGACCCAGTCCCAGCGAATCCTTCTTTTCTGTCATCTCAGTATGTTCACTTTTCGTAATATGGTAGCAAAGTGTCCGTTACTGCTCCAAGTATCATGACTATGTTTAAAGTAAGAAGAAGGGCAAGGGTGTCCCCTGTGATGGATTTACCTTGTATCAAATTGTAAAACCATTTTCAGAAGCCTCCAGAATATTCTTCTAAAGTTTCATGTCCAACTTTGTGTCATGTGGCCACCCTATCTCTAGCTGCAAGGGAGGCTGGGAAAGTGAGTATTTAGTTGGGAAGTGAGCAAGAGGGAAGGGAGGTGGGATTGCGATCGTTGTGCCCACCATTACTATTGGCCACACCCTCCCTTTCCCCTCCTCCAGGAGGTACCATTCTCTCACTCACACGTAAGGAGCCCTTTCCCTTTCCTGGCCCTAAGGTATTCTTTGTAACTTGATATCAGTACACACATATTCTCTTATATGGTAGTGTGCAGTTCTTTTTGTGTTTGTCTCCTCTGCGAGACTAGAAACTCCTCAAGAAATGTTTTGTTAACAGGTCATGAGTAGTGACTTCAGTTTAAGAACTTGCCTTTTGTGTTAAAATTAAATTTTATATTTCGTTTGTATTTTAGAAAATAGATGATTATCATAGCAAACGTGCATTCTTACCATTTGCCAAGAATGTGATACTGCTTGTAAGATGCTTAGCCCACTGTGAGAGCTGAATACACACCAGCTATTGCCATACCCTTCCAGCCTCATAACATTCCAGTGAATAGGAGGCATTATTATGCTTGCAGCTGAGGTTTCAGACAAGTTAGTCCTCTGTTTCCAGACATCTACTAAGTTGCAGAACTGAGATTTGAATGCTGGCCTGTCTGAATCTGAGGTCCATGAGTTTAACAATTAACTATACTGTTTCCAGCCTAGGTTTCCTACATTTTCTTTCCCTACCTCCTCCAAGACTGGCCATTTAATGGAGGCTAGGTTCTTGGGTGCTGATCTCTCCATTCATCTGATCAGGGGTTTCTGTGCATCTGTCCTTGGCAGGCTGAAACTGGCCCAAAGAGGAATTGCCTTGGAAGAGCTGTGAACTATAATTCTCAGTGACAAGGTAAGTCTCCTGAGAAAGCCATTCCTGAACAGACCCGGGAAATCTATGCCCTTTAAGATGGTCCTTGCCACACCTGTGTCTTCAGACCAGCACTTAACCTGAATCTGATCAGTACAAGGCTCAGTCACAGAGATGGCCTTGGACCTCACTCCTTCCTCTGATCTTTGGATGATTATTGTTCAGTTCCTTACCCTTTAGCTTTGTTTATGACAATAGAATTTGATTTCTCCAGCCTAGTTAAAAAATCTCCTTGGAACTCAGTTTCCCTTGCCCTTTGGTCTTCCTGTTCTTGGCTGCATCAGGTAAAATTTGAGTTCAACTCAACCCCAGCAGCTGTGATCTCATCCTGGCCACACGGTGGGGCCTCTTTCTGCTCTTCATGATGGGAGGCCTCAGAGAAAGCAGAACGTTAGCCCAATAAAAATGATCTGTAGCTTTTAAAATACACACTGACCTGGGTGAAGCACTGTTCCATCTACCACTAGCCAGTCCTGTCCATTCTTAGACTTTATTATTAAAACGTAACTGTGTTCACACTCTGCCAAATACTGAATGAAGAGTCAACTACGTGTATATTCCCAATGTTTTGCGACCCAAATGTCTGGCTCTACGGAAACCTTGGCATGTGTGTGCATTAATCAGACGGCCACCCAAACATCTGCATGAAGAATGAGAAACTCAGCAAATACAGGAACCATTGGCATTGTCGAGAGAAGAGCTGAATGGCTGACTGGTTGTCAAGCTGTTTCAGGCTGGTGTAGACAGAGCCTCAGCCTTTCTTGTATCAACACAGACTCTGATGAAAGCCAGTCCAAGTCAAATGAAATGAAAAGGGGCAGAGTCTAATACCGACCTCTTTGGCTCACCTCTCTGCCTCCTTTTTCCAGCTTCTGGGCTTAGGGGCATGTGTTGACTTGTACAGACTCTGTAAACTGCTTTCTCAACTCTGGTCTGTCTCAGGAGGCAAACCAACTCCCTTATCCCAGCATACCACAGCTACTTAGATGTGGACATTTAGCCTTCTTAAGAACAAAATCCCATTACTCACCTTGCCCATTATTACTGGAAAGAGTATAGCCTAATAGCCTGATATAAGGAGGCCAACTGAAAATATCTCATCTATATGGCATATATTCTTAAAATCTGAGTCCCCATTGAGCTGGTAATTTCCAGGAGTAAAAACAGTTGGCCTAAGGTCAATGGAGAAGGAACTTGTGCACACGGCCGTGCTGCTTTGCAATTTTCAGTCCTCAATGTCTTTGGGAGGCAGTGCAAAGAGAAGGGACTTGGGCATTAGGTCAACCTGGACTCAAGTCTTGGGTCTGACGCTGCCCAGCTACGTGACTTTCTTCTGTGACCCTGTTTTGGTTTGGTTTTGCTTTGGTTTTGCTTTCATCGCTTATATACTAGTTACCTTTGAGCTGTCGTGAGGATTACATGAGACAAGGTGCGTAGTCAGTTCTTTTCTGTGTCAAGCATGTTCATTCCCCACACGCCCACCCCTCAGCCTTTCCCTACGTGACATTTATTCTTCTCGACAGCAGTTATGTTTTTGTTGTCTGTGGTTTAGGGGGTAAAAGATGGAGTACACAGCACAGTGGGACATCCTTGTTTATTTATATAACATTATATGAAAAAACTCACGTATTTTCATTCTAGTGAGGTGTCCCACGTGCCTTGCTTCCTTCTGCCCTCTGTTGCCTTTTTATTCTATTGTAAGATGAATTAGGTCACCCAGAAAGCACATTCTTTCTCCAAAACATCAACACACTCTATTTCCTTTGAAGAACAGAATCAAAGGAAAGCAAACAAGCAAAGGGAAGAAAGCCGTCCTGCGTGTGGGCTGGGAAGACCTTGGTTGCCTCTGGAAGGCTTGGCTGTGAGCCTTCACTCCAGTTTCAGGGGCTAGAGGCCCTCTCAGGATAGGGCGGTCCCCCCTCGCCTAGAGCACAGCGCCCCCTGCCTTCAACAGCCCGTTACTGTTCCTTCGCAGCTGCAAAGCTCAGGAGGCCGTCTAGCTCAGCTCTGGGGACTCCCTCCCTTCCTCCGCAAACATTTGGTGTGTGCCAACCGTGTGCTAACCTTGCATTCAGCCAACTGGTCGGAGTTGTATTTCTGGATTAATGGATCCAATGCTAGGTAAACCACCGTGATTTTATTAGCCTTAGGCAGAGGGGTGTCTTAAAGTATTTACATCTAGGCATTGCCAAAGCAGCCAAATCATGCCAACCGCAGATGGAGCAAATTCTCTGTTCCTGAGTCTTCAAAATTAAGATAAGGATTTCTTTTTCTGATCATCTGTAAGCAGCAAAATAAATAACTCTCTAGCCCTCCGCAATAGGTAGAGGTCATCTGACTGAAGGCAAACATATCCAGCCAGGGTTTTTTTAAAGGGTGGGGAACATGGTTCTCTCTCTTCCCCTCCACATTTCTCCCTGAGCGCTTCCACACTTTCAGAACCAGGGAGAAACCTGCCTTTCTCTCCCTGGAGCACTTGACCCTTTCAGCAGGAAAGAGGGCCAGGCGACACCTAGCTGGGGAGAGGGACCTCGGAGCATGCACACTGCAGACCCTTCTTGGGAAGGGAAGCTCCAGGGAGCGCTCTCGGAGTCCACCCAGGCCAGGATGTGTTTCCTCCTTCCCTCGTTCTGCATGAGCAGCAACTGCTGGGGCTTTACAGGGTCACACCAGACAGAGCTAAACTTGAACTGCCAGTTTCTTCAAATTCCAGGTGGAGAGGGGCTGGTGTAGACAGGGCCCCTGGAGCCTCCAGGCCCCCAAGCCTTTGGATGTGTCTCTGGCCCACAGCTCAGCTGCCCAGATGTGACCACAGCTGCTTACTCAGCTGCCCAAAGTCTCATGCACACCAGGTGAATGTAAATCCTAGAGTTGGGTGCTGGCAGGGAGGGAGCCTCCACCCCTCCACCCGGCTTTTCACCGCCTTGCCGACCTCTTTCCCTCCCGCCCCCACACCCACTACACCCCCTCTCCGCAGAGCAGCCCCGACTCCCCTCTCCGTGGAAGCCCCCGTGCCCACCACGCCCATGCCCTGTACTTACCAAGGGACTCTTCCAGACAAGGAGCTTCCTCGCGAAGAGAAATTTTGGTGGCAGCTATTTCAGATGATAATTTTATCCCTACACCACTTCTGTTCATGTGGCATGTACCCTGCCCGCACTGGTGGGGTTTACAGTTATAGGTGAGGTAGCTGGGGGTCCCATGCTGCCCTGCTCACAGGAAAATGCCCCAGCTGGTATCTGTCAGGCACCCCTTGTCAGGGACTCAGTTGTCCCTTCATGCCCCCACGGGAGGGGGCCCCTTATCCCAGGGGACTTATGTATATCCAGGACGTTGTTCACGGAACTTGGCAGGACTTTCCCCTGGGGCGGTGCATCCTTCCTCCCGGGCCCCTCTGATGGGTGGAAGGGTCCCCTTTTTTCCCTCTGGAGCCCAGACCATCCTCTACTCCTGTTTTCAGTGGCCACGGTCCCTACTGTCCCCTTCCTCAGGCCTGTGAGCAGAAATCCTGTGTCTTTCGCTTCAGGGCAAGTGAGGGTCCGCTTTGGGCCTTGTTCCTGCTTTGTGTAACCTGGGAGAGAAAGTGGCCCTGTGGTGCAGGTAACAGGGGGGGAGGGACGTATGCACATGGCCGGGAAGGGTGTGCAGGGTGCGCACAGCGCTAATCCAGGGTCCCGGGCACACGGGCAATGCTGTGCGTGACGGGGAAACTGGGGCCGCGCCCTGATGAAAATGCTTCCTTTGAGCTCCGCCTTCTCCCCTTCAGGATGGCAGAGCAGATGCAGAGAGTGATACGCTTTGAGCCCAGAAGCTCCCCGTGTGAGCCACCCCAGCCTGTCACTGTCTCACTGACTGGCCCTGGGCTCCTCTCTCCAGCTGAGACCCCCAGTTTCCTTGCTTAGGGAAGGAGACCGACAGGGCCTCCTTGACAGAGCTGCTGCGGGGAAGAAACGAGATCTTATACCAACCGTCTGGCATGTGTCAGGCGCTCGATAAATGCCCTTCCCCCAGGAGGGTTGCGCTGGTTGGAGGAGTGTTTGCCCATCTCACTAGTGACCCTTTTCAAGTGAAAATATCCGGGGCCTTCCAGAGATTCTAAGGGTATCCCTATTGGAGCCTGAAAAAGGTACAGTCATCCCTCTTGGACCTTAACTGAAGAAAATGACAAATTTATCAAGATAGGTGGCCTGTTGGGCATCCCAGAAAGTTACAGGGTTACCAACAACCACAACTTACTGAGCACATACCGTATGTTAGGCACTGTTTTAGGCACCCGCAGTACATTATTGCTCTGGCAAAAATCACCTATTCCAGAGCCTGTCCCCGGAATTCTGTGTTTTTATACAAGGGTGAGAAGATAACTTTTCTTTGCTCCCCAAACCCCTTCCTGGCTTCACCTGGTGTTTTTTTTGTAGGTCTTTGGGTCCCCCAATCCAGTCTGTTTCCATCAGCCCTTCTGTCCCTCTTACTTGGTTACTTACCTCTGAGCACGCTCAGGAGACACGCTCGGGTGAACCTGAGGCCTGGGCCTGTGAGCTGGTGGAGCTGGTGCGGACTCGCACCCACTGCCGAGAGCCGATGGTGTGCATTTCTCCGCAGCTCGGCAGCAGCGATGTCACACGGATCTTTGAAACCAGCCAGGAGGCAGGGATTTGCAGCAGGGAGGCCAGGATGCTACAAAGCAGGACCACCCCTCCCTGGGAGCTGGGTGACCCCCATTCCGGAGGCTGGGTGCTCACAGCGACATTATGGCCCACACCCTTGCAGAGCAAAGCTCAACAGGTGTTTCTGACTTAAACGGGGGAGCCTGCAGGAAACCTTTAATTCACAGGCATGCTTTCAATAGAGAATCTCAGGCAGGAAGCTTCTCAGCTTCAGGAAGACAAGTAACTGGTCTTCAAAACGATGCTGAAAGGTACCCTCTGGGGACCAGGTAGGTCTTAAGTGTTTGTTCCTGTACCCGGCGACAGCTTAACATGCGCAGGGACACCTTATGTTTCTTAAAATGTGATGCCTCAGTGTAGTCAGGAAATTAAACAGGAGGGCACAGACCTGGCAGAAACCTGGCAACTCGAAGGAAAGGGTTGGCCTGGCCTGAACTTCAACATTTCTACACACGATGGCGCTCTCTTCTCAGGAGAAGGGGACAATTAGAAAAATGTTAATCTTGCTGAACCAGCAGCCGGAGAGCTGGATGCATCTGCATGTTATAATCTATTGCATTAGGGCAGTTGGCTTGAGCTGAGCAACATTAAGGTCAAAGTCGTTGGTCCATGACTTACAAATGTATCTCTGCGATCACATGAGTCAGCATGAATTATTTCCACTCGTGGGGAAAGGGGAGTAGAAAAACCCAGCCCTAAGGCAAGTCCTCTTGCTGGTGAGTCTGATGTTCATAGACGAAAGACAGAAAATTACACTATTTTTGATTAGTGGCCAAAGGGTTCCTCCGTCTCCAATCAGAAGACAAAGAAGGTGTCAGAGATCTCTTTGTGGATCCTGCTTCTAAATTTGTGGTTTCCTCCCGCTCCTCTCGTCTCTCCTGGTCCATTTTCTTGCCCTCTGCACATCACCAATTCGCAGCCACAATAAAATCCCACTGCAAGTTTCAGGGATTAGAGGGAACAAATATTGTTCAGATAAATTACAGACACAGTCCCTCGTCACTCAGCTTGACACCGATGGAGGCACTCACTGACCAGTCCACTTCAGGTGGTTCCTCGCACCTCCTCCTACCTTCGGTTGTCTCGTCGCCGTGGCTAATTTGCAGGCCCTGGGATCCCTGCTCTCCATGGCAGTTTACTTAAACACACCAGCCTGAGGCCAAGCTTTTTCCTTTGGTCTGTTTTGGTCACAGATGCCAGCTCTCACTCTCTGACCCAGGCTGGAACAGCATTCTTGAGGTCACTTGTTCCACTGGCCTGGCTAGTGTGGCCTCCAGCTGTCACCTCCAGTATTGTTTGCTGAGCTTTCTGCGGGCCCCTCCTCTCTTCTCCGGCTTCTCTGAGCTGAGCCCTGCTCTGGCAGCTCTCCCTGGGGGCCATTCCCTTCTCTCGGCTCCTACTTTCCTCATATGCCAATGGCCCCCAGCTCCTGGGCATTTCTTGTGCTGTTCCCCAAGCCCTTTGCTTCAATCAGCTCCCCTCAGGTCATTCCTCTGCCTCACAGGAAGCAGAGAGCCTTCCTAAACTTTACACTGTGCTCTCAGCATGGCCCTTTCAGCAAGAATCATCCCTGGGAAGGAGAGTCTTGGGAACTTCATGAAAGAATCTCTCATCTCTTCGTTAAGTTTTGAGGAGGCTGCAGACACCCCAGGCATGTTGGATGATGCCACGTCTCAGGGTCAAGAGTGAAAAATACACAGTGGTCTCATATTCTAACCTTTGTAGTCTTTGCCAATGACATTGGTATGTGAAGGTCCCACCTCGCTTCTCCCCAGCTGGTCACGATCAAATCCTTCTGCTCCCAAGCTAAGTCCTTCTGCACCGTGCTAGTTTGAAGGGAACAACCATGTATGGTTGCCAGTATTCCTTGCCAACCATCTATTCCTCCTCTTGCTTACATTTCAGGAATGCCAGTAGCTGGAAAGGCATATGAAGCCAAGTGCAAGTTTATTTAAGGTGAACACATCATATTTGAATGTTGAGGGCAAAGGTCCAGTTGGTAGGGAAAGCAAAAGTAATTGTGATTGCCTGCAGTGAAGACCAAAATAACCACCCTTTGCCCAAGCTTTCGCTGCTCACAGGTGTGGAGAAGGCAAGCCGGGTGGTCAGTCTAAGGCTCATCAGTCCTTCTAACTCTCAAGACTCACTTCTCCTGGTGACCAATTCTGACTTTCTCTTCCTAACACTACCGTAGAGGTTTCCTTCCTCCCTCTAAGGTCTTGATCCCTTCTTGGAATTCCAACCTCTTCCAGGCTTTTCTCTTTCAGGCACTGTGACAGATTGATGTCATTAATGGCCCCATGAATGCCTTTGCCCTGTAGCTTTGCTGTCCCTACCCACTCTGACTCTGGGACTTGTGACTTGCTGTGGCCAATGGGACAAGAGCGAAAAGGATGACAGCATAGACTTGCAAAAGTCCAGTTTGCTTCCTTCATTATCTTTAACTCCTGCTTATGTGAACAAACCTGGACCAGCCCCCTTGCAGATGAGGGACCACATGGAGCAGAGCTGAGTCATCCAACCTGAGGCCATTTTATTTTATTTATTTGTTTGTTTATTTAACCCTTGCCCGAGGATATTTTTTTTTTATTGCTTTTCAGAGAGTGGAAGAGAGAGAGAAACATTGATGTGAGAGAGACACGTCAATTGGTTGCCTCCTGCAAACCCCCAGACCCAGGGCCAGGGATCAAGCCTGCAACCGAAGCATATGCCCTTGGCTGGAATCGAACCCAGGTCTCTTCAGTCTGAGGGCCAATGAATGCTCTAACCACTGAGCAAGACCGGCTAGGGCAATGTGAGGCCATTTAAAACCAGCTGGCCCCCAGCGGACCTGCCAAACACAAGTGAGCCTGCTCAGGTCAGCAGGAAAGCCCAGCTAAGAGAATTCTGGTGACCTATTTTCATAAAAAAGCACACTGGAGATCATGGCTCTTGGAGCCAGATGTGCGTGGGGGTGGCATCATCTGAATATAAAGAGGGACTTTTATCATCCTCTCTGGGGCTCTGTGACCGATGCCTCCTGGTAACTAGAATTTATTTAGCCTGTTTAGTTGAAGACATGAGCATCTCCTGCTTATGGGGCACACGGGTCGACTTCGGGTTTATCGCAGTGTAACAGCATTTGCTTCTATGGAACTAAAGTCTAACCATCAGGGCTTCATCACCTGGATTATTGCAATAACTCTTTATTTAACTCATGTCCAGCCCAGCCCATCCTTCCCACCACTGCCAGACTGATCTGTCCCACATACCACTTCACTTCTACACCCTCTTCTCTACTCAAGGAAACAGAGCACTTTCCCCATGGCCTTGGGGACTAAGCCTAAAGTCAATCTGCTATTTGAGTAGCCCTAAAATCTGCCCCATCTGAGTTATTTACTCCCATCTCCCACCATTTCCTCCTGCTCCAGGGGCCTCACACAGCCAATGCCTGTCTCTCACTCCTCTGTCCCTCCCCACCTGCCCCACCCCATGCCTCTACTACACCCATCCTGAGTCTACTGACCCTTCAAGTCTTGGCTCAGCCCTCACCTTGTCCATGTAGCCTCCTTGGAAACTCTAGACAATGGTGATGTTTGCCTGTTTTGAGAACCTGTAATATTTGCAATGGGAAGTGAGTCTCACAGCCTTCCCTCTCCTCAATGGCCAGTCTCCAGAGGGCAAAGACATTGGTGGAGAATTTAGATGAGTCTTCCTTGAAAATGGCCAATTCAAAGCCTCTCTTGCACCTGAGGGAACATCTGTTAAGGAACATGGGATGCTTTTCTCATTCTGTAAGCCCAAAGAGGAATAAAGAGAAAGTAAACACTATGCTTTATAATAATATAATCCTCTAGCCTCATGGATGGAGATGGCACCTTGGAGATTATGAGACAGGAAATATTTCCTTCCTAGCAGAAGCTAATGTCTTTGAGAATTAATGTTTGAGGGGTGTGTGGGTTTCTGTTTCAACAGGCCCAACAGTTAAAGGAAAAGCCATGCCTGTAATCCACTCAAAGGCAATCTAACCTAGAAGATCCTTCCGGATCCACTAGGAAAGCAGGAATTCCAAAGCTGTTCCCACTGGACTGCTCTGTGGAATTCGGGGTATTAGTTGGCTACCAGTGAGAATCTAGGACGATTCTCAGGACCCTCCTCCAGACTAAGTGATTTAGACTTGGGAAATGTACCAAGGGGGAAAGGAAATGGTGGTAGGCATTGGGGTCACTTTCAGTGCCCTGGGGTTTGGCTTTCCCAAGAAGTAACTGGAGATTCCAACCTGGGAGGTTTGATCAGTGGGGATGCTTTGAGGAGAGATGTGGGAATTCCAGGCCTGGGAGCCAGGTTAGGAACTAAGGGTGCACCCATTAGGGACACCTATGTGCAGGTATTAACGTTGTAGATGCTTTCCCTTCGGAGTCTGGGAAAGTCTATTTATTTAGTTCTCGGCTTTATCCCTTCTCCTGCAACATTGACCTCATCCTTTTCCTTGACCTGCTTCTTGTGGGTATCCCCTGTGGCACCTGGCATGGAGAAACGGGGGAGATGACGGCCAGGAAGGAGGGTTAGGAGTGCATCTCAGTGTTCTCAGGGCTTTGTGACTGTTACAATAATTTTAATTCAGTGAAAATCCAAAAATGTTCATGGAAGAGCCTCCGAATGACCATCCTTTAACCAAGACTGTCAGAATAGTTTCGTGCTTGCCTCGACACTTTGCATTCAATCCGATTTGCATCAAGGGAGAGTCAAATGAAATCACAGTGGCCGTATGAATGAAGCTTTGTAGCTTCGGATAAGGGAGCGAGGTGGGAGAGCGGATCCATCTCATGGCTTATAGTGTGCAGACGTGCTGAGTGCCACAGAGCCTGCACCGCACCGTCGCTGTTTCACATATGCGTTAGTCAGGCTTCTCGAGAGAAACAGAAGCAATGGGACATAGAGACACATAGAAAGAGATTTTTTATGAGGAATGGCCTCACATGGTTATGGAGGTCTGAGAGGTCCCATGATCTGCCCTCTGCAAACTGGAGGCCCAGGGAAACTGGTGGTGTAGTTCCTGTCCAAACCCAAAGGCCTGAGGACCAGGGGCACCAAGTCAGAGGCCAGGAGAAGAGGGGTGCTCCAGCTCTGCTTCCTCTACCTTTTTGTCCTATTCAGGCTCTTACTGGATGGGATGATGCCTCCCGGTGTCATCCGTGAGGGTGATTTTCTACTCAATCTACTATTCAAATGCTAATCTTGCCTGGAAACACCCTCAAAGACCCACCCGGATATAATGTTCTACCAGATGTCTGGGCATTTCTCAGCCCGGTCAAGCTGACACAGAAAGTTAATCATCACAAGATATAAGCAGATATATTGTGTGGCTCGGCTGAGTTGAGTACTTTGTAGCTTGCAGTTCATTAAAAGTAAGCACAGTAGTAAATGTACAATAAAGAATTTTTCTGATTCTCCGGAGCATTTGAGATCTAGCTCCCTGGCATACGTGCTGTCAGATTGGCTCAGATAAACTCTTATAAAAATTCAAAAGAACAAAATAAAACAAAACAAAAGAAAAGAGAAATTTTCTTCCCTAAAACAGGCAATAATGGGATTTAATTTAATGCAGACTCGAGTGTCACAATGCTAATCTTAACTTCGGTGGAACTGGACAGTTTGACAGTGTTATCAGATGGTATATGTCATTAACATAGTCACTTGAGAATAGCATTTGGCAAGTTTTGGTCAAGTGCGAGGCCTGCTTATGCTGAACTAGCCGACAAAGCCTCGAGACCGGGAACATAACTTTGACCAGCACTTGAGTGTCAGCAGGCCCTCTCCGAATCAGTGTTACAAAAGCCGAACTACAAAGCCACGCCAACCGAGTAAAGAACCGGCCTTCAGGCTATCACTTTCTGCTACTAAACTCTAGGCCACTAATCTGGTTTCAGCAAAACAGGTTCATTAAATTGGTTTTGTTAATGCGAATATTATTGGTTTTTCAGGAACTTTTCCCGGTATGTAATTTATAAATTTTCTTTGGTATTATTTACAAATCTAAAAAATTTATACCAACTTTCATGCATATATATATATATATATATATATATATATATATATATATATATATATATATAATGTATGCATGCAAGTAAGGTTATAAAAAATTTAAGTCAAAATGGAAGGTCCCTGAAAATTTTTCCTTTTAGGGCATATTCATTACTCCAGTTTGAGAAAAACTGTGATTTGGGAGAAAGATACCTGGGTTATGTACATATTATTAGCATTATAAATTTGTCTCAATTTCTCGAGTTAGCTTTATGCATGATGAACTTGGCTTCCCAATTATTTCTTGTGCTTCTTTGGTGTTCTCCGCAGCGCCTGGCACTACACTGGGCAGGTGAATAACTGGTCAGTAGATACTGGCTAACTGGGAGCGGTCCGGGCTCTCTGAGTGGAGTGAAATGGACTGGAAGTGGATTAGAAAGAAATGGAGAGAAATGCACTCCTATCTTGCAAAATCCCAGGCTGTAAGTCCTGATAGTGTAAGGGCCTTTGCCTCTCTGTGGTGCTAACGTAGAGGAGGAGTTCAGTCAATGCTTATAAAGTGGAAAGGTTTTATCCTAAGCAAAAGGAAGACAGGAGTAAGTGTTCTCCTTGGAGTTCTGTACATGCACATCCAGGGAATCCATTGCAGCTGCACACACATACACATGTCTGTGCACACGGACACACATGCACACGCATGCACATACATGCACACACACACACTCTTTGCAGGGCAGTGCGAGGGTCGAAAGTAGAGCACTCTGACGGTGTTGGCCCTTTGAAGCCTTGTCCCCAGAAGGCCTCCCCTGCATCTGGAAATCTGACCTGACCAGCTCAGAGAGGGTAATATAACCCTGGTCACATTTTCTGTGGGTTCTCAAGTATCAGCAGCCTTTCTGATATAGCCCCGGGGCTGAATTTCCCCATGAGCTACCCCTGCCGGCCAAGCATTTCAGAACAAGAGCACAGCTCTGCCCCTGTGGGCTCAGCTACAGCCCAAACTGTGGGCAGCTGGGCGGCCCTGCCTGCTCGATGTCCGGGCACCACTGTGGGCTAAGGGCCAAGCAAGCCCTGGCCGGCATGCCCGGTGGGGGCTGAGAAGTGGGCTCTGTGCTGTTTTCTGGGGAGAATCTGGCTTCTCCCCACCCACAGGAACTCCAGGGTTTTGAGTCCAGGCCGGTGGTAGGGCAAACATGGCTGAGGGTGGGGCCCAGGAATCTGAATTTAAACCAGATCCCCAGGGGATACTAATGCACACTCCAGTCGGAGAACCACTGAGTTTATTAAGGCCGTCCATGCCGTTGGCCCTTTCTGCCTGGCTCAAGTTTTCCCCTTCCCTGGGAAGGTGTCATCTCAAGATTCAAACAGCCTGGGAATTGAGCTGTGGCCCATCTACCTCCAGCACCACCAACCAATCCTTGGCCCCTGCTCCTGCAGTCTTTCAGGCCATCAAGAGTCAAGCTGCTCTGACATTTAGACCTCACTTCCCCGCTGTAAAGTATCTTAATCACAATCAAGGCCTTACCCTTCCCTCCTGGCCTCCTCCTGCCTCTGCAGCTGGCAGCTGGCCTCCCTCTCCTGGGGCAGTCACATGCCTGTCCTAGAGAGAGGACAGGGCTAACGTGGCTGCGATAGCATCCCTCGTGCCTGTGTTGTGAGCCGTGAGGCTGGTGTAGATCAAGGGAACTGTTATGGATGTTAGCAGGTCAAGGGCGAAGTGCCAAGGATGAGCCCCTTCTCTGGTACCAACTCAGGCAGAGAGGGAGATTAGAAAAAAAGATGCGTGAGAATCCTCTCTTCTTCCCGCCTCTGCATCCCTTCCTGTCCTCCTGTCTGGTCACATCACAGCATTCAGGACCCTACTGAATCCAGAAGGTGTGCACGACCGAAGGTGGGTTGGCGGAAGGCACGGCTAGCTCTACCTTCCCTTCTCAGGCTGGTCTTCCCCGGGCCTGGAGCTGGAGGAGACATCTGACATTCTCATGTTCTTAATTTAGTGAGCTCGTCACCCCATCAGTAACAATTATTATCCTGAAGGGCAGACACAGCCATCCCAGAGGAACTAACCTGGTCAAGGAGACAGGAAGACGGCGGGCGAGGCTCGCCTCCTGTGGGCCAGGACAGTAGGTGGTTTCTCACTTTTAGAGACAAGGAGTTTGCATTTGATCTTTTCTGATTGGGCCTACTAGGCGGCTGGATTTCAATGTGCTTTTAGGAGTACCTACTGCGTGCTCTCCTCTAGCAGTGGGTCCTAAAGCTGGCTTCTCCTTAGGTCACCCAGGGAGCCTTAGAGACTCTGCTCTAGTCTGGGATGGGGCCGGGCATCTGCATTCTTCATTGTGATGAGTTTGGGAACCACAGTCCTACACCATGGTCAGTGCTGTGGGTACAGAAGCGCCGTGATGCCACTCTTACCTTTGAGGAGCTTCTAGTCTAGCTGGGGATGGGCCTGGTAGACACTGTAGCATCATGTCCTAGCAAGCAGTAAGAATAATATAGAGCCCACGTTGGAAAACATGGGTGGGGGAGAGAGGCAGGTCCTTCCACAGTGCGTGTGTGTTGAGTTAGATGTGAAATCCACTTATCTCTCAGAGCCTTAAGAGGTCCATTGTCTCGTGGAAGATTGGAGAGGGTGAGCAGCCTGCTGGGCTCAGAGGTTCACTGAGCTGCAAGGAGCCGTATCGAATCCAAACCCCTTCAGTTATAGTTGAGGACACTGAGTTCCAGAGAGATGGCGTGACCTGCCAGAGGTGTCACAGCAAGCTCCTGGCAGAGCTGGGCGCGGATCTCAGGCTCATGCTAGAGTCACAACATCTGGTGTCTGGCGAGAGGCAAGCTCAGCACACCACAAGCAACTTCATCTCTGGAAGGGAGCAGAGCAGAGCAAAGCAGAGAGCTTTATCACAGAACCCATTTCTGAAAACCTCACCCACCCTGCTCAGCGGGATCCACAGGACTCTGGTACTTTGGGGCTTCATTTCTTTCCGCCTCCACCTCTCATAGCTGTGGAGCTGAGAAAATCCATGGGAAGAGTCATTGCACATGGGCAGAAAGAGCCAGATTTGCCACCTGAAGTGACTGCAAAGTACATCTAACACTGGGGTTCTAGAGCCACCCCAGGGCATTGGAGTCCAGGGCCTACCAGCCCATCAGTAGAACTGCTGGGGGAGGAGAGATAAGCCAGAAGGAAAAGCATTTGCAGGGATGAGGGAGGGAGAAGTGGAGCTCATGGAAAGGAAGAAAAAACATTGTTTTTGGAAGCCTAAACAACTGTCTCCCCCTGTTTTTGGTGAAAGGTGAGAGGGTGCTAAGAGATGGGATTTCTCTTAAATTTCTTTCTGCGCAGGCTGGGGGTTCTCTTCATTACCTCCTCCACCCACCTGCTGCTGCCTTGAGTGATGCGACCCAAAACAATTACACCAAGGTGATATGGTCTAGGGAGGGTCCTGCTGCTTATAGATCCATTGGATTATGGACTTCACTTCTCTCACCTTTATAATGTACAGCAGTGTATTAAACACCTCATCTAATCTAAGGGCTGAAAGGAACTGGTGTAGCTTTAAAAATCAAGGACACACACATCAAAGACAAAGAAAGCAAATGGGCGTTCTTCCACCTCTTGGAATTCGAATATGTGCAGAGGAGCAGTACTGCTAAGACAAGGCTATGTGTGAATTTGACCCCCTCTCCCTGCCGCATTTCCTGCTGTGAACTTGCAGGATTTGCCAGCTGGAGACTCTGGGAGGCAATTCGTAGGGTCAGGCCACCTTATTTGCAGTCGGGAAAGGCTAAGGAGCCCAGAAAACCCAACATCTAGCCAACCTTGCCCCAGGCCACTTTGACCTCACGGGCAGGGTAACTGGGTTTGTGCCTTGTGCCAGGAACTGTGCATCCACTGTGTCCATCCCAGGAGCTGGTTTTCGGTCTAGTTGCCTCAGTCTAGAATTTCTACCTGGCTCACTTATCTGCTAGTCCTGTCTCAGGGGATCTGAGGTGTGCTTGTCAGTTTCTTCTCAGGGTCTGGGTCTTGTCCCTCTTTCTAGATCTCTTGGTTATTACACCCTGTTGGTGATCTAGGTTGTTCTATCGCAGATCAGGGAAGCCTTTGAGCATCTGTGGTGGGCTGAGTAACGGCCCCCAAAGAAGGCCATGCCCTAATCCTGGGGACCTCTGAACAAACAGATTGGGTTACAGGGCAGAGGGGACTTTGCAGATGTAATTAAGATTCCAGACTTTAAAATAGGGGGGTTATCATAAATAACTGGGCCCAGGTGAGCCCAATCTTATCACACGAACTCTTAAAAGCAAAAAAAGTGCCCGGGCTGAAGTTGGAGAGGTGCAGAGGAAGGGTAGGCAGAGATTCAGAGCCTGAGGGGGATTTGCTGCCCAGCTGCTGTTCTGAGACTTAGGGGAAGTCCACCAGAAGGTAAGTGCAGTCCCGGCTCCCAGCCAGCAAGGAAATGGGGACCCCAATCCTGTAACTGCAAGGAACCATACTTATTTATTGAACAGCCTGAATGAGTTTGGAATCAGATTTTTCCTTAGAGACTCCAGAAGGAATACAGTCCTGCTGACCCCTTAATTTTAGCGAAGTTGGAACTGTGTTTGGCTTCTGACCTTCAGAACTGTGAGATAATAAATCTGTGTTATTTTAAGCCACATCATTTGTGGTAATTTGTTATGGCAGCCATAGAAAACTAATCAATGACCTCATTGTGCTGTTGAAAATAACACAAATATACTTAGAATGGAAGCAAAGAATATACAATAATCCTGTTGAAATTGCCACCACCAACAAAAACTAAGGTGCTTACTACTAATCAAACTCCCGATTTTCTGGGTTCATCAGCCCTCTCCCAAATTTATCAATACTTCTTCTAAGTGCCTCCTGTTCCTCTAACCCAGTGACTTCCTATTGTTGCTAAAGTTGGGCAAGGATCGCCATGGGATGAGCAGCATATGATAACTACTATTTCATAACTGCTCATCATGGTCCATCATTTCATTTTCTACACTCATTGGCCATGTGAGGACGTCATCATTGTCATCATTTTACAGCCAAGGACACTGACATTAAGGCTCAGAGAGGTTAAGGGACTTGCCCAAGGTCATATGTTTGTTAGGTGACCGGGAACAAGGATCCAGACCCAAGGCTGTGATTTCAAGGCCCGTGTTCTTAATCACGGGGTCTACCTCCTCCAGTAGTTAAGAATGTTTTGTCCCTTGGATTTACCTTCGCTCATTGTCTTCCTCTTGGACTGGAGAGTACAGTGGTTTGAAAAAGCTGGCCACAATTTATTCTCCTTCAGGAGGTGGGACTTAATTCCCCTTCTTTGATGGGGCTGGACCTGGTGACTAAGGTGTCAGTGCTAGCGTGTGGCTCTGTGTTCAGGTCATAAAAGACAGTGGGGATTCTCATGTTTTCCTTTTTCTTGGGTCGCTGGCTCAGTCTGAGGGATGCAGGTGGCCAGGTTGTGAGGAGCTCTCTGGAGAACTCCAGGGAGCAAAAAACCGAGGCCTCCACCCAACAGCCAGTGAGGAACTGAGGCCGGCTGAGAGCCATGTGCCAGAGCTTGGAGAGGACCCCCAGCCCTAGATCACTGGGCCCCAGTCGCTGTCTTGACAGCAGCCTCCCGAGAGACCCTGAGCCAGGGCCTCTCGGATAAAGTGCTCCCAGACTCCCGACCCATGGAAATGAGTTGGTGTTTTTTTGGAGTGACTTGTTACGCAGCAATAGATAACTAATACAGGAGGTGTTCATGTCATCTCCCTGTTACCCAGCCTCGGAATGAAACTCGCGTGGAATCACAGATATTAGAACTGAAAAGACCTTTGGAGATTAAGCAATTCAAGCCCCTTGTGTCCACAGTGAGCAGACACACTAATGTCTATCTCACGAGACTTTTGTGAGGATTAATTGAAGTGAAGGGAGCAATGTGTCCAGGGCATTGAACTTAATAAAAGCTGCCTCCCCACTATGGAGAGGACCCCAGGGTCCCAGAGCTGAGTCTAAAAGCAATTCCTGGAAGGATGGAGCCCGGGGTCCCACCGCTCCTTCCCTCACCCCCACTTCTCTGCCTCTTATTCATCCACCAGATGGAGTAAACGCACCATGAGAGCGACATTTGGGTGACATTTGAGGGGTGTGGGAGAGCAGCTGGCCAGGGGCTGTGCTGTGCTGAGATCACATTTGGTCCAAAAAAACCGGAGGCTGTCACTGGAGAGCCTCAGGCAGTTGTGACTGGCGGAAGCCTGTGTTACTGAGGGCAATGCTGGCAGTGGGGGTGGAGCCTTGGGGAACAGACAGGAGGCCAGGACACTGCAGGCAAGGACATTAGCAGTCCAGGTCCGGCACAGCCCTGTGCCCTTTCTTCTACTCCAATGTCTGGCACAGTCACCTTGCCCAGAGTGGTACTCCGTAAATGCTCGTTGTCGCTGCCTTTAGTCACTCCGTTGCTCTGTCTCCAATATGCTTCCTCTCTCAGGTCCCATGTGCTCAGCCTGCCTGGTCTTCAGAATGAAACTCAGATATGCCAGCTCCATACACAAGCATCAGTGTAGGATTCTCAGAGCCACAGAACATTTCACCTTGGGCATGCTCAGTGCCAAGGGTTTCTCCCTCTCTTAAGATAGGCAGGAGCTCTGAGTATTGACCACACCTAGCTTGGGCCTCACCTCCACCTTACAGACTTGGTTCCTCCCTGTGCACCTGGGTCTCACCTCCACCTTACAGACTTGGTTCCTCCCTGTGCACCTGGGTCTCACCTCCAGCTTACAGACTTGGTTCCTCCCTGTGCACCTGGGTCTCACCTCCACCTTACAGACTTGGTTCCTCCCTGTGCACCTGGGTCTCACCTCCACCTTACAGACTTGGTTCCTCCCTGTGCACCTGGGTCTCACCTTCTCCTTACAGACTTGGTTCTTCCCTGTGTACCTGGGTCTCACCTCCACCTTACAGACTTGGTTCTTCATAGGTAGTCAACCTTCATGATGGTAAGCACTGTTGTGTGGGGTACTGTGAGAGGGGTGTGCAGAGAAATGAGGCTTTGCCTGGAGATTTCATTCTGAGCCCTGGGCTGTTGGTGGCCCAGACCCTCTGCAGGCAGGGGACTTGCATCTATATGGGTTTCAGTCTCATCGAATAATGTAAAAGTCTCATAGATCCAAAACTGTCTTTGAAAAATCTCTGATGTTACCATAAAGCTCTATGTGTGTAAAATCCTGGGCCAAATTATGTGGCATGAATATTAATGCAGAAAGTAATGTTTGGCATATAGTACGTAGAATGAGTGCATAGGCCAATATAACCTCACAGTATTTTAAATATAGCCCCACCCTCAAAGGGAAGGATCTCTAAACATGGGAATCATGCTCTTGGGGTGACCGACTGTCCCAGTTGTCCAGAATGGTCCTAGGTTTAGCGCTGTAAGTTCTGCATCTCAGGCAACCCCCAAGTCATTGGCAGACAAGGACAGTTGGTTACCTTTGTCAGCACAGAGAGCCTTTCACACTGTCAGAGGACCGTGGGGACTGAGGCCCACCAACGGCTTCTGTTTCCTGGGTGGGCTGGAGAACAAGGGAGCCTGCAATTTTCTCTCTCTCCAGCCTCCTACCCCTGGTACATGTCATGGAGATTGCGTTAGTCATATGAAATATCAAGATACTGCCTCTTGATTCTACTGGAAAAGCAGAAAAAAAAACCCCAAACACAGGCTTCTCTAATATCGAGTCCCTGATGTCACCTGCAAAGCAGAAAACCAGTGCATGTGTCGGGGTTTGTGATCATTGTGCGTGTGTGCATATGTGTATGGGCATGTGTGCCGGCATGTACATGTGTATCTGCATGTACACGTGTGTGCATGTGTAGGAGCAAGAGGCAGTTTCTGGCAGGTCTCAGGCATTCTCTTGCTTGTAAGGTTCACTTTACCAATTGCTGCCGAGTGGAGCTGACACTTTCTCTGGCTAGGGCTGCTCCTTGAGTTGAGGTGTCTTCCAGCATCATTCAGTCAGTGCCAGGGGGCACATCTCCCTGTCAGATCTTGATGGGGCAGGGGACAGATGACTGACAGCCGCTCCCAGCGTTTGGTTGGTGTTTATGATCTTGACTCGGCTGTAATATCAGCGATCTCACCTTTTGCTTTATGTCAGTGTTCTCCGGACAGAAGGCCACTTGGAAAGGTTTCTCCCCCCTCATTCCCTGTCTGATGGCAGGAGGGGTTTGACAGGAGAGCAATGTCTGGCTCTGACAGAGAGCTTGTGGTGTCGGGCTGAAGTCTGAAGAGGGGGGTTGGAGCGAATGGATTCATGCGTTGTTCCTGCTCTGATGTCCCAAAGGCTGGGAATTGGAGTCTCCCAGGAGTCTAGAAGGGGGTGAGTGGGACCAGTGCGGTGGCCAGAGACAGGGACAAGCCAGACGGGCAGCCCTGGCAGTGCCCTCCACCCACCTGATGTGCCCGCTGAAGAAACTATGAGAACACTCCAGCCAGATCCCATGCAGGCCCCGAGCCAGGGCTCCAGCCCTTCTCTCCTCTTTTCTCTGAGAAATGGGCTCTGGGACAGCCCCCTTGGTCTGCATTCTCACACCAGTGTTATGAATGGCCAGGCAATCTAATTAGTGATTTGGGGGGGCTGGTTTATATGTAATTAGGTATTTTCTCGTTGTCTTGAGAAATGTAGGAGCAACACCTAACAGCCTTCTTCTGTAAGTGGACCTGCAGGAGGCCAAGAGACAAAGGATAGAGTGGGACATTGACCCAGGAGGGAGGACCGGCCGCAGGTTATGGCAGAGGGAGGGTGCCTCATGTCCACGCTTGTTTCTGGCATCTAGGGAGGAAGGAAATAGTTGGGGTTACTCTAGCTCTGTGTTCTGTGATGTCTTTTGGGCCCACTCCAGGTACAGCTGTGGTCAGATGCTTTCTGCAAAGCACTGCTCATAAAGCCCCATGTTGCCATGTGTCACTCAATATCACCAGGCCCCCTCCTCCAAAACTTGCCCCAAGCACTCCATCGCCCCAGCAATCCCTGGGAAAATCTCATTCTGGCACCTAACTTGCATTTTAATTATATTTAAATTTGGTCACTTACTGGTTGAATGCTTGCCCAGAGAGAGGACTATAGCAGTTTTGCTCAGCATTCAATCTCCAGGACTTAGCATAATGCCTGGCTTAAAATACGTGTGTTTTAAATACCACTGACCCTTGAAAAACATGGGTTTGAACTGTGGGGGTCTACTTACATGTGCATATTTTAAAATAAATACTGTAAATGTATTCTCTTATGGTATTTATTTATCTAAAATATCTATCTTATGATTATTTAAGTACAGTTGCTATACCATCTTATATGGTTATATTAGTTGCAGATATACAATATAGGGGTTTGACATTTTTGTACCTTACAATGTGACCATCCCACTAATTCTAATAATCCTCTGTCACAGTGCAAATTTATCACAATGTTATTAACTATATTCCCCTTCACCTTTTTCATCACCCCCTCCATCCCCTCCCCTCTGGTAACCATCTCTTTGTTCTCTGTTTCTATGAGTCTATTTTTGTTTTGTTTTGTTTTAGAATCCATATATAAGTGAAATCGTATGGTATTTGTCTTTCTCTGTCTGACTTATTTCACTTAGCGTGAACACCCTCTAGGTCCATCCATGTTGTCACAAATGGCAAGATTTCATTCCTTTTTACTGCAGCGTAATATTCCATTGTATACATGCACCACATCTTTATCCAGTCATCTATTGGTGCATACCTAGCTTTCTTCCAAATCTTGGCTATTGTAAACAATGCTGCAATGAACATGGGGTGCCTATTTTTTTTCAAATTAGTGTTTTCATTTTCTTTGGATAAATATCCCGAAGTGGAATTGCTGGGTTGTAAGGTAAACCTATTTTTAGGTTTTTTTTGGAGGAATCTCTATAGTGGCTGCACCGATTTGTAGTCCCATCAACGATACACAAACGTTCCCTTTTCTCTGCATCCTTGCCAACACATATTATTCGTTGGCTTTTTGGTAATAGCCAAAATATGCGTCGATGGACTATTTATGTTTACTGGTAAGGCTTCCAGCCGACAGTAGGCTATTAGCAGTTAAGTTTTGGGGAGTCAAAAGTTATACATGGATGTCCAACTGTGCAGGAGGTTGGTGCCCCTCACCCCTGCATTGTTCAAGGGTCAGCTGTATTTATTGGATAAAGGTATGTCCTTTCTGGGGAGGTCCTATTGTCTTTTCATAGGGAGGCTAGCACAGCCTGCTGGATGCTTGTCACCATGTGTGAGTGAATATTAAAACAAGAGAAAAAGACTCCCTACTTTAGTTTTTGAAATTCTTTATTGTATCTGGTGGTTTTTTTCAGTCCCACTTGGTCTCTGTTAATAAGCTTAGAATCTGAGGTGGAAGAGTCTGGAAGCTGTTTGCCTTTCAGGCCCTTTGCATGAGCCACTAAAGAGCTTGTTCTGGGGACAGAGGCGAGGGGAACTCTCTGTAGTGGGTCTGGCACGTGGAGAGCAGGGTCGTCCCAGGCAGGATGCTTCCAGGCTCATTACAGATAATTTGCGTCCAGGCCCTGTGGCGTCCCCTGCAAAGGAGAGGTGTGGCAGGCTGAGTGACATCTGGAGAACTCAGAGGACCCCGAGTGAAGCAGATGAGCAGCCTGCTTGGTTCCTCACAGAGGAAAACCAGTGGGTCAGAGCTGTGGAGGGAGTGAGGCTGGCAGAGGTCACACCCGTGTGGCTCCCACTTCCAGTTACTGTCCCAATAAATCCCTCCTCCACCAAACAGGGACAGAACCGCTTTCACTGACCTGCGGAACCCCAGCACTGATAGACTCGGTTAGTAGCAGCTGCTCACAGGCCCCGGTGTGGGCGCCCCGCTCTTCCCTGGCCCTGGAAGGGCTCTGTCTATCTGGGTGGCTGCCTACTGTCACAGGGTCACCATGTCACAGGGTCACCATGTCACAGGGTCACCATCTCGACATAAGCGGTGCTCTCGCTGTCGACAGTGGACACTGAAGGCCAGTCTAACAGTGGAATAAGTTTAAATTGGGGCCCTTAAGCCAAAACTTCCCTCTTATCCCTTAAAACACACACAAATAAACAGGCAACTCACCCGTGGAGCAGGCTCTCCCCCTGCATTGGGGCGATTTCTGGGGATGTCAGTGCCTGGGCTGGCAAAGTGACTCACCAAATTGGTCCTTTTACAGCGTGACTTTGTCTTAGCGCTAAAAGTGTCAAACTGTCCATTTTCTAAGAGGCACTGACGCAGTTTCTGAGGCATCGGGCCGATGGCCGGTTAGACGCAGTGATGACCTGGGATGTTTCCTCGCAGCGGGAGGCCCTGTCCCCACGGGGCTGGGTTCGGTGCGCGTGGCGGGGCTGTGATTCGTGCTCACGTCTGCAGACTTGCTCAGGATGCGCTGTGCTCCGGGGAGAAGGAAGGATCAGGAGCAGGAGCCAATGTTTTCGAGCTCCTGGGAAGGGCCAGGCATCGTTTCAGGCACCTAACAATGGCTGGCTTCGTTTGGTGAAGCCTGTGATTGTCCCTGATCCTCCTGGGACCCTGCCCCCACCTGCCTGGCATGGGAGCAGGAGGCAGAGTCCGGCCAGAAAATGGAGTTTTAAGATGTTTGGAGCATCTGTGATTGGGGGAAACAACACGCTCACCTCCGAGACGAAACGAGGAGTCAGAACTCACGGGCCAACTCCATCATGATTCTGAGTGGCACAGGCTATGCCTGCTTGTGGTCCTGACTTTGCAGCTGGGTGGCAGCTCCAGTGACAGTAGAGACCCCTGGAGTTTCTCTGGCTGCAGAGCAGGGGTTCTCAAACTGGCTGGCATCAGAACCACAGATTGCGGGTGCCACCGCCCCGGGTTCTGGTTCAGCAGGGCTGGGGGGCAGGGCCGAGCATTCGCATTTCTAACAGGATCCCAGGTGATGTCGCTGCTGGTCCAGGGTCCTCACTCCGAGAACCTTTGCTCTCGAGCATCCCCAGAGGAGGAGACCCAGCTCAGGACTTGCAGAGGGCCAGGTTCTTCTGGGGAGCAGTTGTTCCTTGTCAGAGCTGGACTGCAGGGTCCTTCAGTCCCCCGGCCCCCTGGACTCTCCATTCTTACTAAACAGGCTGCAAAATGTAGGGACAGGAGCAGATAACCTTCCCCTTCTGATGTTTTATAATTTAATCCTTTCAGAAGTTTGCATGGGTTTTTTATCTCTCTCTTGTTAAAAAGTAAGAAGGATCCTGGTGTTCTTCATAGATTGGCTTTGTGGGGGGAGGGGGGCTTTTAGCTGCCTCTAAAGTGAGCATCTGCCCGGCTGGTGTGGCTCAGGGGTTGGGCATCGACCTAGGATCCAGGAGATTGAGGCTCGATTCCTCATCAGGGCACGTGCCTGAGTTGCAGGCTCGATCCCTAGTGGGGGCCATGTAGGAGGCAGCTGATCAATGACTCATCATTGACGTTTCTGTCTCTCTCTCCCTCTCCCTTTCTCTGAAATCAATAAAGATATATTTTTAAAAAAATAAAATAAAGTGAGCATCTTAGGGAGCCCTATCTCTTATGTGTCTGGCAGGGGAGCCAGTGAACAGTCTCTCTGTTCTCAAAGGTCAGGCCAAGACCCCAGTGTCCAGCAGCGCTGATCCCCAACTACTATTCTGATATCAACCCCTGAGAAGAGGTTGATGAAGGTCAGTGCCAGGCACAGGGAGGCTCCTGGCAAATGAAGGAAGGGATGCAGTGGGAGGTCGCATGGTGGGGAGGTCTTCCTTTGTCATATTTAGGAGAAAACTCTCTTCTATAAAACACACTTATTTCTAAGTCCTAGTTTTGTAAATGTACCCTGTTGGACAGAGGGATGAAGGTCACTGCCAAGGGCACAGGCTCAGCCTTTATAAACAGGGCATAATGAGAGTCTCTACGTGGAAGGGAGGAGACCCCGTGAGTGTTTCGCCCAGGCCTGGCATGTGGCTACGCTCCATGACTAGCAGCTGCTCTGCTCTGGATTCACAACCCTAAGCAGGCTTTACTGTGTGGCGCCCGAGTTTCTGGGGCAGGACCGAGGCAGCTATTGGTAGGCAGCAGGTTTTGATTATTGACTGAAACCTGAGCAGCCACACTGGTGAGGCTTCGGGGTGCAGTCACTGCGCGAGTCACTGTTAGTCCCTAAGGAAAAACCAGACGTTGCCTTCACAGAGCTCAGAGAAGCAGCAGGAATTTGGGTGCCGTGCCCACACCTCCCTTTCCTCCCTCCGGTCTCACTCAGGCTGCTGTGATGCCTTCAGGGCAAGCTCCCCTGGCTCCCTTGGCTTTGCTTTGGGTGCAGCTGGGGGGAAGGTCAATGTGAGGCCGTGATGAACCACCTCCAGCCAGCCACGCCAGCCACGCCAGCCACGCCCCACACCCTTCTCTCAGCTCCCACTGAAGAACTGAAGGGTCATGTAGATCCCAGAGGCTGGTGACTAAGGGTAGGTGGACAGGCCAGTGGGTCCTGTGGTCCTGATTCACCATTTTACAACTTTCTGCTCTAGGTACTCACTGTCTCAGGGGGCCCTTCCCAGCTCTGCACTCTGGATCCTTCTCTTAGGTCCCACCTCAATGAATTTCACTTCAAAATGGGTCCTCTTGCCTCAGGCCTTCAGGTCCTGTTCTGCAGTCTTTTCATCCATCCATCCATCCATCCATCCATCCATCCATCCATCCATCCACCAATAACTACAGAGCGCTTATTCTTCATGCAACAACTGGCTGACCAAGCCAATGTGACGAATGAAGCCAGGACCTAAATATCAGGTGCGCCCAAGCACATAGGTGGTGGTGACTACAGTGGTTCTCTGGCCTTCAGGGGGCCCACATGCCCCTAAGGCCTTGGTGGCAGTAGCCTGGGGGACTCGGCCTAGGTCCCCACAGCATGGAGGGGTGAGGCATGGCAGCTGCTGGCTCCCCACCATGAGGCAGAGGGACAGACAGACACCGTCTCTGGCAAGAAGGCAATGCTGCTTCATGCAGAAGCCTCGATAGGGAGCTCTCTTGCTCTGACTTCTTTTCAGGCTTTGCACGTTTGAGTGGGAGACTTGTTTCTCTGAAAACAAAATTACCTTCATCGTTTTCCACGCAGGGGATGGCAAACACCGGGCCTGTGAGTGAGTCTCCGGCGTGTGGGTGGGTGTGCTGGGCACCAGAGCCTGGCGGCCTCGGAGAGCTGGCGCACTCCTCCCACTGCTCCTCGGGGCTCTGCCTGGCGCTGGCCGGGCTGGCCAGATGCCCAGACGGAGGCGGTCAGCAAGTGCTTTCTTTAATCTTCCTTCCAAAGGGTCAGCATGGACATCTCAGAATCTCCTGGGGGTGTGTAAGGGCACAATCAAACCGAGGCCTCAGATGTCCTGATATGCAGCTGACTCCCCCCCTCCCCCATGCTACTGAGAATCACTGTGTGCAATGAGAGACATTCCTCTTAGGGACATGTTGTGCTTGTGCATGACGTGGGGCAGAGGAAAGGGAGAGAACCACGGACATGCCGGCACTCATTCATTCATTCGCTTATTTATTCACCTCTAAGGTGACTATTGAGCCCCTGGCACTCTCCTAGGCACTGGGATGTTGACATGAATAGTAGACTGAAGGAAAGCACGGGCTGATATCCTTGGAGCCATCAAGGTGAGCCTGTAAGAACCTTGTTGGAAGGAAAAAAAGACTGACAGCCCCTCTGTTAATGTTGAAAGCCATCCGTCTCTCTGGGAACCCCACCCCCATAAGATGCTTGGAATCAGGAATGTTCGAGGCACCTCCATCAGTATTTTTCCACTCAGTTGACCAGAGCTGGGTGCTCAGAAACTTGGGTTATGGGTTTAATCCCCAGAGAAAACGGGTAACCAATCAAACAGAGAAAGCCACTCACAGGCATGCATGCTGCAAATTATGTCCTTGGTTCCGGGAAATGAGGCTCAGGGTGGCCCAACATGCTCCCAGAAAACAAATAAGTGGAAGTCATAGATAGGACTTGAAGGTCCAGAATGAGGTACATTCAAGGACGCTGGTTGATCAAAGAGGCCTCGCAAAATGATATTGGTATTGGTGACCTCCTCAAGGTCAAGGGTCTGCCCCTAGCCTTACGGACTCAAAGATTGATTTTACCCGCACCATGAGGACAGGTGCAATGCTTGAGAAAGATTTGCTCTAACCAAATGTTGAGGTTTGCGGATCAAATCCAAATGCCACCTCCTTCATTTATACTGAAAAACACAACTGTAATTGTCTATACCTGTCTGTTCCTATAGAACAGCCTTCAAGCCAGTTGTCAGCAATAGATTAATTGGTGAGTGTGGAATCAAAAGAGGCAACTGGTTAGGTAGTTTTGTTGTTTAATAGCCATAAGCTGTGAGAGCCCGATCAATCATAGCCATGAGTGGTATATAGAGCTACTAGCACTGATGAACTTGAAGTGGTCAGGGCATCGCTCCTGAGCACAGCTTGGGTGGAGGCTGCCAACTTCATTTCTGATAGTATGCTCTTTCTTCCTCTGTGTTTAAACCTTCAGTCTAGTCTTGTAGGTTTAGGGGTCATTCTGTCATTTTCAGGGGACTGTCTCTACTGAGGTCCTTCTTGCATAGAACTTAGGGTTTAACAGGACAATCTTATATCTCCTGGAGCTTTTTGGTTGTCCTCATGTACTGACAAACAAAAAAATTACATGCCATCCTCAAGCACAAAGATCAGCCCACTGATCACTGTTTCTTTTTTAAATAATTTTTTTATTTTTCAACTACAGTTGACATACAGCATCGTTAGTTTCAGGTGTATAACAAAGTGATTAAACATTTCTATAACTTATGAAGTCATCACCCGGATAAGTCTAGTACCCATTTGACACCATGCATAGCTATTACAATATTATTGACTATATTCCCTGTGCTGTATTCTACATCCCTGTGACTTTCCCCCCCGTGTGACTATTTTTATAACTGGCAATTTGCACATCTTAATCCCTAACCCCTTTTTTATCCATCCCTCCAGTCCTCCCATTTGGCAACCATCAAAATGTTCTCTGTATCTAAGAGTTTCCAGACCAAAAAGAAAAAAACACAAATGGCCAAAAAGAAAAAAACACAAATGGCTAAAGGAGTTCTACCAAACCAGTATTAGAAGAACTATTAAAGGGACTTCTTTAAGAAGAAGAAAAATAAAAAATATGAATAATAAAATTGCAATAATTGCATACCTATCAATAATTACTTTAAATGTAAATGGGTTAAATGCTCTAATCAAAAGACACAGGGTAGCTGGTTGAATAAGAAAGCAAGACCCACACCTATGCTGCCTACAAAAGAACCACCTCAGATCAAAAGACACACATAGACTGAAAGTAAAGGGATGGTAAGAGATATTTCATGCAAAAGGAAAAAAAAAAAGGAAAAAAAAAAAGCTGGGGTAGCAACACTTATATTAGACAAAATAGAATTTAAAATAAAGGCTAAAACAAAATAAAGGCTAAAGCAATTCCACTTCTGGGTATTTATTTGAAGAAACTCAAAACACTAAATCAAAAAGACATATGCATCCCTATGTTATTGCAGGATTATTTACAACAGCCAAGATATGGAAGCAACTTAAATGTCCATCAACAGACGAATGGGTGAAGAAGAGGTGGTGCGCACATGCAATGGAATATTACTCAGCCATAGGAGAATGCACTCTTGCCCAGCTGGTGTGGCTCAGTGGTTGAGCACTGACCTATGAACGGGGAGGTCACGGCTTGATTCCCGACCAGGGCACGTGCCCTGGGTGTGAGCTTGATCCCCAGCAGGGGTCTGCAGGAGGCAGCTGATCAATGACTCTCATCATGGATGTGTCCTCTCTCTCTCCCTCTCCAGTTCTCTCTCTGAAGTCAGTAAAGACTTTTTTTTTTTTTTTTTAAAAAGAACGAACTCTTGCCATCTGCAACAACATGGGTGGACCTAGACAGGGTTATGCTAAGTGAAATAAGTCGGACAGAGAAAGACAAATGCCGTATGCTTTCACTTACATGTAGAATCTAAAAAACAAAATAAACAAAACAGAAACAAAATTACTGGTTTTAAACTGACCAAGATCTAAGTCAGAAATTCTTCCTCGTATAGATGGCAGAGCTTAGTCAGTCAGGGGAAGAAGTCTGACTAACCTTAATGCATTTGTTTGGTGAGTTGCCTATGACCGTGTCACCAGAGAGAGTTCTTGCCAAGTGCTGAATGAGATGAAGTTATCCCCCTTTGTTTTTAAATCAGGAAAATGCTGGGAAGCCATCTCAGCGCGGTGGTTAATCCTATGTCGACTTGACTAGCTTTGGGGTGCCCAGATTAAGCAATTTTTCCGGCTGTGTCCGTGAGGATGTTAGCAGGTGAGATTAGCATTTGGATCCATGGACTCAGTGAAGATACCCTAATGTGGTGGGTATCATCTACCACATGGAGGGCCTGGGCTGGGACATCTCATCTCCTGCCCTGGACTGCGATTTACACTTTGACTCCCCTGGTTCTGAGGTCTTCAGACTCAGACTGAATTATACCACCAGCTTTCCTGAGTCTCCAGCTTGCTGATGGGAGATGTTGGGGCTTCTAATGCCACCATAGGAGCAATTACTGGGATTGATGTACACACCCGTGGTCATTAAGCCCCGACACAGCTCCAGCTGTGCAACCTTGGGGAGACCTTGAATTTCTATGTGCCAGGCAACGTGGTAGAAGCTAGAGATGTTTTTTTTTCCAATTTTTTTTTTTAAAAATATATCTTTATTGATTTTCAAGAGAGGAAAGGAAAGGGAGAGAGAGAGAGAAACATCAGTGATGAGAGAGTCATTGATCGAGCCCACAACCCGGGCATGTGCCCTGACCGGGATTCAAACCCTGATCGCCTGGATCCCAGGTCAACGCTCAACCACTAAGCCACCCCTGGCTGGGCTAGAGATGTATTTTTTTAATACATCTATAAGCATATACCCTGTCCTCAAGGAACTTTAATCTTCTATAAATATTTGTAAACTAAGGTTACAGTGAAAGATGCTCAGGGGGCAGTGAGAACACCTAGGGGGGGTTGCTCTTTTCCAGCTCAGAACCTCCAAGATGGTGTTCCTGTGTCTGGAACAGTCTCCACACCCAATCGCCCTGACGAGCTGACTCTTATTTATCCTTCAGATGTTGTGAAGATTTTTCTGATCACAGCTCTGATAGCTCTAGCCGCAATTTGTAATTATGTGGCATATTTCGTGATTCTCTGATTAATGTCTGCCTCCTGCACTCATCTGCAGCCTCCCCGAAGGCAGCCAGCACGTATAATTCTGTCTGCCTTTTGTATTCCTGGTGCCTAACAGGGTTTGGGCCATCAGAGGCGCTCCATAAATACTTGTTGCGTGAACGATTGATGCTACGCCGAGTGCGGTTGGGTGAAGGAGAGCTTGGGTTTGGGGACTGGGGTGGTGCTCTGGGGAGAGGAGGGGCACGGTGGTGAGGGAGAACATGTTTTCTCCGAGGAACTGGAAATGGCAAGTATTAAGAAACAAACAGGGCCCAGATCATGAAGCTGCTTGCAAGCCATGGGATAGAACCTGAACTTTATCTGAGAGCAATGGGCAACCATCTGCAGGCCTACAGGTAGGGGAGAGCAATGGGCAACCATCTGCAGGCCTACAGGTAGGGGAGTGATCCAGTTATCCGACTGGCTTCCTTCCATCAGCCAGGAGAGCAGGCTGGAGAGGGTGGAGCAAGACCAGAGGGAAGGAGACCAGCTAAGAGCCCTGCTGGAATCCGGGCCCGGTGGTCCTCAGCCTCCCCAAACATGAGAATCACCTGAGGAGCTTTCAGAAATCCTGATGCCCTCTGGCCCCACCTGGCCCATTTCAGTCAGACTCCTTGGGGCTGGAATTGGGGATCAGCAATGAAAGCCCCCAGGTGTCTCCAGCAGGCAGGCAAAGCCGAGAGCCACTGACCTGGCGCTAAAAATGTCAACCTGCATTAGGAAGGTAGCGGTGGGGCCGAGAAGAGCGGTTTAGGGGGTAGAATAAAGTGAATTTGTGGGAGGGGAGGAGAGGGGAAAAGGCTGCCTCCTAGGTTACTGCTTTAAACCCGCCAGGTGGATGGTTGTGAAACAGCTTTAACAGGAGGATTAGCTCTGGCCCCACAGAGAGGGGCAAACACTTTCTCCGTGTCTTCCCTCCACCTCAAAGTAAGAGTCACCTCATGTTCACCTGCCTCTGACTCCTGCTTCCATCAGCTCCCCTAACTAGTCAATACCTTGGCCAGCTCACCCATCCTAGCCACCATCCTATCCCTACAATTTGCTGATGGCCGTAATTTTGGCAAACAAATAAATGAGAAAACTCTGAGGGTGGAGGGATTAGTGCTCCCTCTCCCACAAGGACCACTCAGTGACTCAGTCTGTCAAGAGCAAAGGGTTCACTCCTGCTGCGTGTTGGCTTAAATGGAACAAGACTGGGAAGATATTAAAGACTGACTCTTTAAAAAAACTCATTGCTTTAAAAAAAATTTATTTTTTTTCAATTACAATTTGTATTCAATATTATTTTGTATTAGTTTCAGGTATGATATTTTTTGTTATGCTGTTGAAAGGGATGCTCTTGGCACCAGCCCCAGGGATGGAGGGCAGAGGGTCCTTCTTAGCCACAGACCTGTTCTGACTTAAGCCTGACTAGGGGGCCTGGGCCCTTCCTAGGCTACCTGGACATGGTTTTTCTCAGGCCTGCTTTAATCTCCGAAGAGCAGGTTACCTGACTCATCCCCGTGTTCTTACCTTGTAGGAAGACCTGAATTCCCTCCTGGGTGTCCTCCTCAGTCCAGTAATTTATTTCAGTTAAGCCCAAGTGTTCTGCAGAAGAAATCAATCAGCCTGTATTGGTGAATTTAAGGAGCTTCTCTCATGTGGTCAGCACTGAGAATCTAGAAAAATGCGTGGGTCCCCTCCTGGGACTCTATTTACCTGACTCTGCATTCGATGGCCACCTGAGACAGGCAGAATAGATATTGCTCCGGCTTTATCTGGAAATTTCATAAGCCTGCTGGCATTTCTTTGTCTCGGTTGTCATCATCTCTGCCTTTATTTCCCCCCATGCACAGGTCCCTGGGCTTTTCAATTTTACTGCAGAGGCTGCAGTTCCCATGGTGGCCACAGCAGGGCGCCCCTGGGGACTGCAGGTTGTCAGCCAGCCACCGCCTCAGGGGATCAGATGGGCACAGAGCCTCTGCAGTCTGGCCTGGACCTGTTTGGGGGGGTGGGGGGGTGAGGAGGGAGGAGGACCTGTGGGTACGGGTGACCCGTGCAGGAGCCTTAAAGGGGTGGCCACCTGTCTGGTGGGCTGGTGAGTTGGTGGGTGCCAGGGTGGCCCCAACAGCGCACAACCAGGGTTCCCAGGAGCCCGGGCAGCTGAGGTGTGGTGCAGGAAGCTCAGGACAGCAGTTATTATCCAAAGGATGTCACCCAGCCTTTCCTTCCTTCGTTGTAGCCTTTGCTGTTTTCTAATAGGTCCTCTAAGTGAACCTCAAAATGCACGTACCAGGGAGCTACCCTCCCTCCTGTTCCCCAATCTCTGACTTTATAAAGTCCTATGAACTTCATGCGAGGTGTTGGAAACACCTGCCCCACTTAAGTCGGTTTGTTTATAGCCTCCTGAAACCTTTCAGGACGCATCTTAAGATTGTGGCAAATATCCCTTCACCTGCCCATTGTCAGAAAGCTGGCTTCCCTGGCATTTAGGGCTCCCGTGGTGTGGCCCGACCCCAGGGGTGCGGTGCACATGGGGACCCCAGGCTGGCGCTGGGAAGGGTGCTTTCAGCTCCAGCCCGTTGGGCTGGGCCACTGTTCACCTGCCCCGCTAGTGCCAGAGCTTCTGCTCACCTGGGGGCAGCCAGAGTCAACACTAGGCCCTGAAGAGGCGACCGTGGGGCTGCTCACCTGGGCTCCTTGTTCTCACCTGAACAAGGGGCCTGCCTCCCCCCCACAGAGGTGGACTTTCTCCTTTTGTCTCTCGGCTTTTCCTGCGAGTGGGGAGCTGCTGCCTTAACTGCCACCAGGCCTCTGGTCCTCGATCTTCCCCGGGAAAAAGCGGGGAGAAAGGGCTTGGCCAGGGAAAGCTGTTCATTTCAAAGCTCAGGCTAACCTGCGGCCACGGTCCCCACCTCCAGACTGTTCCAGACTTGTCAAGGTAACGACATGTACGGGGCAATTGTGTTGTTTACTGCAACAGTTGAGCGATAATTGAAGAGAAAGGAGGAAGCAGAAGGCCTTTCCCACATACTAAACCCCTTGCTGTCGCTCTCTAAGCTAATATAGGCTCCTGCTGTGTCCTGTGAGTCAAGATGACAGATGGGGACAGGGAGCACAGCGGGGGAGGTGAGGGAGGAAGGGGGAGCGAACCTAAGGCCTGGACCCCTCCCCGCCGAGGAAAGTAAATGGGGTTGGGCAGCCGCAGGGCCGGGGGCTCCTTCTGGGGGTGTCGTCAACCTGTTCCAGGGCAGGGAGGGTGACTGTGCAGATACCTCTCTGCCCACAAGATGGGGTGCCGGCTCTGCAGGCAGCCTCATGAAATGCAGCCACGATGGATGGAAAGTTCCTTCCGGAGTCAGATTTAATGCATCCTGATGCAGCATAAATAGACCGAAGACAGGCAAAATGGAACAAACATAAAAATATTTATTTTATTTATCTTTCCTAGGTTAACCTGTTTGGCCATTTCTGTGGGGAGTACAGTTCATTAAAAATTTATTCTGCTTGAAATATCAGCACATATTTCTCTTTAATAATGTATGGCCCTTGAATTAGCTTTTTGTCACAGATATAGAATCTGTTGAATGCTCAGTGTGTGCAGGAGCCAGGGCGGGGAAGTCAGGGTGCAATTTATGGTCATGCTGCGTTGAGAGAAAACACAGGATGCTTTAAATGCAACATAACAAGTGTTAAAATGTTATAGGTGATGTCACGGCTTTGTGGGCACGACTGCAAAGCAGGCTGGGATATGAAGAGGTGGGATGAGTGTGGGGTACAGGGGAAGGCGGGCCCCTGGGCCCTGACCAGGGAAACAGGGTCTGCCCCATTCCCCCAGAGGGGAGAAACTGAGAGCAGACCTGAAAGCAAGGCCTCAGTGCACTGGGGAAACCCAGCTGTGCGGCAGAATTTGGCAGAAGGTTATGACCTGGTGGGCATGGGGAGATTCAGGCCTTGCAGGGGAAGGCCCAGGCTCCAGGTTCTGCCTTCTTGTGGGCCTGAGGCTCTGCATCTCTTTCTTGCCTTGGTCAGGACAGGCTCCAGGACTGGGTACGGCTGAGCCTGCAGGTTGAGGGCACACGCAGGTAGGACTGAGCGGTAGGGGGGTGAGGAACCAGATGTTTGCAGACCAAGGGTGACCTTGGAAGTGAAGACTAGAGATTTTCAGGGCCTGCTCTCTGGTAGAGCACTTTTCATGTTCCCGAATGAACCCACAAAGCAGGAAGACTCAGATGTTGTGACGGAAATATTGTAACAGACATAGTATTGTTCCTTGGGCTTGCTGGGGTGGAAAGAGGATTCTATGCCATAAGCACAGGATTTTCCAGCAGGCCTGATCATAGCCAGGAAACCTTGGCTTTGCTGGAGCTGTCGACACTGACAGTCATTTCAGACAGCGGGCAGCCCATGCAGCATTATTTAGTGTGGATGTACCATATTTTATTCCCCTTTTGATGACCCTTTGGCTTTCCCCAACTTTGGCTTTCACGGTCAATGCTGCAACGAACGTGTCCTGTGGGCACATGTGAGAATATTTCTCTGGAACAAATACCTTGAGGTTGTCATTTTGGGTCAAAAGTACTTTTGGGTTTAAATGACTACCCGCAAAAACCAGATAATTCCCTCCTTGTCAGAGTCCTTGGGTAAGTGTCTCATTACTTCATTAATTTCGATCCTGGAAGAATTTAAAAGTCGAGGCCACTTGATTCATTGGGTCCAAGCGTGAAACCAACGAGGCCAAGAGATACTGAGCTTGGTCCTCAACAAACAGTGGCGAGGACGATTACATTCCATGGTCACAGACTGCACCCTGAACCTTGGCTGGCTGCTCTTCGAACAGTTATCCTTGGCCCTGAGGGGAGGAGAGCGAGAGAGAGAGCGCATTACCTGCTCCCCAAAGGACACGGGTGGCCCTGGCCAGCGCTGTCATGTCACATAATTCTGTAGGCCTCATGATCAGAGAACATAAGGTGGAGGTGGCACCCCCTGGAGGTGTCAGTGCCAAGTATGTGGCCGGGTTATTAAATTCTTTGAGCTGTGGTTTTTTTCATCTGTAAAACGTAGGTAGTAATATCTGCCTTCCAGGGCTGTAGAGGTGATTAAATGACATCAAGCGTGCAAAGCATTTAGCTCTGCATCTGATGGGTACACGAAGTGCTCATTAAGTGGTTACAACTGCGATCAGCGCCGTCCTTCCTAAACCTGCCTCATTTTCAGGTCCAGGGCAGAGCCCAGGTGCCAGCTACTCAGGGCTGGGTCCCGGGCTCTGGGGCGAGAAGAAAGGGGATTTGCAGGCTTCTGGCTCAGCTGGCAGCAGCGTGTCTCGGGCAGAACAGGAACTGGGCACCTCGCGCTGCCGCTTGTCGGGTTCCCCTTTTGCTCAGGGCTGCACGGTGGCTTCGGCCGGTCCGCTGAAACGTCTGCCTTTCACGGGCCTCCCCTGCATTAAAAAATATAAAAATGTGTATTTTATGATTGCATTGGCATAAAGATGAACGTAATCTAGACTGGATTATATTCCCTTTATTCTCCTGATTTTAGAAGAAATTAAAACATTTCCATGGGCTCCTGATCTATCCCAGGCCCTGAGCACTATGCCCATGTGACCACCAGAGGGGCCACCCTGCCTGTGCTGACCCTCCCAGCAGCCCGGGAAGGCTGGGGTTGCAGGAGGGCCAAGAGCCCCACCGTAAGGTGTAATTTCCTATGAAAAGGTCTTTTGTTAACTAGGTCATCACTGCCTCCAGAGCAGGGATTTTCCTTTTTAAATTCCCTCATAGCGCTGAGTCCTGAGCCCAGGGCGGAGCACTGGGGCAGGTTTGCCTATTTTAACACATTGCAACATAAATATATTTTGTGGTTAATAATTGTTATGTGGCTCCTTCTAAAAGTTTGGGAACCTGCTTCTGTGCAGCTCCCACAGTCACTATCAGGCTGGGACAGGCCCCTCAAGGCCTCTCTGCGGCACAGCCTTGAGAAATTGGCCCCAGTAGGCTCATAACACTGATAGAGTCCCTTGTCACCAAGGCCAGAAGAATGAGATGATGTGGGGGGGTCCTGGGCTCTGTGTTCTCAAAGTTGCAATTCAGAGTCACATTATGCAAGCTCCCTGTTGTGGGTGGGGGGAAGCTTCACCCCCCCCCCCCACGTGCTCTCTGTGATCACCAGCTGTCATTAATCTGCAGGACGAATTCCCTGCTCCCTCCCATTGAGTTGAAGGTAGACTGGCTCGGATACCTTCTGAGCTTTGTTGTACAATTGCCACTTGCTGCTGTTCTTTTTCTCCAGCTATTCAGTTGGGGAAAACCGTATGTACCATAGGCAAGATCCTGTGGTGCTTGTTGGCTCCCAGGGTCACTCTGTCCACCCCAATAGTAACATTTAGGGTAAGGTAAGGGCAATCTAGTCATTTGAGGGGTGTGTCATTTGAAAGCACCTCCGGGGCTGGCCTGATTGGGAAGCCGGGTAGACTGACAGCTGGGAGTCTGTGTTCATTTAAAGAGCTGTCTCTGCATGGGTTCAGCTGAGAGGCCATTCACATAGTACATCAAGCGGATGCCAAGGGGCTGACAGGAGACAGATCACAGAGGCTGAACAGTGACATCTCCGAAGCGGATAGCAGTTCTTGTTCCTTTCGTATGCTTGTTTTAATGTGGGACATATTAATTCACATTTTATTTATAACAAATTGCTTGTATCATCAGTTGTTCTTGATAATCTATTAGGTTATCCCTGAGCTCCTTCTGTGCAATTTGAGAGCTACCAAGATGCTTAGTCATTGCTACCGAATGAACCCAGTGGCAGCAAAATGCAAATCTGGAGTGAAGTTCTTAGCTGGGAGATGCAAGCTCTAGTTACCTATTAACCCAGACCCTCAGAAAGTCCCTAGGATGCTGTTTGTTGTGCAGAATAGAGGGAGAGAGATAAAAATCAGGACTAGGGCCTGGGAAGTAGATTGGAAGGATATAAAAGCCCCACAGACAATTTCAAAGGGGTATCTCAAGTTGCATTGGAAGCAAAGACTATTTGGGGACTGGCAGTGGAGGAAGGAGTATACAGGCCTGACTATTTAAAAAGGTGGTTCCAAGCCTACAAGATTCAGACCAAAGAAATAAAGACCCCAGAACAAGGGTAATGGAAACACCAAGAATGTTCCTCCATCCATCCGTCGATTTTACAAGTATTGTCTGAATCCTGGCACTGAGAGGTAGAGGCAAGAATGTTTCTGACATAGAAAGAAGCACATCTGTCTTCCCAGAGGTGAGGGGAGAGCATGGTTAGGTGGCTGGTGCGGTGGAAGACACAGGTCAGTAAGGGTCTTGGAAGGCATGGGGAGGGATTTACATGCCAGACTTAGGGCAGTGGGAAGCCAGTGAGAGTTTCAGGCAGAAGAGCGGAGAGCATGTATCATTTGGGGGCAGGGCCAGTGTCACTGAGACTAGTAGGAGACAACCAACCAACGGGTAAACCAAACACTGGGCAGCGATATTTTAGACAGTGATAAGAGTTATTAAGAAAACAAAACAGGGCGATGTGACAGTGGGTTATTGATGATGGGTGGGGAGGTTATTTAGACTGGAAGGATGGGGAAGGCCTTTCTGAGGGGGTGACATTTGGTCTGAGTTCTGAATGAAAGAACTTCTTATGAAACAAATATTTGCATAAAGATCCAGAAGGCAGAACATTCCAGGTAGAGGGAACAGCTAGTAAGAAGCTCTAAATTAGTGGTTTGAAAGCAGGGATAATTCTGCCCTCCTGGGGACATTTGGGAATGTCTGAAGACATTTTTGGTTGTCACAACTTGGGGAGGGGGAAAGAGGGAGGGTTGAAGGGGAATTACTATGGGCATTTAGTGGGTAGAGGCCAAGGATATTGGTAAAAATCCTATAGTGCAGGACAGGCCACACATCAAAGAATTATCCAGTCCCAAATGTCACCAGTATCAAGAGTGAGAAATGCCGCCTTAAGTTGGGAACAAGTTGGTCCATTAAAGGAGTAGAAAGGAGGTCGGGTTCTGGGAAACAGGGAACAAAGGATGAGTGGTGGGACATGGGTCAGAGAGGTAGGCAGGGGGCAGACGACAGAGGCCTTTGAGGTCTTGTAAGGACTTTTTAAAATTTTCCTTTGCGAGTGCAAGGGGAAGTCACTACAGGGGGAAGAGGGAAGTGGCTTGATCTGATTTTCCTTCTAAAATGAATTGGCTGCTGTAAGTGGGGCAGAGGGGCAACAGAGGCCACACAGCCATCCAGGAGAAGGTGGGATGTAAGTGGGAAGTTAAGGAGAGCTGATGAGATTTTTTTCTGATAGATCGGTTTGAAGGCTGAGGGAAAGCGAGAAATCAAAAATTACTTCTAAGGTTTTGGGTTAAACAAGAGAAGGCATGGAGGTACAGTTCACTGGGATGAGCAGGCAGGATGGAATTTACACAGAAAAGTTGTGCTCTGAAACGCTATAAAGGGATCATCAAGGGACAGGTGACGGGTTAGCCCCTGTATGCTCATCACATAGCTGTTTGAAATAGTTGCAAACAGTCTAATTATCTAATAATAGGAGATGAATGAAATAAGTCATGGAACCAGTATAAAGGAATATTATAAAGAATACGTCTATTAACACGGAACTATGGTCCCCATGTAACTACGCAGAAACTCCATTGCTGTAACATGGCCCTTTCTCTTTTCTGTCTGTCTACCTCCTTTCTTAATCATTAAGCCCTTAGGACATCAGATTCTGGTGTCAAACTGTCTTTTTTTTTTTTTTTTAAGAGTAGTTCATTGATTTTTAGAGAGAGAGGAAAGGAGAGGGAGAGAGAGAGAAACATCAATGTGAGAGCTTAGCATCCATCGGCTGCCTCCTGCACACCCCCCACTGGAGACTGAGCCCGAAGCCCAGGCGTGTGCCCTGGCCGGGAACGGAGCCACCAGCCTCCTGTGGCGCAGGAACACGCCCACCGACTGAGCCACACCAGCCAGGGAGGCATCAAACTGAGAGCGAAGTCTCAGGTCTGTCAACCGCAGCAGCAGGGTTTCCGTCAAACTAGAGATAGCATCTTGCCTTCAGCTGTGGTTATGGACCACGCCTGGTGAATCAGGCAGAGCAGGGCCTTGGCTGACATGGGGCCCTGATAACAGCCGTTACCGACTCCCCACCCAACCAGTTAGTAGCGCCCACAACTCCAGCTCTTCTAGCCACCATGTCTGATGATTTTCCCCCTATGGAACCCACCCCCTGGAAGCCATTAGGGAGCCAGGCCTTTGAGCACCAGCTTACCTGGGACTCTGAGCTTGGTACCATTACCTCAGCTAATGAACCCTTATTTTCTTGGCTGCCAACTCCGGTTTGCATTTCATTGGGCTTTGACGCACGCAAGCAGATGGATCACTTTAGACTGGTAACTACAATGCATTAAGGGGGAAAAAAGATTGTAAAATAGTATGTAGTAGGATACCACTGGATTCTTTTTTTACCTTTTATACCAAAATACAGGCGTGGGCAAAAGTAGGTTTACAGTTGTGAATACATGAAACACAGAGTTTATTCATGTATTATTTCTTAATTATTGTATTATTTGTATTACATCTGTAAACCTACTTTTGCCCACCCCAGTATATATCTATGAAGTAAAATGTAAGTGTATAAGTGAAATTATAAAAATACTTGAAGAAAATATGGTTGAATATTTTTATAATCATAGGGTAGTGAAACCTTGAACTGCATGATATTAAAACTAGAAACCATGAGTAAAAGATAGATATACTTGACTATATGAAAAGTTAAAAAACTCTTATGGGGGTAAGCCCATAGACAAAGTTGGAAAAAAAAAAAAAACTGGGAAAAATTATTTGCAATCAGAAAGACAGAATTAATATCTGTATTAGTTTAACATTTTTAATAAATTGGCAGAATAAACATACAAATAGCCCAGCAGAAAAAGACAGACAGGATTTAGTAATTTCTAGAAGAAATACAATTGCCAGTCAGCATATAAGAAGTTCAGTCTCTCTGATTATGAAAAAAATGCTAATTGAAAAAATGAGTTTGGCCCAGCTGGGCGTGGCTTAGTGGTTGAGCATCGACCTAGGATCCAGGAGATCAGGGTTCGATTCCTGGTCAGGGCACATGCCCGGGTTTCAGGCTCCATCCCCAGCAGGGGGCATGCAGGAGGCAGTCGATCGGTGACTCTCATCATTGATGTTTCTATCTCTCTCCCTCTTCCTTTCTCTCTCTGAAATCAATAAAGACTTTTTTTTTTTTTTTTTAAAGATGTAGGTACAAGATGTGAAAGCTGCATTGTTAGTGATAATAAAAACTTTGAAATAAAGTTTTCTCAGCAAGGACATGCTTAAATAAATCATGGGCTGTATGCAATAAAATGATATAAACCATTAAAAGGACGGTCAATCTGTATGTCTTGATTTGAAAAATTGTTGAAGGTGGTGTTAAGCAAGACAAGCAGTTGTAGAATAGTCTGTATCATCTCATCTCATTTCATAAAAATAATGAAATAAAACTGTGTTGGTAGATAAGGTTATGTATGTCTAGGAAAAGGTCTGAAGGGCTTACGTAAAGTTATTTAGTGTTGTCTTTTCCAGGCGATGGGATTTTTAGTTTCTCATTTATTTATTCATTTATTACATAGTGACGTGTCTCAATATGCTTGGTGTAATTAATATAAATTATATATTGGCAAAAGTGGACTTAACATAACTGAGTGTGAAATATATTCACTATGTCAAAATAATCTGCCTCAAATTTCCACCATTGTCTCTTTCTATCTTAATATCGCAGTATATGTAATTAGAAAATAAATGAAACATCTTATTATTTGAGAAAGTGTTAAGTAAATATCCCATCCTTTAGCCCCCACTGTTCTCTGACGTGCGAATGGATGTACCAAGTTGTCTCAGAGCCTTTTCTTTAATAACAGAAGCCAGTATGTTCATAAATCTTTGGAAAACACAGAAGCAGCAGGAAACAAACCAGTTTTGATTTATGTAAGATATGCAAAGATAAAACAGCAAAAGACCGAGTGAGGGAAAAAGCAGCTGTGGGCTATAATATTTTACAAGCTCACTATGCAAAAAAGAGAGTTCTGGGTAAGGAATATACCTGTATAAATTAAGTTTATTTGCATCTCCCATGATCCTGTTTTTGTTTGTTAGATTTTTTGGTGAGATATCTATTTAAACCTGCTAAGTACTTACGCAAATCCATATGTAATTTGTACATGTACATATATGTATTTTAAGTAGTATATATACGTTTATATATGAATTTAAACTTATTCAAATTAGCATTATAATAAGGAAAAACTTGAAATAACTGAAATGTTTCATGTGTGTGTATTCTCTGTGCATATGTCTTTATATCTACACCTGAATATATGCACAGAAGGTAATGTAGGATCTACAGCAACCCACCAACAGTGGTTGACTTGGGTGAATGGGTTTATGGATTTTATTTTTATTTATTTTTGAATCCTCACCTGAGGATATTTTTCCATTGATTTTTAGAGAGAGTGGAAAGGAGAGAGGAGGGAGAGAGAGAGAGAAACATCGATGTGAGAGAGACACGTTAATTGGTTGCTTCCCACACATACCCTGACAGGGGTGGGGGTCGAGCCTGCAACTGAAGTATATGCCCTTGACGGGGAATCGAACCCATGACCCTTGGGTCTGAGGGCCGACACTCTAACCACTGAGCCAAACCTGCCAGGGCTCACCTGGCCGGGCGTGGCTCAGCGGTTGAGCGTCACCCTAGGATCCAGGCGATCGGGGTTCGATTCCCGGTCAGGGCACATGCCCGGGTTGCGGGCCCGATCCCCAGTCGGGGGCGTGCAGGAGGCAGCCGATCAGTGACTCTCTCATCATTGATGCTTCTCTCTCTCTTTCCCCCTCCCTTCCTCTCTCTGAAATCATAAATATATATTTTTAAAAAAACACCAAAAACCTGCCAGGGCTGTATTTTATTTTTTAATGTCCATTTTAGTTGCCTGAAGTGTCTGATTTTTCTGTAGTGCGCTTATTTGCTTTTATAATAGGAAAAAATTATTTTGAGGGGCAAAAAATCAAAAGATGTCACTGGTGACCTTTCCCAGAGATGTTCTCGAACAGTAATAACGGGGCAGAAGCTGGGGGGCTGCGGGAGATGATGAAGCAGAGGCAGGGAGAGGGGACGATTCCTTGGAGAGTCTCTAGTGAGGGTGAAGCTGATGCAGAGTCAGGGAGGCCTACGCTTCCTCTCTCTAAGCATGTCCATCTGTCCATCTGTGAAACGTTAGACTCAGGCCCAGTTTTCCTAGAAGCAGCCTTACTTTCATCTGCTGCCCCTTTAAACCTGCTCTAGGAACCGGTCATTTCTCTGGTTCCTCTCACGTAAAAGAAAGTTCCGAGTCATGTTGGGCCACAGGCTCAGTCTCAGTTAATTTCGAGGGTTTGCTCCAAGATAATAATTAACGCTCAGGACCGCGTTTAGCGTCCACTCTCCACCCCCCCCCCCCCGCAGCTGGCCCCTTGTGATGGGGGGGCTGGCATGGTCCCCCCCATTCCTTGATCCCTGCCTGTGACTGTGGTGCTGCCACCTGGGCCAGAGGCAGGAGGGGTGGGGGCGAGGCAGGCTCTGTGCTGAGATGGCTTTGCCCTCTCTGGCATTTCCACGGGGTCCCTGAAGGTTCATTTGCCGGGCCCTTCCCGTTGCCGCGCTAGCTGGCCTCGTCGCCCTGATCCACCCTCCCACCCACCTACCAGGGCTGCTCGGTGCTGTTGCTTCTGGGGTCTTCTTTTCCGGGGAGCCTCTCCCTGAGCAGGAGCCTTACATTCGGTCCCCCGGAGTGAGGTTACCTCCCAGCCCCAGCCCCCCACCCTGCTGCTTGCCACAGGCTGGCCTGACGTCCCAGGCATGAGCCAGGCGCCAGTCCCTGCCACCTCCAACTGCAGGAAACACACCGATCTCTCCAGTGGCCCCAGTAAAGTGTCCTCACTGGGTTCGAGGAGCCCGCAGACATCCCGTGATCCTTCCATCCTGGAGGGATGAGCCGCACAGCCCTCTTAGGGTTCCACTCAGAAACTCCCCCCGGCCCGCACTCCTTTCACCCTTTATACCCTCTAAGTGGGGGAGGGCGTTTCACAGTTATAACGATGGTACTTGGTTACTCTATTTCCGAATTTCCCGAGCGATCCGCCACACCCTTTGGAATGCAGTCTTTGTGACATCTCGGTGCTTCTATCCCAACTTCTAATTTCACAGTTTGTTATATACAAATGGCGATGAGCCAGAACTAATGCAGAGGAAGAAGCTGGAGCTACGGGAGAGAGGCTGATGGGGCTGGGGTCCGAGGCCTGGCCTAGAGGGAAGGGGGGGCCTCTTTCCCACTGTGACAGGAGGGAAGGCTGGATTAGAGGAGGCACGGGAAGAGGGGACAGAGCTCCCTCCCGTCCGATGGTTTCTGTTACCTTCATGAAATAGGCGGTCGGGGGCTCACTGGGGCACAGTGAAGAGGAGGGGTCTTGAGTGGTCGGTCTGCCTCATCTGGGTGACGGAGTCCTGGGGGCACGTCCAGCCCAGCTTGCAGCTGTGACACCCGCTCCGATGGTGTGGCTGCAGGGAGGGCCCACGGGGTCCTCCTGCGTACGGAGGAGCCTGGGTAACGCTTCCCCCAGGTTAACACTTCCCGCGCTGTCAGGAGAGGGAAGGTGAGACAGTGCCTATGCCAAAGGGGGGCATCACCTGACAAAGGGGGGCCCGAGAGCCCAGCGACAGCCAGGCTCCCCGCCTGAGACAGGAGACATTTTATCTCTGCAAATAGACTCAAAGTTCAGGCCTGAATGTCCTGAGTCACAGAAGGCCCAACTGCACAGGACCCAGCCCCCAGCCAAATGGGACAGCTCAAAAGAGGAAGGCGACACAAAAGACAAGTCTTAACGGTCTGCAGTTGCCGACAGGTTTTGGGACTGGGTGGGAGGGAAGGATGGCATCCTCTGTGTTTGCTCAGCCCGGGAACCCACAGCCTCAGAACCTGTGATCTGTTCACACCTGCTAACCACTCGCGATTTTTGTTTTAGACAAGTGCGTGGATGGCCACGTCGGACGGTGGAACTTTTAGATCTCAAACACCATTCTCTCTATTGAAAGATAAAGGCGATTGGGACTTTATTGTTTAAGTCGCAATCTCATGGATACCCAAGTGCTGTAACCGCTCCTTTAACTGTAGGGGATCAAATTATGAGAACTGAAACTAGTATTTTGGTGGTAACCCAAGGCCAGGGGAGGAGGGAAGAGAAATAGAAAACGGAGCATAAGAAATGTTCTCAAAGCTAAATGGCTACTCACAACCAGGGGGAATCCATGGAAATGAATGAGCTCCAGTTTTAAGCAGGGTCCCCTTCTCAGCACCGGCTCAAGTACATCACGTGGGCAAACTCTACGAAGCCTAAGTGACAGGCCAGTCTTAATACTGGGTCTTAAACATGACATTTCCACCGAGGATGGGTACTTTAACTCGTCCCCAAATCTTTCAGTGAATTTTATGGGGCTATGTTGAACTAGCTATTGGGCCACCGAGAAGCCACTTTGAACGTGTGGGAAAATGAAAATTAACTTCTAAAGTGGAACTTGGCTTTTCCTTCCGAACTCCCAGTCCTAGCCTCGTGCTTTGGAGGGACAGGTGGGTGGGCCCTGGGCGGTGTGGTGCTGAATGTGTGTATGTGATCTGCACGCAATTTTCTCCCAATGGAGAAAAACCTTTAGTCTGAGCCAAGTGAAATGTGTTCTGGTGATTTTTCAAAGCGTCACCATACCTAAGGGCAACAGCTTACAGGCGGTGACCATACAGGGAAGGATAGAGATTTCCTCAGTTAGGCTCAAAGCGTTTTGATGGCAATCCAGCTGAAATCTCTAGAGCTAATTACTGCCTGGACTGATTCGCGAGAAGCTTCTGAAGTCCCTGGCTGGAGTGTGAGGTTCTCCGTCTTCACGTTGCAAAGCCTCCCGATAGTCACAAAGGCAACTGTTTCTCTTCCTCTCCACTTAAGGCACCTGCTTACTGACACCTGCCTCTGGGTGCTGAGGCCTGTGATTGAGTCTGACCCCTGGCTGATGGCGCTGAGGTTTGCCTGTGCTTTGAAATGCAAGTGTGGGGCCCATGGGCTGGCATCTTGAACTAGTTCCCAGAGAGTTGAAAAATGCTCCTTGAAGAGAAGGCCTCTTTCCATGGGATCCTGCGGTAGAATGGGGAGCTCTCTGGGTAGAAACTTCTAGTTCATATCTGGGAAATGCGTGTGAACTGAGACTTAGAGGTTTGGGCTGGTCCTTGGGAGAGCTCTGAGCGTGCATGTGAGGCCCTCACGTCTCTGCTGGCTGGGTATGGAGCCCCTGTGCACAGGTCTGAGAGGTGAGGGACATGTGCCCCTGAGACCGTGATGGGTACCCACTTCCCCCAGGCATTTTCCAAATGAAAAAACTGAGGCCCAGAAAGGTGAAAGGATGGACCGAGGGTCATGAAATGCTGAGTTGACACTAGAACCCAGGTATCGTAATTCCTATCATTCCTCTTCTTCCTGTGTCTCCGAAGTGAGGACCCTTTAAGAGGCCAGCTCCCTCCAGGGCCCCTCTCCATCCTTTCACCCTGCTGGTGCCCCCGAGCTGACCTGCTTGGGCTGCAGCCACCACCACCCTGCCCTCTGGCTTGGGCTGGGCTTGGCCAGCAGGAAGCACCAGCAGGGGAAAGGGAGGGGAGCCCACCAGGCTGACACTGGAGAGCTCACCGAGGGCACCGTATTGGTCCAGAGAGTGGAATGATGTGACCCACCACCCTAGTTTGGCAGGACTGAGGATTTCCCAGGACGTGGGACTTTCAGTGCTAAAACCCAGACAGTTCCAGGCAACCTGAAGTGCAGGAGCTCCTTTAATTTACTAGAGAAAAACCTGAGAGGCTCGGGACCATGGTTAGTAACCACACAGGCGTACTTGCTGTTGCTCTTTAAAAATAGCCACAAACCTTATCATTTAATTTATTTAAAAAAAGAGATAACATGTATACAAAATTTAAACATTTTAAAGGGGTATGTTGATATGAAAGTCCTTCTTTACTCTTGGCCTCTCCCAGTTATTTTCTTCAAAGGCAAGCTATCGCCAGTTCCTGTGTGCATCCTTCCAAAGATATTTTATGCACATTTAGGTGTATATCTTTGAGGTTGTTCAACAACAGGGTAATAAAGAGCTGCTATATTCTCTTTAGTGGTTATATAAAATTCCTTTGTCTGGATCTATTGCCATTTATAAATTTAGCAAGCCACCTATTAATAGATTTTGAGTTTGCTTCTAATTCAGTGCCGTTATTAATGCAAACAATGCTGCAATGAAAATCCTTGAGCATGTCAAAGGGAATGTCTATTTAAAACCGTGAAAGTCAATGTCAAATTGGCTGTGTAGGGGTACCTACCAATGGGCACTCCTCCCAATAGTATAGAAAAGCACCTGGTTCCCTGCGGCCCTGCTGGAAGTGCCCTTTAATTCAGCTCCCGTCAAGGGCTGGTTAAGCAAGTTTTAATTTTTGCTAGTAAATCGGACCCTCTCCCAGTTTGCTTCCTAACTGGTCTCTCCCAGTTACAGAGGCAAAACTGCTCTCCAGCCAGAGCCATTTCCTGCCTTTTTAGTCACTTCTGCTGAGTCAGCTCATTAGCTCTAATTGTCTTCAAAGCGATTCCCAGCTGTGTCATTCTTTCTGGCCCAGCAGAGTTATGGAAATACTGTCCAAGCCAAGGGTGTGTCTGAAGGATTAGAGAGAGGTCTGTACCACCAGTAGCCAAAGTTGGCAACTGAATTAATCAGCTTTTTTCTTTTTTTTTTTTGGTCTGAAAATAGGTCAAATCCACAAAGTGAGGAGCTGGAGAGCTTCATGCCAGGGCAGTCATACCAGGTCTAGACTTCACCCTTCTAATATCCAGAATTACATGTGACTGCACAGCTTTGTAGGCAGATCGGTGTCCTGATTCAAATATCCACCATCACCACCTCCCATTTCCAAATATTTTGTACATGTGGAGAAGCAGACCCCTTCCATGTTTCCTCCAGCCAGGAATGTGCTGGAGTTAGCATATATCATATGAGAGCTGACTGTTAAGTTTTTAGGAATTTTGTGAGCTGGTTGTTAAATATAGCTGTTATTAAAAATTATATGTTTACAAATAAGTGTATTTATCAAAAACAAAGGTTATAAATACTCAAAACACATCACTAATTATTATACATTTTATTTATGTGTTTGAATTTTTTACATTCATTGCATCTATAGGGTGGAAATACTGTGTAATGCTGTGCTACTGCTGTGCATCTGTTCTCAACTCAGTGGTTGGTGCTGTTTCTTTGGTAGCTTAGGATAGGCCATGATGTGAGTGTTTACACCAAGGAAACTGGCAAATGCTACAAATCAGTGCTTGATGTATTGTGTGGTTGTCTAAATTAAGAAAGTGAAGTAAAAAATATTAACACAGATTAAACTCAAAAGTCAGTCATGACTAGAGCAGAAGGTGAGAGAGGACTTAGTTCAATAAATGTAGTTTATACAAGAGTGAGTTTATCAGTAGACCTCGCCATATTTCGTGACAATAAATTTATTGGGAAAAGAGGTAGCAGAGTGAGATGCGACTCCATGCGTTAAATCATTGTTGGATCACAATCATAGTTTGACTACAGATACCAGGCTTTAGAAATTAAAAATGGAATTGCCTCATGACCCAGCAATTCCACATCTGGGAATATATCTGAAGAAACCCAAAACACTAATTTGAAAGAATATATGCACCCTTGTGTTCACTGCAGCATTATTTACAGTAGCCAAGATATGGAAGCAACCTAAGTGCCCATCAGTAGATGAGTGGATAAAAAAGCTATGGTACATTTACACAATGGAATACTACTCAGCCATAAAAAAGAAGGAAATCTTACCTTTTGTGACAGCATGGATGGAGCTAAGTGAAATAAGTCAGACAAAGACAAATACCATATGATTTCACTTTTATGTAGACTCCAAAGAAGAAAATAAATAAAACATTATAGAAACAGACATATAGATACAGAGAATAAACTCACAGTTGATAGAGGGGAGGGGGGCTGAAGGGTGGGTGAAACAGGTGGTGGATTGAGAAGTATAAATTGGTAGTTACAGAATAGTCACCAAGATGTAAAGTACAGCATAGGCAATAAAATCAATAATATTGCAATAACTGTGTATGGGGCCAGGTGGGTACTTAAAATATCAGGGGAACCACTCTGTAAAGTACACGATTGTCTAACCACTATGCCGTACATCTGAAACTAATACAGAATAATATTAAATGTAAGCTGTAATTTACACCACCACCCCCCTCCCCCCCCGCCCATAAAAAATCAACGAAAACATCCTGGCATAAAAACCAACTATATGGGATCTGCAATAAAGACTAGATTTTATTGTTACCTATAAATTGCATAGTGTAAAAATATATTCTTTATATCAGTAAAATTTAAAATAGCCTAATGTATGCATATACACACATTCACTTTTTTTGCGAGCTGGTTAAGTATTTACCTGCACACCACCACCTCCAACCCCAGAATTCTGTGACTATACACTGATTTTATGCTGTTATCTCAAAAGAAATGATGTCATTTCCATCAGTGCATATTCTGTGCAGTGCTGATAAGAGGTGGTGAAGATACCATTTGCCTCCTTGCTTACGGAGTGAAGCTGGGGACTGGCAAGGGTGTTTACTGCAAGCTTGGTGTGTCACTATTGACTGAGACGGGGACCAGGCCTGGTGCTGACGAGCTGGCTCTGTGGAATCAGGCACTTTTTTGCTATTTTTTTGTCCAAAGGCCAAAAGTTTCTGGCATTTTCTTAACTCAAGGGTTGGCAACCCTTCGGAATGAGCAAGCCAAGTCCTCATTTATTCACTCTAAGGTAGCGTGTGCCAGGAATGTATAATAACTTTTCAAAGTTCTCTCTGTTAATCCAGGCTCTGGCCACAGTCACTGTATGGAAGAATTTGTTTATTAAGACAAAGACACTGAAACAGAAAACCAAAAATATGCGGTTTCTGTAAACTTTGACATGAACTGAATGTTTGTTATTTTTGTCCCTCTGCGGGAGATTTTCAGCCCGCCCTGTGTGACTGGAGCACTAGGGCATGCTTCTTGCACCAATGGCCTCAGTCAATGCTCTGGGGCCTCTGAGCCCGGTGTGGGCAGCCCGAGGGCCAGTGTAAATGGGCTGGTGCCGGGGGTGTTCCTGAGCATGGATCATGGACTAGGGGGTGTGACAGTTCTTTTACTTGGTGTGTCATCCAGAATTCATCAAGGCAAACGAGATCCTACCTCTGCTTCCATAAATAATGAAGAGATTTATTGAACGGCGATTAGGTAGGCTAAGGAACCCTTAGGAAGGCCGTAGAAGCAGGTTTGGAAAGAGACGAGGCATCAGCTAGGACCCCAAGCCAGTCCACTCCAAACAGCAGCCTGGTGAGCCCCTGCAATGGCCTCTGCCGTCGCTGAACTCTGGGCTCCGCTGCCTCTTTTTCGTGTGTGTGGTGCTAACACCTCACTCAAAGTCCAGCACGTAGGAGCCTAGGCCACCAGCTTTTGCTGAGCTGCGAGGGA